>NC_141050.1:30674993-31274993 GCF_041138505.1 Cibotium barometz
GGTGATGAAGGGCCCCCTGCATATCACTCTCCGCCATCGTTTAAACTGCAGGATAGTTAGGGCAGCTGACCGTGACGAATCAGGGGATACCCAAAAAAAGACCTCCGAGGATTCCCACCTTGTTCTGAATGAAGTCTCCATCGACCGGGGCATGTCTTCCTTCCTTACGTTTCTGGAGTGTTACTGTGATAATTCTTTTGTGACATGTGTACAAGGGGATGGATTGATCATATCCACAACATCCGGCAGCACTGCGTACTCATTGGCAGCAGGAGGCTCTATGGTTCATCCTGAGGTATGGGTACCTGTGTTACCTTAAGATCCTAATTGCATGGTTGTATTGCCTTGTTTCTCATGAAAAGTTCTGTTGTCTATCTGCAGGTGCCTGGAATTCTGTTTACACCGATCTGTCCACATTCTCTATCTTTCCGGCCTCTCATTTTACCGGAATATGTTACTCTGCGGGTGCAAGTACCCTTCAACAGCAGGGGACAAGCATGGGCCTCATTTGATGGCAAAGACCGACAGCAGCTGCGGGCCGGAGATGCACTTGTATGCAACATGTCTCTCTGGCCTGTCCCAACCTCATGTGAAGTCGAGTCGACGCATGATTTTTTGCGCAGCGTAAGAGAAGGATTACATTGGAACATGAGAAAAGCCCAGTCTACTGATGGTCCACGGGATGGACAGGCTGTGGACCATTCTTAAAATTTGGAAGGGTGGAAGTACAAATTGTTTTCTTTCTGCATTTTGTCATCTCCATGGCGGATGCTTTCCGAGATGTCTCTTTTAATATTTTTATATAAGAATCGAAGAGCTAGTTCTGGAAACCAGCCGCATCCGGCAGCTTGCATGTGAGTATAGTAGAGAGAGAGAGAGAGGTATTAACATCGGTAGAATGCAACATGAAGGCATATACGACCAACGGTGGGACTTGATTGAACTTGGGTGGATCATGGCCTTTATTGAATGCATGTTTGGTCATCTCGTTAAGGTATTGCAAGCTTGGACTTGGTGTTGAGGAGCTGCCAAAGTTGTTTGATAGTAGTGCTACAAACAAATGCTTTCCGTGAAGATATATAACGCATTTGTATAAGAGTTGTTTGAATTTGTTTTTGGTTGTTTTGTTAAGGTATTGCAAGCTTATGAATGCCCACACGCGCATACATACACATACAAAAATTAATAAGGATTTATTTAGTTTAGTTAAATATTAAATTAATAGTATAGATAAATATAGTGTATGAATAGATGCAATATAATTATTGATACATATTTCTAAATATATTAGTATAGATATATTAATTTATAAATATTATTATATTTTACGTATAGTAGATAAATTAATAAAGATGGGGTTTTATTATGATAAAATTATTAGATTATATTATTTATTCTTTTATTTATGTTCGATCTTTCATGTACACATTGTAAAAAGGCTACAAAGGATTTAAAAAAAATTGAACACTAATAAAGAGTTGATATAATTTATAATAAAAGTACCATGTGAAGAAGAATGTCCCTCTAGCTTTAGCAAAACTATTGTCATCGGTGACACCAACTCCCACATGTCTAATGTGGAGAGCATGATTGGTGGCTTGGGTCGCCACTTAAGTAATGATATGGTGAAAGTAGTTTTGCAAGAGATTGTATTGCTTGCATTATAAGGAAATTAAGGAGATTGTGGAAGAGGTGCACCTCCATATGTTAGATTCATGTCAAGGTCTTTGTGATGCTAGTTTTTAAAAGATTAATGATGTTATGAAGGAGCAACACGATAAGTTAGAAGATGGTCATGTTGCCATGTTAGGAGAGGAAATAACCAACCTTAGAATAGATTTGAACATGCTTGTTGCTTTAATAACTAAGATGACGTTTGAAAAGTATCGATGATCATTATGTATTAAAAAACATATTATCTTTTTTGACTTTAATTAACTTCTTTAAGTATTGAAGTTTTAATTAACATCTTGAAGTATTGAAGCGTTAGTTAACTTCTTGAAGTACATGTATTTCAATATATACATACATTCACATGCGTATATAGATATTGAAGTGTTAGTTAACTTCTTGAAGTACATACATTCACATGCGCATATAGATATTTACATACATTCACATGCACACATGAGTTTGTATATGTATGTGTGTGTGTGTATATATATCTATATAAATAGAGAGAGAGAGAGAGAGAGAGAGAGAGAGAGATTTGATGACCAAAGTCTTTTGGACTCAGTTGTGTTTGTAAATAGGTGGTGGTTAGATGAAGAAAAGATAGGCCATTGGGATTGGTTTATGTTTCACATTTGGCACGTCTTGATTGGAGAAGATTATTAGATTTAACACGCAAAGCACGTTGGAATATTTCTAGATAAAGAATAATGTTTTAAAAACAAGCAATTCAAAATATAGAAGCAAGGGTGGATTTTATTAGCACATAAATTGATCATTCTAGGGTGCATCATCGAACACAAGAATGTAATAACCATGAATACAATGTGCAGTGCAACGATATAATTTTGGAGATTCTGGTTGTGGGAAAGCATTAGTGTAAAGTCAAGTATGTATTATTGTTACCATAGAGGAACCATTGGAGATTCTAACAATTCTACTGCATGGCAATGATGTCAAAAAGCAAATTATTTAGGAAGAATATATGGGCTTACTATAGTGCCCTAGCTTTTATATCATTGGGTGCTCTTGTTTTTATATTGATGAAATGTTTTTTGGCAGTGGTGGAGGTATATATAACTTTTGAGTTCATGGCAGTGAATATCATTGTGTTGGAATTTTATTACCTAATGGGGCACATAGAAGAGGGCCCACATTTTGCACAATTATATGTATATGACAAAAATAATGAACTATAAAACCATTTAGATGGCATGCTCAGAGATTGTTGCAGAGAGTGATGCATGTATGAAATCCATATGCCCATAAATTGCAAGCTATAGGGGAAGTATTGAGAAGAAATCTATATACAGACTTGAAGATGATGATTTGCGAGAGCTAGTCTATCTCTAGACTATTAAGAATCATAGATCAAGCTCTCCTAATGAAAAGACATCTACCTAATCATTAGAAACTAATCTTACACTAATTACAACACTAGTATAAGGTGGATTAAAATGAAGAGAACTCATCATAAGTGTATTTTAATTAAGATGCACTCAAGTATAATTAGATACCAAGATAAATTAGCTTGGATACATAAAAAGACTTGAGATAAGTGCAAGTGATATATTTTTGCATTGCTTGAAATGAACCCCTTTTATACGAGGTGAGTACATGTTGGCTTTGCTAGCTCATGTGGGATTATCCTTGCTTGCTCATGTGGCTATTTGCTAGTTGCTTATCACTTCTACCCACTCCTTACCTTCCTTGTGCTTCATGGCACTGCATTTCTTAATATAGACAGTACTTGGCACCCACAGATAGTGAGGTTGCTGCTATCATGCCAGGGTGAGGGGATGACTTCAATATTGGCTATCGAGAAATCCAAAATTTATTCACTTCTACCCACTCCTTACCTTCCTTGTGCTTCATGGCACTGCATTTCTTAATATAGACAGTACTTGGCACCCACAGATAGTGAGGTTGCTGCTATCATGCCAGGGTGAGGGGATTTCAATATTGGCTATCGAGAAATCCAAAATTTATTCACGATGGATTTGTGACAATAATATCTAATTTTCATCGATCATACATGCAACTCCTATATGTTCTTCTATATATCCGTATGGTGATGTTAGGGGATGCCAACCATCCCCTTCTATAGGAGAGGGGATGGTTGACATGTATATATCCTGTATGGTGATGTTCATGACCCTGTGTCAGTGCATGAGATTCTGAGTCAGAAATGTGTTACACAAAGATAATATTATGCATATCGATTTGCAAGTCACACCCGATATTAATGCTTGCCTTCTATGTGAAGGGAGACTACTATAAGAGTACATTGTTGATGCATACAATAGCATAGAGGAATCAAGGCTAGTGTGGATACGTAATAACCAAAAAACTTTGTGTGTTGAAGTGGATTGTCGGACATGGTTAATGCAGTTGATGGGGGGAAAGGACTATACTAGGCAATACTTCATGACGTAGAGTGGGTTACCATCTTCTTTTTACAGGAGGGCCATGATATATGTATCAACTATACCAGGATGCAATGGTAATTGTAAGAAAAAAGGGTAAGCCAAATCTATTCATTCACATCATTCCTACATCCATTCATATTCATTTACATCCATTCACATTATTTCTATATCCATTCACATCCATTCACATCATTCCTATATCCATTCACATTCATTCACATCCATTCAATATTTTCACATTCTTTCTCAAATTTCTCAAAACAAAATATGCTCAATATTCTTCTTTTGAATAAAAGATTCATGGGATTTACAAAATCAATTATACCCATATTTCTCTTTTAGTATAAACACATCCATTTATCTAAATGAATCATTTTCATAATTCTCATAAATTGAATGATTCTAAATGGGTATAATTGATTTACAAAATCAATTATACCCATATTTTCTCTTTTAGTATAAACACTAATCCATTTATCTAAATAATTCATTTTCATAATTCTCATAAATTGAACGATTCTATAAAATTTGTGCATGGTTCTATATTTTTCTGACTATTGAATAATGCTCAAAACTTCGCTTTTAGCATAAAATTTATTTATGCATGTACATATATAAAGATAAATATAACAAAAATTTCTCTTTTCTATATTTAAGCAATTATGCATAAATACTATAAAAATATTTTTCATAAATGTAACAAAAATCATTCTTTTAGCATAAAAATATTTATGCCTAGAATATGATGGAGATTCCTCTTTTTGTATTATTAATTTTATGCATAAAAATAAGATTTTTCTTTTTTTTTTTTTGGAAAATTAAGCCATAGCTTCACTGCAATTACTGAGAATGTTCAATTTTCTAACTTAAATGAATACACATAATTGAAATGTGATAGGAACTCCTCTTTTAAACTAAAATTTTTATTATGCATACTTAGCATAATTATGAACATAGTTATAATTATAATTATGATTAATCCTCTTGATTTAAAACATCCATTCATCATTTCTATAGGAGAATTCTTATAAAATGTTAGCATAACACTCTTTCAACTTTAAAATGAGTTTATAGGATTTTTCTAAATCATAAACAAGCTTAAAGAATTTAATCATCATTTTTAACTAGATTAAAATCATAAAAATACCTAATATTTTTCTCTAGCTTGTCAAGCCTAGAGTTTTGTTTAAGATAATGAATTTATCATTAAGAACAATCCTTCTAATAAGGATCTAACCATAAAGATGATTAATCTTTCCAAGAAAGAGAGATTTACTAATAAAAATACTATAATTAAGCATAAAGATTACTATTAAACCATTTAAGCATTATGAATCATTAAGAAAACTTGACTTCAAGAAAAAACCATTTAATTGAAAGCTTCCCAAGCATTAGAGGGGTTGGAAAGAAGAAAGTCATTGAGAAAGATAGAAAAACCATTGAATTAAGGCTTACCTTTTGATTTTGGCTTGATTCTTTTGGAGAGAAGTGAAGCCCACAAAGCAAGGTTTGGCCACCAAGTTGGGGAGGGTAATCTCCAAGAGAGGATGGAGAATTGAGAAGCTCCAAAGCTCCCAAAAGTAGAGGCAAAATAGAGGGATAATAGAATTACACTAAAATGAAGATAATACTGGCATGTAATGGTCCAACTGAGTTCTAGAGGCTTCCAACTTCAGTTTGATCCAGTTTGGACAAGATTTGGACCAGTTTGGCTCCCTTTTTGATTCAGTTTACATGAGGAGAGATAAAAATATCTCACTTTTTTGAATTAAAAATGCCAAGTAATGATGAGAAAAAGGTGCCTACTTAATGGGGCCTCTCCCTCCTTACTAAGGTGTCAAAAATTTATAATTTTACTAAAATATCTCAATTTTTAACTAATAAACGTAGTCCTACTCTTCATCTTATGTAAGCATTTACTCATTTTTGGAAAATTTTCTTTTATTCTTTGTATTTTTCTCATCCCAACACTTGGATTAGTCTCAGTGAGATAGGGAGTGTAGAGCCCTCTCGGATCGAATGGAAAGCTAAAGAGTCACACGATCAAAGACATAGATCTCGTGCCACCCGAGTAGAAAGGGTAGGTCGTATCTCCCCACGCCACGAGTGTGCGGCCACCTCGGTCAAACGTGAAGTAATGCCGCCCCAGTGTCAAAAGGTGATCTCCCAATGAAAGAAAGTAACATCTGGTTAGCCTTAGATAAGCGTAATTAGCCTAGATTAAGAAAAGTTTGAGAGATTAATACTAAGGAAAATGGAAAGTAAAGTGTAATGATAGTCCAAAGATATCAAAAGGTTCAAAAATTATCATAGTCCTACAGCACATGGCTTTTTATATCCCTATGAATAGAAGGCCTAAAAGAGAAGCTTAACTCATCTAGCACTAGGAACTTAGGTCTATGCTCCTCATGCACTATCGTATGCTCATTAACATGTGAAGTATCATCATCCCCAATCTCAAATGTGCCAATGGATGCATCACTAATCAAAAGGTGATCCCCATGAAAGTCTAATGCATCACTATCTCCTAATGCATCACTATGATCCACTGGAAGGTAGGTAGACATAGGCGTATCATCAATCATAATGCTTGGAATGCTCCCTGCCATCCCTCCCATCAAAATCATGCCCACATGATCTAACTCACACACATCACTATATCATATACATCATCATCATGTACATATGTGTCAGTGGCATCTTGTGCACATGTATCACTATCATCATGTGTACGTGTGTGTGCGATACATCAATATCATCGTGTATGTGTGTACGATACATCATCATGGTCATCTGAATCTGAGTCGGTGTAGTCTACATCCTCATAAACATGGTGGTAGTAGCTCAACAGTGTGGGATGCTCAGGCGAGGTGTCGTAAAAGAAAACTCGTCCCATGCGAACAATGCAGAACCATCCGTGTCAAGGTGGCAAAGTAATGAAAGAATGAAATCACCATGACCACACCATATGGACCATCTGTCACGTACACTCCCTTCATCAAACAAATACCCAGGTATCAATGCCGTGAGCTCGAACAACCCCCAATGGCACGAATAATGTGCCTCATCATAGCATGAAGTCGGGGGCAAGTGAAGGTCTAGGGGTTTGAGTCACGAAGTGCCAGAGGTATGCGTGAAAGTTGCGAAAGATGTGTGATACAAAAGCACAAAATGGCAAGTCAATGTAGCGACCCGTAGGCACGAAGATAGTGCCTGATCTGATCTCATGCAATCAAATCTCATGCACTCAGGATGGATAATAGAATAAAATCGAAACGATGATGATGATGATGACTACGTGCAGCATGGCAGTCGTCGTAAGAAGGATAGTAGTAGTAAGAACAACCGTCCATGATCGCGCGTGAACACCACTAATACGCTCAAATCAAGTGCAAATGTAATAGTAAGAATAGGGCCCATGACCGCTTGTGAACACCACTAACATGCTCAAATAAAATGCAAATGTAGGGCGCGCGTGAATACCACCCAACAATAGTCAATACATGTCCAACCATCAATGCCTCTGCGGTGCGAACTTACATGGCATGTGAACAAGCCATAAACTCAAATCTGTTTGGCGTTGCATGTGAAGAGCCTCTTGCAAATGTGTGTGAACCCAAATCTGTCCACTGTGATGGGCTGAGAGAGTTTGGAATGGCCTGGAGAGTGTGGACAAAGTGTGGCTGGACAAGCGATGTGAAGAGACTAAAGGGGAAAAAAACCCTAAAGATAAACTTGGGTAAGAAGAAAAACTACTATTCTTTGTTTCCTCTCAAGCTGGTGCTTTCTCTCCTCTTCTACACACACATGTGGCCAAACGTTGAGACACCAGCTTTCTCTCCTCTTCTACACACACGTGGCCAAACGTTGAGAGCTCAAAGAGCTCTAGGATGGTGGCAGCTCCTCCCTCTTTCTCTCCTCTTCTGCACACACACAGGCGGCCAAACGCTGAACTGTGAATTGCCTTCTCACACAGTAGCAGTAGAGCTCGCGAGTCGACTGTGATATGTCTTTTCTAATGAGGCGTGTGTTTGAAGGCTAGCTTAATACTGTGATAATAATGTGATGAATGGTAGTTAAACCATGCTTTTCATTTTTCTCCTTTACGTCAATTGTGGATGAGACGTTTGCTGAGGCAGAGATTTGCTAGCTAAGAACCTGCACTGCACGACAGTTTGTGCAGATCAGGAGCTTGCGGCGGCTACTGAACTGAAACAACATGAGATGACTGCTGGCTACGTGCTCTATTTGGATGAGACATTTTTTGCAGAGGCGGCTAAGGTTACTCACAAAACGGCATTAAACCAGCTGTAGTCATGCTGCAGTACAACAAATGTAGTCTCCATGCGCGCAACTGAACCTTTGGCGTTGTTGCTTGACGATGGTGCTATGAAGTCAGCGCTTGTGAATTTTGCCCTTCTGTGCTTGCGCTATTGCTTTGAAAGGCCTACAGAGGGTGATGCTGTTGTTTACGTTGAGGTTTTTGGTTGTGTGCACTTGCGCTTTGTAGAAATAACAACAAACAACCAAGAAGCGCTGCCCTCGTCAGGTTCTCTGAGCTCTGCGCCAGCCCCCCTCAAAATCTGAGTGATGTGGCTGAATGCTGCACTGCAAAGGAGGTTTGTAAGAAAACATCATGCTCGGTGTCAAGCTACCCTGAGTCTCCCTAGCTAGAGGGTGATGAAGGTAAGCCAAACTGCCCTTGAAAATACGCTTGACAACTGAGCCTTTTGAAGATACGCTGCAACTCAAAATATAATGAGCCTTTGAAGGTGATGAAGCCGCTTCTTAAGTGCTAGATAGTGGTTCTTTTGCTTTGTCGATTTGCTAAGCTCTACCCACTGCTTAGCCTTTTCTGTGTTTTGGGTGCCAACTACTGCTGGAAAGTGAGCTCAACTTAGGAAACAAGTACTACAATGCTAAGCTTTGAACCAACACCAAGGCAATGAAATTGTTCCAAAACTTCACTAAGGACGTGCATAAGACTCAACTTCTACAAAAGATTTAAACTCTAAACAGTTCTTTACCAAGCTACATAGGAAATCGTCACTTTGCTCTGTTTCTTGATAGCCGTTCTTTGCGTGCAACACTTGTTCTTTACAGAAAATTTACCAAGATTAGCAAAAGATTGAAAGATTCAGCACTTACACCATGTTTTCACTCCAAATCTCTGCTTTGTAGGCTTGATTTTTAGTGAAAAGCTTACTCCAAATCCATGTAGAAAACTTGGTCTGCATAATGCTTTTGCAATCTTTACAATTCTACATCAAGATTCAAGCTTCAAAGAGTACATAATATCTGCTCCAATTTGAATTTTGCTTTGAAATCTTCAAAATTCTACAACAGAAACTTGTTCAAATCTGAAAATTTGGCACTTTTGACATAAAAAATTACCTCAAAAGGCCCAAAAATGGTATAATCGATTGAAAAGCATGCTTCTTTCTTTACACAGTTCTTTACCAAGCTCCATAGGAAATCTTCACTTTGCTCTATTTCTTGATAGCCTTTCTTTGCGTGCAACACTTGTTCTTTGTAAAAAATTTACCAAGATTAGCAAAGATGGAAAGATTCGGCACTTACACCATGTTTTCACTCCAAATCTCTACTTTGTAGGCTTGATTTTTAGAGAAAAACTAATTTACCAAGAATAGCAAAAGATTGAAAGATTGGGCACTTACACCATGTTTTCACTCCAAATCTCTGCTTTGTAGGCTTGATTTGTAGTGAAAAACTTACTCCAAATCCATGTAGAAAACTTAGTCTACATAATGCTTTTGCAATCTTTACAATTCTGCATCAAGATTCAAGCTTCAAAGAGTACATAATATCTGCTCCAATCTGAATTCTGCTTTGAAATCTTCAAAATTCTACAATAAAAACTTGTTCAAATCTGAAACAGAACTGTAACTCTTGTTTGCAATAATTTGCACAGAACTATAATCTACATAGAACTGTAATTTGAACAATAACTCTGCACTAATCTTGAATTCTACACTCGAATTTGTAAGTAAAATTGCAATAATATAGCAATAGATCTTCAATCTGTTGGACTGTTGTTGAAAATTGCAATAATCTAGAAATAGATCTTCAATCTATTGACTGTTGTTGAAAACTACACCAAAATCTAAATATTTATAATTTTTCTTCAATTGTTTTGATAACCAGGACTTTTCTTGATGAATTCATCACCAAAAATTGCACAACAACCAAGAATCTCCCCACAAGAATGTAAAGAACCCAAAGGATCTTACAAATGATAGCAGGAAACTAGTGTTTGTCTGAAGATTTGATGAAAATAGACTCTAATTCATGCATAATTTCTCCAAATTTAAGAAAATCAAGAAGATTTTCAAGAACATCAATAAATGCAAGAAAATCAAGAAAATGCAATTCGAAAACTACAAAAATTTCTAATCTGAGAATGATTAACACTAATCAAGATCAAGAAAATGCATTCTAAAAAACTAAATTAAGAGTAATCCAAAAATGATTATCACTAATCATGATCAAGAAAATGCATTTTAAAAATTAGATTAAGAATAATCTAAAAATTATTAATCATCTAATCATTCCCTAAATAAGGATCTAAGCCAAGAGCTCTAATACCAATGGAAGAAAGTAACATCTTCGATTAGCCTAATTAGCTTGGATTAAGGAAAGCTTGAGAGATTAACACTGAGAATAATGGAAAGTAAAGTGTAATGATAGTCCAAAGATATCAAAAGGTTCAAAAACTATCATAGTCCTAGAGTACGTGTTTTTTATAGTCCCGAAGGCCCATGTGCCCTAATCCCAATTTGTAGCATCATAAGATAAACACCATAGTAACAATATATTTACCTATCACTCAAGATGTTTACACATAACCTATATTATTTGGGGGGCTACACTATTTAAGAGAAAAAGAGTCCTAAGGGGCTTAAATACATACATTAGATTCAAAACTTTTTTGAGTGTAGGATTTGGCACTTTTGACATAAAAAATGAGCTCAAAAGGCCCTAAAATGGTATAATCGATTGAAAAGCATGCTTCTTCTTTCTTTTAAAAATTTTCCCTAATGATCTAGAGCTCAAAAAAGCTCATAATTTTTTTTAAAAAGCTCATACATAGAAGCTCACAAAAAAATATTCTCCATGTACACAAATGAAAATAGAAATCTTGACTTTATAGGAATTAATTAATCAAATTTGTGTATAAGTGTGTATGCCTTATGGTTGCACCCAAACATGCACATGGTGTACTTAAATGTACACATGGTGTGTACACAAATGTGCACATGGTGTATATAAATGTACACATTTGTGCACACAAATGTGCACAAATCGATCCCTTGCAAAGGAAATTGGATTAAAAGATTAATGAGAAAATAAAAGTCTTTTAATAACAAATAATTTATATAAATAGCCCTAACCCTAGAGAGAGAAAGATAGAATTAAGGTTTTAAAGAGAGAAAGTGGTTTTAGATAGATAAGAAAGCCTTAGATCAATTTAATTTAATAAGTGAGATGCTTAGAACCTTAATTAAACTTCAGTAAAGAATTCTAAAAAGAGAAGAAAATCCCTTAAATAGAATTCTAGAGAGAGAAAAAAGGACCTAGGAGAGAGAAGAAGAAAAGACCCACTTGAACA
Organism: Cibotium barometz; assembly: GCF_041138505.1. NCBI lineage: Eukaryota > Viridiplantae > Streptophyta > Polypodiopsida > Cyatheales > Cibotiaceae > Cibotium > Cibotium barometz. The sequence continues at coordinate 30,686,724 of NC_141050.1, forward strand.
AGTAGAATTAAGTATAAAGTTAAGCCAAGACTAAGGATTAGTTCAAAGAAGTATGGTTGATCTCTAAAGCTATCTAAGAAAAAGTTTGATTATTTCAAGAAAAGGAAAAGTTTCTAAAAAATAGGAACAATCAATTCAAGGAAAAAGGACTTATTGAAAAATAAGATCCAGACAGGTGGAGACTCACATTCCTTAAGAAGCATGAAAAGAAACTCTCAAAGACAGGTAATCCTTAAGATCCTTAAGGCTAGCTAAAGAATTCTCTATATGCAAGAAGACTTGATTCCAAGAGTTTAAGATGACCATTCATGCATCAATGTATTATTGCATTATGCATTAAGCTTAATGCATAATGCACTAATGCATTAAGCCTATGCTTAATGCATTATTGCATAAGCTTTATGTAATAAAGCATAATCATAAGCTTAATGCATAATGCTTATGCTTAATGTATTACATTATGCATTTAATATGCTTATGCTTAATGTATTCTTGCATTATGCATTAAGATTAATGCATAATGTATTAAGCTTATGTATAATGGCTTATGCTTAATGCTTTATTCATATTGCTTAATACATAATGCTTATGCATAATGTATTAATACATAATGCTGATGCTAAATGAACAAGAGTGTTAATGCATTAGTACATTATGCATAATGGCTTATGCTAAATGCATTAATGTGTTAATGCATTAATACATTATGAATAATACATTAAGCTTATGCATTGACCTTATGTATAATGACATATATATGATGAATTATGCATTAATAAGCTTATGTATAATGCATTAATTAAAGAGAATGTGGGAGAGAGAGAGATTGAGTTCCTTGCAAGCAAACACACACACACACAAGAGAGAGTAAGACACAATAGAGAGATGGATGGCTGAATTTTCTTCTATCTTCTTCTCTTCTCTACAACCATATAACTAAAAGATAAGAGTATATACATAAAAGGAAAGTACTCTCCTACAACAACATACAATGGTCGGTCTATATTGTGAACCCGATTATATGAGCTGGTGCTATAACTATTCCATAACTTTAGTACTCCAAAATGGTTGTTACATAGCCTGTCATCCATTGGCGGCATATCACCATCATCTCACCAACCATGCCAGTGGCACAAGTGCAAAAGCTATCACCTAGGTGCGTCATCAATGTTCGCTCGTAGTACTAGTTGAACTCGATATCTCAACACTCCCCCTCACACTCAACTCCACACACTACACTCCAAGTAAGCTCATAAACCTGTGGAGCTTCTCTGTGCCTAATGTCTTTGTGAAGATGTTAGCCACTTGATCCTCTATGCTGACATATATGAGATCTACTTCACCTGTTACTAGAACCTTCTCTCTCACAAAGTGATAATGAAACTCAATGTGCTTCGTTCTAGCATGGTATACTGGGTTACTGACCAACTGTATGCTACTCATGCTGTCACAATAAATGATAACTTCTCTATCCACATGCTCACCCATATCACTAAGTAGTTTCTAAAACTAAGCTACCTCACAAGCTACCAATAACAACATCCTTGTACTCGATAAGGCAACTGTTGACTATTTCTTATACTTCTCTAACTCATAGTAGCACTCCCAAAGTACCCATGTAGTTGTATCTCTATACTAGCCTCATAGAAAAGTCAGTGATTAGCTGTGGACTTTATGTACCTGAGAATATGTCTAATCACATCCAAGTGTGGCTTCCTAGGGGTCCACATAAACTGACTCATAAGTCCAAAAACATAGCTCAAGTCTAGCCTAGTAATGGTCATGTAGATTAAGCTACCCATTGTGAGCCTGTATGTAGTGGAATCCTCCAAACGCTCACTTGTATCTACGAAAACCTTTGTGTTCTACTCCAATGGAATTAAAATAGGCTTAAAGTATGTTATACCATACTTGGACATGTCCAAGCCATACTGCCTCTTTAGTAATAATAAATTGCCATGAGGTGATCTTACCACCTCTATGACCAAGAAATACCGCAGCTCACCCAAATCCTTCATCTCAAACTTCTGCTTCAAAAGCCTCCTAGCATCATGTATCATAGTATCACTATCACTAGTGATAATCAAGTGATCCACATAGATAACTAATAACATGATCTGCCTGTCTTTTTCACATAAAGTGATATCTAAAATCCAATGGTAACAAGATACTCCCTGATCTTGTTTGACCATGCTCTGGGTGCCTGCTTCTAGCCATACAAGGCTTTTCCTGACCTGCATACAAAATCTGGGTGTGCATCACTCTCATAACCTGGTGGCTGTATCATGTACACTTTTTCTTGCAAATCACCTTGCAAGAAGGCATTCTTTACATCCATCTGATGTAAAGACCAACCCTTTGCTGTAGCCATAGTAATGACAGCTCTCACGGTTGTTATTCTTGCAACTGGACTGAATGTCTCCTCATAGTGAATGCCATAAGTCTGTACATAGCACTTGGCAACCAATTTTGCCTTATACCTGCTCACTGAACCATTAGTGTTATGCTTGACTTTATAGACCCACTTACATCCAATTGCCTTCTTTTCCTTACTTACATGTTAGACCCACTTACATCCAAAGGCACTAACTCACATGTTGCATTTGTATCCAATGCTACCATCTCCTCATTCATGGCATCTTCCCATTTCTTATTTCCAAGTGCCTACTTAAAACAAGTGGGCTCCAACTCCTGTATTGCTTTAACCATGCAATCATAATGATGGGATGTATATCCATTATATCTCACTGGGTCTGCCATGGGTACACAGGGAAGTGGAAGAACTACACCCATAGTCCATGGTGAGAGATTAACGCATAATGCATTAGGCTTATGCATTAATGTTGAGATATTAAGCTCAACTAGTGCTACAGCAGACATTGATGACTCGCTTGGGTGATAGCTTCCGCACTTGTGCCGCTGGCATGGTTGGTGAGATTATGGTCGATATTCCGCCATTGGATGACAAGCTATGTGATAGCCATTTTAGAGTACTAGAATTATGGCATACTTATAGCACCAACTTATATAGTCAGGTTCACACTATAGACCGACCATTGTATATTATTGTAGGAGAGTACTTTCACTTTATGTATGTACTCTTTGCTTTTAGTTATATGGTTGTAGAGAAGAGAAGAGGATAGTAGAAAATTCAGCCATCTATCTCTCGCTTGCGACTTGCTCTCTCTTATGTGTGTGTGTGTGTGTTTGCTTGCAAAGGAACTCAAGCTCACTCTCTCTGCATTCTCTTTATGCAGGTATCAAAGCTCCAGTTTGTGTGAGAGCTAAGGAGGCAAGCAAGCAAGAGGCAAGAACATGCAAGCAAGGAAGCGGTACAACATCATCATCTCTTCTCCTTCTTGGTTTAGGTACATCACCCCCCTCGGTAGCTCCAGTAGCTACACATCTGCCGATTAAGGAGCTGTATTTGCATGCTTAAAGGTGCATGTGTGGCATCTAGTACTTTATACAGTTGTTTTGCAACCAAAATCGTGTTTTGGTCTCCATTCTATCACTGCAAGTATTTTGGGTAGTTTTGGGAAGTTCTGGTTTAAAACTCTCTGGTTGAAATCTGGTTATTGCAATGCAGTAATGCATTTCAAACACAAGTAAACTTGATTAAACTCTATTTTATGACTATCAATGTAACCAAAATTCTCAACCTAGCTTGCCATGAATATGCACTAGTTCTTAACCCACACACATTGAAGGAATGCACAGCGGAAGATGGGAAAGTGGAAGCACATGAGAGAGAGTGAGAGAGAGAGAGAGATGGAGAGAAACACATGTATGGACCTTCTCTCAATATCACCAAACAAGAAGCTCAAGCTAGTATAAGTCCCAATATTGCAATGCAGTAATGCATTTCAAACACAAGTAAACTTGATTAAACTCTATTTTATGACTATCAATGTAACCAAAATTCTCAACCTAGCTTGCCATGAATATGCACTAGTTCTTAACCCACACATATTGAAGGAATGCACAGCAGAAGATGGGAAAGTGGAAGCGCATGAGAGAGTGAGAGTGAGAGAGAGATGGAGAGAAACACATGTATGGACCTTCTCTCAATATCACCAAACAAGAAGCTCAAGCTGGTATAAGTCCCAATCAAGAGGAGAAGATGACCTCATATATGTGAGAGACAGTAGAGCAGCAAGCCAATATGCAGATGCACTAAGGCATGCAAGAGGCACAAAGAAATGAATGTGAGGGAGGGGAGGCCCGGCTATATATAACTACCAAATAGGGTCAGCCAACAAACTCCTCCGACTAGGAATAAAACCTATGGGGAAGAAAATGCAGCCAACCAGGGGGCTACAGACCTGAAAATATAGGCCGACTAACTTCCACACCTCATATGAGGAAAAAATGTTGAAGAGAATGTACCTTTGGGTCCAACTGATGAAGACCAGGTGAAGGTAGAGCTACTAGCAAATATAGTCTAGAAAATGCAACAAAACAGGGCTGCAAATCTGAAAACACAGAGGTGAAAGAGGTAGTAGTAGATAAGATAGAATCTAGAAACACAGAAGTGAAGGGTACCACGGAGCTTCAGATCATGCAATCACCATCAACAAACAAGCTTGTAGGAGAAAAAACACAGCACATATATTGTTGTTATCTTGAACAAAGCAGGCAGACAGTACTATACAGGAGTCCTTGGGGTAGCTGTTGATGAAGATTGACCATAGAACTACATCGATGTAGTGGCAGAAGAGGGAAAACTGACCAACAGATCTGAGAAAGAAAACACAAGATAGAGGAGGGAGCAACTAATGCTGCAAGTGAGTGGCGCTCTGATACCATGAAGAAATGCACAGTGGAAGATGGGAAAGTGGAAACACAGGGGAGAGAGAGAGAGAGAGAGAGAGAGAGAGAGAGAGAGAGAGAGATGCACGTATGGACCCGCTCTCAATATCACCAAACAAAAAGCATAAGCTGGTACAAGTCTTGAGCAAGAGGGAAAGATGACTTCGTATGTGAGGGACTGCAACAAGCCAATATGCAAAGGCACTAAGGCATGCAAGAGGCACAAAGCAATGAATGTGAGGGAGGGGAGACCCACCTAAAAAAAGAAGAGCTCCTACATTTAGGTGACTCCAACAATGTTTTCCTCACCAATCAGCTTCATCAGTGCCTCTTGTGAACCCATTCAAGCCCAAACCACTAGTCTCACCTAAGCCCTTTTGGAAGTATGTCACTCCAATAGCTGCATTCAATAAAGGGGGAAGCAAGAAATGGAAGTGTAGCTTCTTCAAGATTGAGTTTGGTGGCAGAACTATCCTGAGTGCAAGCCCATTTTCTTGGCATAATAAGGGAAGGTATTCAGGTTTGCTACAAGGTTACTCCTAAAGACCGAGAAAATATGGTTTGGGAGGACCATGAGAGTGCTCTCAAGAAGCAAAAGACTCAGCAAGGTGTAGCCAAGAAGAGAGTGCTACCACAAGTTACACAACCCTCTTTGCAAGGCATGTTCAAGGAGCAGTCTAGAGAGGAGGTAGATGAGGCGGTAGCTTGTTTCTTCTACGCATGTGGTCTTGATTTTAGATTGGCTCGCTCCCCGTAGATTTACTTCAACTATCGTAACTTGAACCAAATTGAATTTTATTATAGGAATCCATTAGTCCAGCCTAACCCCATCCAGTCCCATGGGTTAGCCAACCTCCCAACCACTGTATATTGATAGGATCCATTATGCAAATTTGGTTATGTTTTGTCCCGAGTACGAGGGAAAAGAGTTCCCAGGCCCCCTAGCTGGCTCTAATGAAAAAATTTAATAGACAGACCACTTACACACCCAATATGAAATTGCCTTTTTCACAGATTCAGCTGTCTTTAAAGCAAAATTGGAATGAAACCATAGTATTTCTATCCTAATCCTCAGTATTCCATTTCCAGATCCAATTTCTAATTTTTTCACTTTCCAACCATAAAATCCAATTTCAGTCATTCCTTCCTCAGCGTACCTATGGCATCATCGGCAACCAGAACGCTCACCACCTACTCACTAAAGGGCCTTTTCAATAGTTCCTAGCGCATAGTACCTAGGAGTTTAATCACATAAAAACCATATGGACTCTCAGTTGGAGATCAACAAGATCAACCAACAAAATCCATGTAAAAGAGCCATGAACTCATCCATTGAAAACCAGCAAGGCCAATCAACCAGATCCATGCCCGTGTTTAGAAAATAGCTCCAACTCATTTTTCTTCCTCATTGCACGCATGGGTATCCTGGGGGTGACCCAGAGCCCGAGCACCATCTGGTCAGCACCCTCTAGGTTCCTTTCCAGGTCACCTAGCGCTTCACTCATAGGCCGCTTCCTTGGTCCCTCATCCACCGTACCAGAAGCTCACCATTTTAATCAAACCAAGGCTGGTTAAGACCTCGGCCGATCTTGCCACACGAGACGTCCTTCATTGACTCTCCATTATCTGTTTGTAACTTTTTCACTTAGGTCCCACAACCTCATTCTACAAGATAGTCAAAATGCTTCCCCAGTATTCTTGACATAAAACAATCTTTAAAAACAGGTTTCACATACAAATACAGTTCCAAACAAAATTCCCATCTTTCCTCATCATTCCACATCCTTTCATTTTATTCCTCATCATTTCTCATCATTCCTCATCACTTCCCATCATCCCATATCATTCCATGTCATTCTCATTATCCCACATTTTTTTACATCAATTCACATCACACATCCATTCACATCATTCCACATCTATTCACATCATTCTTACATCCATTCACATAATTCCTACATCCATTTACACGCATTCACATCATTCCTACATCCATTCACATCATTCCTACATCCATTCATATCTATTCACATCCATTTACATCATTCCTACATCCACTCACATCCATTCACATCATTTCTATATCCACTCATATCTATTTACATCCATTCAAATCATTTGTACATCCATTCACATCATTCCTACATCCACTCACATCCATTCATATCCATGGATTCACATTATTCCTATATCCACTCACATCTATTCCTACATCCATTCATATCTATTTATATCCATTTACAATTTCTATATCCATTTACATCATTCCTACATCCACTCACATCCATTCATAATTTCTATATCCACTCACATCCATTTAAATCCATTCAAATCATTCTTACATCCATTCATATCATTCCTACATCCATTCACATCATTCCTACATCCACTCACATCCATTCACATCCGTTCACATCATTCCTATATCCACTCACATCCATTCACATCATTCCTATATCCACTCACATCCATTCACATCATTCCTACATCCATTCACATCATTCCTAAATTCACTCACATCCATTCACATCATTCCTTCATCCACTCACATCCATTCACATCATTCCTACATCTATTCACACCCATTCACATTCATTCTCAAATTTCTCAAAATAAAATATGCTCAATATTCTTCTTTTTGAATAAAAGATTCATGGGATTTACAAAATCAATTATACCCATATTTACTCTTTTAGTATAAACACTAATTTCCATTTATCTAAATGAATTATTTCCATAATTCTCATAAATTGAATGTTTCTATAAAATTTGTGCATAACCTTCTTTATTTTTTTGACAATTGAATAATGCTCAAGACCACTTTTAGCATAAAATTTATTATGCATAAATTCATTCTCTAATGATATAATTTTTTCCATAGCTTCCCTATATTTTCTAAAAAATGATAATACTCAAAATTTCACTTTTAAATAAATAAAAATATCCATATTTTGAAATATGCTAAAAATTCCTCTTTCAATAGTAAAAACGTTTATACCTAGAATATCATGGGAATTCCTCTTTTTGCATCTAAATTTTTATGCATGTAAAAATAAATATAACAAAAATTTCTCTTTTCTCTATTTAAACAAATATGCATAAATACTATAAAAGTATTTTCCATAAATATGACAAAAATATTCTTTTAGCATAAAAATATCTATGCCTAGGATATGATGGGAATTCCTCTTTTTGCTTTATTAAATTTATGCATAAAAATAAGATTTATCTTTTTTCACGAAAATTTTACCATAGCTTTGCTGCAACTTCTGAGAATGTTCAATTTTCTAACTTTAAATGAATATTCATAATTGAAATATGATAAGAACTCCTCTTTTAAACTAAAATTTATTTATGCATACGTAACATAATTATAATCATAATTATGATCAAATCTCTTGATCATTCTTAAATATCCATTCCTCATTTCCAAAAATGTTAGCATAACCCAAAATGAATTAATATGATTTTTCTTAATCATAAACAAGCTTAAAGATATTAATCATCATGTTTAACTAGATTAAAATCATAAAAATACATAATCTTTTTCTCTAGCTTGTCAAGCCTAGAGTTTTGTTTAAGATAATGAGTTTATCATTAAGAACCATCCTTCTAACAAAGATCTAACCATGAAGATGATTAATCTTTCCAAAGAAGAGATATTTAGTAATAAAAACACTATAATTAAGCATAAATATTGGTATTAAATCATTTAAACATTATGAATTATTAGAAAGCTTGATTTCAAGAAAAAACCATTTAATTGAAAGCTTCCCAAGCATTAGAGGGGTTGGGAAGGAGATAACCATTGAGAAAGATAGAAAAACCATTGGATTAAGGCTTACCTTTGATTTTGGCTTGATTCTTTAAAGAAATAAGTGAATCCCTCAAAGCAAGCTTTGGCCACCAAGTTGGGGAGGGTAATCTCCAAGAGAGGATGGAGAATTTTAAAGCTCCAAAGCTTCCAAAAGTAGAGGCAAAATAGAGGGATAATAGAATTACACTAAAATGAAGATAATATTGGCATGTAATTACTCAAAGATGAAAATACAACGGAATGAGGGTCTATTTATAGGTGATCGAGGCCACTAACCAAGTCCAACTGGGATCTAAAGGCTTCCATCTTCAGTTTGATCCATTTTGGACAAGTTTTGGACCAGTTTAGCTCACTTTTTGATCCAGTTTACAGGAGGATAGATAAAAATATCTCATTATTTTAATTAAAAATGCACATACTTCATGAGCCCTTTTCCTCCTTACTGAGGTGTCAAAAATTCATTATTTTACCAAAATATCCCATTGTTTTAATAATAAACCCAGTACTTGGTCAACTCTTCATCTTATGTGAACATTTACTCATTTTTGGGGTATTTTCTTTTATTCTTTGTATTTTTCTCATCCCAACACTTGGATTAATCCTGTTGGCCCTTTAGAACCTTATTTGGACGTTAATAAATTTTTTTTGAAAAATGTGGACCCTTAGGCTAAGGTCTCCAATAATACACATATTCAGTTAATTTTTAATGCACATTGGAAAATTTATTTTGAACTTCTGTTTTAGGGGAATTCATCTTAGATATTAGAAGAAACTTTGTATCCAAAAATATCTCAGATTTGTATTACCTCTCTCTAGAACATTTTCTCTCTCTAGGCCAAAAAACAAGGCAAAATAATATTTTCTTGCATTCTAAATTAGGGGATGATTATAGAGACTAAAGGGGAGGTTCTTAAACCTTTACATCACAAAAGCTGGAGAGAGGAATCTTACATCTTCGTTTGTTGTAGTGGTGCATGCTGTATCCACCATGCAAGCCACACCAAGGTAACAATGAGCATGTAAAGATCTCAAGAAGCTTATTTTAAATATATGCGGATCACATGCACTGAGCAAACCACATCGAGATGACATTAATCGTGTGAAGGTCTCGGTAATCTATTCCAACCATGCACATCATGAAAAGAGACAAGATACAAAGATCACATAGAGCCCACTCCACCCATGTATGGGACACATGGATTGTACATACCACACCGAAGATGACAATGACCATGTATAGAGACTACATGCACCGTGTAAAGCACATTCTAAGAAGACCAAGCATACACAGACCACACCAAGACAACAATGACCATGTACAGAGACTACATGGACCATACAAAGCACACTATAAGAAGACTAAGCATATAGAGATCACATAGAGCCCATTTCACCTGTATGCAGATCACAAGGATTGTATAGAGCTCATTGAGATGACACTGGTTGTGTGTAAAGACTTGGGAAATCCATTCTGACTAGTCCAAGCATATAGAGATCACATAGAGCCCATTCCAACCATATGCAGATCACATAGAGCCCATTCCAACCATATGCAGATCACAAGGATCATATAGAGCTCACTGAGATGACACTGATTGTGTGTAAAGACTTGGGAAATCCATTCTGACTAGTCCAAGCATATAGAGCTCACTAAGATGACATTGATTGTGTGTAAAGACTTGGGAAATCCATTCTGACTAGTCCAAGCATATAGAGATCACATAGAGCTCATTCCAACCATATGCAGATCATAAGGATCATATAGAGCCCATTGATATGATATCAATCATGTAAAGATCTTGGGCAGCCTATTCTGATCATCTGTATATCACATTGAGACTGCCATGTAAGGCACACTGTGAGAAGACCGATCATATAGAGATCACAATTCTAATCATGTATAAGACATATAGACTGTACAAAACACAATAACATGTAAAGACCTTAGGCAGCCCATTCTAACCATGTACAAAGACCATTATTTAGATATTAAAGACGAAGGGAATCCCTGGACCATGCAACAAAGGAGACCATGGGAAGAAGCGTATAGAAACCCATTCTGAACATATGTAGATCAGTTCGAAGTTATCGATAGCACCAATAGTAGCATCGAGGCTACACGGGCACACACAACTTAGGAGACAAATAAGATACAGGTGTAATGAGCAGAGTAGTCTTGCAAGGTGTGTAGTAGTGTAAGGTTCCTCCCTTTTAAAATTGGGAGAAACACTTAAGATAGTCCGCTAAGTCTTATCTTGGGAAAAATTTCCTATTCATTGACACCTTGACCCTGTAGAGATTCAAGGATACGATTCATAGGTATGACCTAGCTCTATCCCGCAGGGGGAGCGTGATTTCCTAAACATCAAATCACCCATAGGGCAATTGATCATAAATTGGGCAACTACTAGACTTGATATCTAGAGACAACGCTTTTTTCCTCATCTTATGCAAGGCACAGCCGCTGACCTAGTTTTCTAGAATAGAGTTACCCAAGAACCTAACTATCTAACGTAGGGCTTTCACTTAATCTGTTGGAAAGCTACCCGACTAATCAGGTCCACCCGTCCGTAGGATGGTGCCGTCAGGGCATTCCATCCTCCCACTTTCCACCCTACTCACACATCCAATTTGTTTTCTAATTAATACTACCACACTGTTTGACATAAATAAACATATTCCTTAATTAGGACCCTTCTTCACAAGGTTCGTTAAAACAGCCTTCTTACACAATACAATCATACCAAAGACAAGATGTAATTATATAAAAAGTTTATACATGAACCAATTCCATACAAGCCAAACTAGCTCTCTTATTCTTATTCTGCCGATGATCTAGAATTCGGCCTTCCAGCCTCTACATGCTGGGCAAAACCCTACAGGACCATACACCTCATCGTCGGTCGCTGGCGAGGACTCAAGCCGGCCTGTTGCCCTCTCAGGCTCCATCGCTTGATCCTCCCGCCCCTCAGAGGGATGTCTGTGCACTAGGGTGGGCTTATTTACCGCACTAGCCTGGGCCCTCAGAACTAGGCAGTCTCATAATCTCTCGCCTCAATCGGCGATCCTTATTCTCCCAAAGGTATGAGGGATACCTTGGGCCATTCCCGGGCTTTGCTAACGATGCCGCCCGGCTACACAAGCACGGAACAAAGTTAGCGTTGAAGCCAAAAAAAAAATCTTGAATTCTAAAGATAACAACTTCAATGCAATTTTCTAAATATAGCATTCACAATTCATGAAGAAAACAATTTCAATGCAATTTATCGAGTACAACATCACATAAGTCGTTACTTCATATAATTTTTATGTTCTCATTTTAAAAGAAAAAGACACCATTCATTAATACTAATTTAAAGAAAAATATCTTCTTTTGAAAATTAACCAAGCTAACCTGGCCACCGTTTCCTTGAGGGGCTTGAAAAGGGAGGACTGGAGCCGCATTGGGCGCATCTCCCTCCATCTCGTTGTTACGTGTCCCTCTTGAGGCAATATTTTGCTGTCTCCGAGATGAGGCCATCTTAGACGTCGCCTTGTAGAGCTCGCTGCTGCGATCGAAACGCTTCAGTCGGATCCGAATTCCGAGCTCGTTTGCTCACCGTATGAGCAAAAGAATATGGCGCACGAACCCTCGCTTGAGTCAAAAATCCCTTACTAAAGTCTACGCAAATGGGGGGGGAGGAATTGTGAGATGTCCTTAAGGGCAAAGGCAAAAACGTGGAGAGGGCTGGGAGGGGTTGCTGCAAGCCTCTCTGTAAGTCTATTCACACGGGGGGGGGAGAAGAGTTAAGGACACTGGCCCATAGCAAGAGGGCGATGGAGGAAAATTGGCTTATCTGAAAAGAGCCAAATGAGGGGGTGTGAGAGGGGTGGCTGCAAGGGCGGCTGTACTTGCAGCAAGTACGCTACGGCGGTACGGACGGCGGCACAACAGGGCATACGCTACACAGAAATGCGTGCCGACTGAGGAGCACCTCGGGGGTTTATATAGCTGAGGGGTGAGGGTGCGGGCGCTGCGCAAAGCAAGGACGAAAGGACGGTGTACCTTCAAAGGCTATGGATCAGTGGCCTGCATGGGTCTACGGGGAAGGTACGGTGTCGGTTGTCTGGGAAAGGAGTGGTACGCATGTACCTTATCCGGTCTGGGTGTCCGCATGGACCATACAGTGGGCGGCCGTCCTTTGGTTCTTGGGCGGCCATTGTATGGGCGCCCTAGTAAGTGTGTACGGACCAAATTTTGGTGCGGGACACCCAAATTTGGGGCACCCGCCTCGATTTGCGTGCCGGGGGTAATTTTTTTTTTGGTCCGGGAGGTTCTCGTGGTCGCAGGGGTTCAGACCGTTCGTCAATCGGACGTGCGGTCATGCATTTATTAAGGTTTAAAGGTCGCCGTTTTTTAACTAAAATGATTGAAATTAGCGTATAGGCTTGATCTGGTGTCCGTTTTGGATGCTGTAAAATCCTATATTAGGGTAAAATCGCGCGCAAATTCCAAATTTGGGCTCAGAATTTGAAGATTCTAAGTAGAAATGACTCAAATAATAAAATCATTGATATTTATACCATAAAAACTCATAATTACATGGACATTTCTTTATTAGTGAAGATGGGTACGTTACATCCTTCCCCCCTTAAAGAAATCGAGATGTCCTCATCTCGTCATGAATTGGGGATAATCCTTTAAGAGTGTAGTTTCATCTTCCCAAGTTGCATCCTCTTCAGGGTAATCTTTCCACTGAACTAGATGTTCTACAAGAGTTCTATTTCGGAGTTGCCTTTCCCTAGAATCTATGATGCTACTGGGCTGTAATTCAAGGACTCCTTGAGTAGGGATTACAACTTGTTCATCATCAAGAATATGATCGAGACTGGGGACATATGGCTTTAACAAACTTACATGAAATACATTATGGACTTTGATATGGGCTGGGAGTTGGAGTTTATAGGCACTTTTACCTAGACACTTGATAACTGTATAAGGACCACAATACCTAGGGCTGAGCTTCTTATATTTCCCAAGTGATAGAGAACTTCGTTTGGGTCGCACTCGTAGAAGAACTTTGTCTCCTTCCTTGAAGATCCTTTCAGACCTCTTGTTGTCAGCATAATGCTTTTGTCGATCTTGGGCAGCTTTAATATCCTTTTGGATAGCCTTGGTTTATTCCTCCATCTCTTCAAGCATTTTCCTGGATGCCTCAACTCTTATGGTCGGATCAGAGAAATTTAGAGGAGACAAGCATTCTTGCCCATAGAGTGCTTTGAATGGTGACATTCCTATGCTTTGATGATAAGATGCATTGTAGGCAAATTCTACCAGAGGAAGGTATTGAATCCACCTTCTGGGTTCCCGTCCACAGTATGCTCTAAGAATGTCTTCAATTACTTGATTGACTCTCTCAGTCTGGCCATCGGTCTTCGGATGATAAGCTGTGCAAAACTCCTTCTTACCGCATTTAATGTTTCAAGCCGGCTGCTGGCGAGGACTCAAGCCGGCCTGTCGCCCTCTCAGGCTCCATTGCTTGATCCTCCCGCCCCTCAGAGGGATGTCTGCGCACTAGGGTGGGCTTATTTACCGCACTAGCCTGGGCCCTCAGACCTAGGCAGCCTCATAATCTCTTGCCTCAATCGGCGATCCTTATTCTCCCAAAGGTATGAGGGATACCTTGGGCCATTCCCGGGCTTTGCTAACGATGCCGCCCGGCTACACAAGCACGGAACGGAGTTAGCGTTGAAGCCAAAAAAAAAATCTTGAATTCTAAAGATAACAACTTCAATGCAATTTTCTAAATATAGCATTCACAATTCATGAAGAAAACAATTTCAACGCAATTTATCGAGTACAACATCACATAAGTCGTTACTTCATATAATTTTTATGTTCTCATTTTAAAAGAAAAAGACACCATTCATTAATACTAATTTAAAGAAAAATATCTTCTTTTGAAAATTAACCAAGCTAACCTGGCCACCGTTTCCTTGAGGGGCTTGAAAAGGGAGGACTGGAGCCGCATTGGGCGCATCTCCCTCCATCTCGTTGTTACGTGTCCCTCTTGAGGTAATATTTTGCCGTCTCCGAGATGAGGCCATCTTAGACGTCGCCTTGTAGAGCTCGCTGCTGGGATCGAAACGCTTCAGTCGGATCCGAATTCCGAGCTCGTTTGCTCACCGTATGAGCAAAAGAATATGGCGCACGAACCCTCGCTTGAGTCAAAAATCCCTTACTAAAGTCTACGCAAATGGGGGGGGGGATTGTGAGATGTCCTTCAGGGCAAAGGCAAAAACGTGGAGAGGGCTGGGAGGGGTTGCTGCAAGCCTCTCTGTAAGTCTATTCACACGGGGGGGGGAGAAGAGTTAAGGACACTGGCCCATAGCAAGAGGGGGATGGAGGAAAATTGGCTTATCTGAAAAGAGCCAAATGAGGGGGTGTGAGAGGGGTGGCTGCAAGGGCGGCTGTACTTGCAGCAAGTACGCTACGGCAGTACGGAAGGCGGCACAACAGGGCATACGCTACACAGAAATGCGTGCCGACTGAGGAGCACCTCGGGGGTTTATATAGCTGAGGGGTGAGGGTGCGGGCGCTGCGCAAAGCAAGGACGAAAGGACGGTGTACCTTCAAAGGCTATGGATCAGTGGCCTGCATGGGTCTACGGGGAAGGTACGGTGTCGGTTGTCTGGGAAAGGAGTGGTACGCATGTACCTTATCCGGTCTGGGTGTCCGCATGGACCATACAGTGGGCGGCCGTCCTTTGGTTCTTGGGCGGCCATTGTATGGGCGCCCTAGTAAGTGTGTACGGACCAAATTTTGGGGCGGGGTACCCAAATTTGGGGCACCCGCCTCGATTTGCGTGCCGGACCGCCCCGGGGGGCGAAATTTTTTTTTTTGTTCGGGAGGTTCTCCTGGTCGCAGGGGTTCAGACCGTTCGTCAATCGGACGTGCGGTCGTGCATTTATTAAGGTTTAAAGGTCGCCGTTTTTTAACTAAAATGATTGAAATTAGCGTATAGGCTTGATCCGGTGTCCGTTTTGGATGCTGTAAAATCCTATATTAGGGTAAAATCGCGCGCAGATTCCAAATTTGGGCTCAGAATTTGAAGATTCTAAGTAGAAATGACTCAAATAATAAAATCATTGATATTTATACCATAAAAACTCATAATTACATGGACATTTCTTTATTAGTGAAGATGGGTACGTTACATCCTTCCCCCCTTAAAGAAATCGAGATGTCCTCATCTCGTCATGAATTGGGGATAATCCTTTAAGAGTGTAGTTTCATCTTCCCAAGTTGCATCCTCTTCAGGGTAATCTTTTCACTGAACTAGATGTTCTACAAGAGTTCTATTTCGGAGTTGCCTTTCCCTAGAATCTATGATGCTACTGGGCTGTAATTCAAGGACTCCTTGAGTAGGGATTACAACTTGTTCATCATCAAGAATATGATCGAGACTGGGGACATATGGCTTTAACAAACTTACATGAAATACATTATGGACTTTGATATGGGCTGGGAGTTGGAGTTTATAGGCACTTTTACCTAGACACTTGATAACTGTATAAGGACCACAATACCTAGGGCTGAGCTTCTTATATTTCCCAAGTGATAGAGAACTTCGTTTGGGTCGCACTCGTAGAAGAACTTTGTCTCCTTCCTTGAAGATCCTTTCAGACCTCTTGTTGTCAGCATAATGCTTTTGTCGATCTTGGGCAGCTTTAATATCCTTTTGGATAGCCTTGGTTTATTCCTCCATCTCTTCGAGCATTTTCCTGGATGCCTCAACTCTTATGGTCGGATCAGAGAAATTTAGAGGAGACAAGCATTCTTGCCCATAGAGTGCTTTGAATGGTGACATTCCTATGCTTTGATGATAAGATGCATTGTAGGCAAATTCTACCAGAGGAAGGTATTGAATCCACCTTCTGGGTTCCCGTCCACAGTATGCTCTGAGAATGTCTTCAATTACTTGATTGACTCTCTCAGTCTGGCCATCGGTCTCTGGATGATAAGCTGTGCTAAAGCAAAGTTGAGTCCCCAGAGCTTGAAATAAAGACTGCCAGAATTTTGAGGTGAAGTCAGAATCCCGATCACTTACTATCCTTTTTGGGAGACCATGAAGTTTGAGGACTTCCTTGAAGAATATTCGAGCAACATCAGAAGCTTTGAAGGTCTTCTTTGCTGGTATAAGGTGAGCTACTTTGGTAAGTAAGTCCACTACTACTAGAATGGAGTCATATCCTCCTTGAACAGTGGGGAGACTTGTGACAAAATCCATACTAATGCATTCCCACTTCATTTGGGGAATATCTAAGGGCTGAAGCTTTCCAGGCATCTTGACCCTTTCAGCTTTGATCCTTTGGCATGAGAGACATTGTTTCAAGTACCGAAGCACATCATTTTTCAAGCCTGCCCAATGAAAACTCCTTCTTACCGCATTTAATGTTTTTGCATAACCTGGGTGTCCTGCAGAGCAGGGCTATCATGAGCTTCATGGAGGATTAGTTTCTTTAAAGCAGGATCCTTAGGGATACATAGCATGTGATTGAAGTAGAGGCTTCCTTCATGAGTAGAGTATCCCTTGATTAGATTCTTCTCTTTCTCTGAATGTCCCCCTTCTTCTACTAACTTTATCATCCTCTGATAATCTGGGTCATGAGATGAGACTTCTTCCAACTTGACCAGTATGGGATTATTTGGCATTGAAATTGCATTCAAGAAAGATTTGCGGCTAAGTGCATCAGCTACCACATTATCTTTCCCAGGGCGGAATTTGATGTCGAAATCATATTCTTGTAGAATTTCAATCCATCTCCTTTGCCGCATGTTGAGGTTAGGCTGGGTGAAGATCCACTTTAGACTTTTGTGGTCAGTTATTACAAGCTAGAATTCGCCTCCCAAGAGATAATGTCTCCATAATTTGAGGCAATGAACAACTGCTAAGAGCTCCAAATCATGGGTGGCATAGTTTGCTTCATATTGCTTCAGCTTGCGGGAAGTATAAGCGACTGGTCATCGGTAACCACTTCAAATTCCTTGGAGAAATCAGGAAGCTTTAAGACTGGGGCAGAAGTAATAATGACTTTCAGCTGATCAAAGCTGTTTTGATGGATTGGCAGCCACACTATTTTGCAATCCTTCTTAAGAAGATCTGTCAAGGGTGCAGCTACCAAGGCATAATCTTTGATAAAAATCCTATACCAACCCGTGATTCCCAAGAACCCACGAATTTCACGAACTGATTTAGGGGGTGGCCATTCTAGAATATCCTTGACCTTGGCAGGGTCTACTGAGATACCATCTTTGGAGACGATGAATCCAAGATACTCAATTTGATGAGTAAAGAAGGTACATTTGCTCTTTTTGGCATAGAGTTTGTGTCTGCGCAGCAATTGCAGAACTCTACGTACATGCTCCTCATGCTCTTCCATTGATTTGGAGTAGATTAAGATGTCATCAAAGAAAACAAGCACAAATTCATCCAGGTAAGGACGGAATATATCTTGCATTAGGCGGTTGAAGGTTGCAGGAGCATTGGTTAACCCGAATGACATCACAGTAAACTCATAGTGGCCATAACGGGTATTGAAGGCTATTTTGGGTATATCTGCTTCCTTGACTTTGATCTGATAGTAACCAGACCTCAAATCTATTTTTGAGAAGACTTTGGCCCCATGAAGCCTCTCAAGAAGTTCATCGATGCGAGGGATAGGATACTTATTCTTGACAGTGACTTGATTGAGCCCTCGATAATCTATGCAGAGGCGGAGAGTCCCGTCCTTCTTTTTTTGGAAAAGAACAGGTGCTCCCCAAGGAGAGCTACTGGGGCGTACAAATCCTTGTTCAATGAGTTGGGAAAGTTGCTCCTTAAGTTCAATGGCTTCAGGAAGGGACATTTTATAGGGAGTTTTTGAGACGGGTTGAGCTCCAGGGATCACCTCGATCTCATGGTCGACTTCTCGAGGAGGCGGTAACCCTGTAAGCTCGTCAGGGAAGATATCAGAGAATTCTTGGAGCCAAGAGGGTTCTGTCTCCATACTAGGTTCAATAACTTTGTTGAGTTTGACTAAGAAAACTTGCTGACCCTTACGTGTTCCCTTGAGAAGATGTTTTGCCTTGACTACCCTAGACTTAGGTTTTCCTGTGATCCCCTGAACAGATATTACTTGGCCATGCTCATTTTCAAAAGTGATACTCCCCTGGTTACAATGAATGCTAGCTTTGTTTGCAATTAACCAATCCATCCCAAGGATTCCATCATAAATTCCTAGTGGCAAGACTCTAAAGTGACCATGAGTTTGCTCATTACCCAGCTCAAAATCAAGGTCTCCTATAGAGTGGCGAGATACTACCTCTTTCCCACTGGCTAACTCTACAATCATTTTTCTAGCTGTTTTTTGACTCAAGTTTAATTTTTGCAAGCACCTAGGAGAAAGGAATGAATGGGTATTGCCACAATTAATCAAAAGCTGAAATGGCTTACCGTGATGAGTGGCGGGGGCTTGGATTACACCAAATTGTTTATTCGGACCTTGGTGTTCTACCGCCGCATGGACGGTGGCGCGCTCTTCTTCAGCCGTTTCCAAGGTCGGTTCTTCACTTATAACACAGGCAGTTCTAGCAACTGTTCCTCCGCGGCCTCTGCCACGGCCACTGCCTCTTGCACCTTGGTGGGTAGGGGTTCCACGGCCTTGATTTCCTCTGTTACCTTGGGGAAATGATGTTGCCATCTTGGGACAGTTGGCTCTAAAGTGTCCCGGCTCATTGCACTCAAAACACAGAGGGCCTTCTCTAGAAGAAGCAGCATACGAGCGGGGGGCAAAAGAGTTGCCTTGTCGCCCTCTGTTGTAGTAGGGAAAATTCTGTTGAGGTTTCTTGTAGGGTTGATCTCTAAGGTTTGCCTCAGGGTAAGATCTCTTTTGATTCTTTGGTTTGTTAGCCTTCATTTCTTTCACAAGGGGCTTAGCTCGTATGAGAGCATCCTGTAATGTGCTTGGCCTCATTGCTTCAAGGCGGGAATCTAGGGGTTCATTTAGCCCTTGGCAGAAACGAGCCACTTGCTGGGAAGTAGTCATAGCTGGGGCATACTTCCGAAGGGTAATAAATTTGGAATAGTAGTCCTCAAGAGTTAAGCTGCACTGTCTAAGACTAAAAAACTCATTCATCTTTATGGACTCATGGGATGGAGGAAGATATCTTTCCTTCACTGCCTGCTTGATGTCTTCCCATGTTTGAGAATGCTCGGTGACTTCCTTGTCACGGCACCACTGTTTCCACCAGAGTTTAGCATCTCCAATGAGGCGAAACCGTGCGAGCATAGACTGATTTGCTACTCCAGTACCGGCAGCAGCAGAGAAATAATCGTCCATCGCCTCAATCCAGACTTCAGCATCCTTCTCAACCTTTGAACCTTCTCCTTTAAAGGAGGGAGGTTGCATTTGCTTGAGCAGGAGCTTCTTCTCCTGGGTATCGGTGTAAAGCGC
Organism: Cibotium barometz; assembly: GCF_041138505.1. Classification (NCBI taxonomy): domain Eukaryota; kingdom Viridiplantae; phylum Streptophyta; class Polypodiopsida; order Cyatheales; family Cibotiaceae; genus Cibotium; species Cibotium barometz. Next base: position 30,706,828 of record NC_141050.1, read on the forward strand.
ATTGGGAGGTGGAGGGTGGTCGTCCTGGCCATCATCGTAAAAACAATTTTATATCATTCCTCGCATCCAACACATGTTTAAATGTAAGGGGATTGCATAACTCATGACGTGGCACGCTACTCATTGCTCGACCGATGGCATCATGAGGATCGTAGAGTTGATTCACCAGCATGGCAACATGTGGAGTATCAATGGCTAGAGTTTAAAGATGAGCCTCGTCACTTACATCTTGACTTGGGCATGGATGGTGTTAACCCATTTGGCTTCAATTCCACATCATGGTCTACTTGGCCTATTGTATTGGTGAATTACAACCTCCCTCCATGGGTGGCAATCAAGAAAGGTCATATCATGCTTGCTTTCCTTGTACTAGGCAAATAGATATGGATGTGTACCTCCAACCTTTGATTGAGGATCTTGAGACACTATGGCGAGGTATCAAAGTACATGACATTTTAAGGCCAATAAATAGGCATGAGGCAAAGGTGAAAGGAGTTTTACTTTGGACGATGTATGACTATCCCGGGTTCTCGGAGTGCTCAGGTACCTACTTGAACCTTATATGCATAAGTTTTAGCCTTTCAACTTTAAGTTTATATCTCTATCTCAATCATCTCAATTAAAATAGGTTTGGCAACCTCCGGACATCATGCATTTTCGATTTGTGGACCATCACTTGTTTCGAAAAGACTCTCTACACTTAAGAAGGTGGTGTATGATAAACATAATCGATTTCTTCCTCCTTCACATCCCAAGTATGTGCCACATGATGTCTCACCACTTGTGATGAGAGGTAAAGATTGGTTTGAGGCATGGAGAAGGTTTAGGAAAACTTCGAAGGACTTTGTGAGACAAAGAGCAAGGTCAAAAGCAAGCATGATGGCAAAGGGATGGTTAATGCAAGAGTCTCTTGTGTACATCTCAAAACATCTATCTCACATAGATCCTTCCATACCATGATTATGGAGCAATGAGGAGGATGACCGACTAATCATTGATGTGCCTCAGGGAAAAGGAAGGCAATGAAGACTGGATGAAGCATTATGCCACAAGGTGAATACATTTCTAAATAGTCCCATCATGGAGAAGTGGATTGGGAGATACAAGGATGCAATCAATAGACAAAAGGATGACATAAGAGCTTTTAGAAGAGCAAATAGACACTTGCCATTCCCGCCTAGCTTGGAACCTCTACCAAATGTGATCAATATAGAATGGCTTCATATGGCAATATCAATGGCATCACAAAATGGAGAGATGATCACAAGAGAATTAGAGCATGAGTATGCAAGAGGATGTGACCCTTAACTAAGTACATTCTTCATCTCTATCTCATGTATATACCTTCTTTAATGCACTATATATACTAAATGTCATGCTTTTGTTTAAAGTTAGTACAAACTATATAATGCAATATGGACAGAGGGAAGGCACTTTCAAACGGAGCGTGTGGCTTCTAAAAGAAATAAATTTGATTGTGGTGTGATGGTCACTTTTGAGTAAGAAAGTTGAGCCAGTAGACATGATACCAATGTCATAGAGGACAATCTTGAGTATTATGGAACTATTCTGGATATTCTTGAGGTTGGATTTAGAGCATTTAGTCTATTCATCTTTGATGTCAAATGGTTCAAGGTGATATATAGAGGTGCTTAAGCAACCATGAAGATACATCCAAATGGATTCTTCCAAATTGATTTCATGAAGTTTTGGAATGATGAGAAAGACACCTTCGTACTACCTCAACACTGTCAACAGGTTAGTTACCCAACCTATCCCAAATTAAATCTTGATGTAGTATAATAAAAGTGTAACCCCTTTGCTTTGTGATATTAGGTTGTGTTTCACGCTGATCGAATTGATCCAAATTGGTGGTATGTTATACAAGTTTCCCCTCGTTCCAAACATATCTTTCAAGATCAAGATGTGGAGGTCGAATCTCTGGATGAGATGCAAGTACTACCTCAAATCGGCTCATTAAAAGAAGACGATGAAGAAAACATTTTGGACGGGGCCAATGAAGAGCAGGAGGAACATCACTCGGAAGAAGATGATAGGTCACCTATCAATCATGAGACAATGCTTCATTGGATCACGATAGTGATATTGATATTGATATAGAACCCTGTCTTTTCATTGAGCTTCCATTAGATATTGACATTGATGAAGCAACACATATGGATTTATTACAAGATGGGATGGATTCATGATCTTGGCATTGTTTCGCTTCTCAAAAGTTTTCAACTATCTTTTTTTTTTTTGGCTTGATACATGGCTCCATGGGTTTTAATGGATGATTTTTTTAAACTTTATATCATTTCTTGTGTGCATGTGATGTGCTTTATTTGCTGTTGGTCTTTCTTGGCGTCTCCTTTTTAGCTCATAAAAAGCATGTTGTATTATAAAATGGAGGTAGGTCACAATGAAACAAAAAAATGTGAGAGAGAGGGATCGTGTTGTAGTGTACTTAGCAAGAGATATTGTTTAGTGCAAAACAATTTTTGACCAATGACAATAATGACAATGCTCAAAAGTAGCCTGGATAAGCATTAAGAATTTAGATAAAATGTTGGAAATATTATTAAGATATATAATTTTTGTTTCTTGAAAATTAACACACTAACAAAATTGAACTTAGATCTTAAAATTTAAGCCATGAGCTTAGTACAAGACCCATATTTGGTTGAAAAATATGCAGTATGGTTTTTTTGAAAGGATACATAAGGATAAAAACATAGAGATATGAACCAGATCGAGATTCCAATTAGTATTTGAGCTAGTTCGGGTAGATAGATGCAGCTAGCTCTCATCAAATCAATACGGCTAGCTCTCATCAATTGGTGTTTGGGCTAGTTTAAGTAGATAGATGCAACTATCTCTCATCAAGTCAATACCATGTTTTCTTCATAAATATGAGATATGTATAAAAAGGATGCATAAGGACAAAAAAAAGGTTAAATTTGAGATCGAGTTTCCAAGTGTTTCAACTCGAGCAAATAGATTTAATAAATAGATAGGATTTTTAAATTCATGTTTTTGGGATTTAAAAATAATAAAAGTGAACTTACATTAGGGTTTTTTTATGGATTCTGTAAGAAAATTTATAGTTTGTATAGAAAAAGGGAGTCATTTGAAATAACTCAAATTTGTGTAGAAAAAGGGGGCATTGTATAGAAAATTACGAGTTTGTAAGAAAAAGGAGTTATTGTATAGAAAAAGGAGTCACTTTAAATACTAAGGGATATATACCCCTTGAATGCATGTGATGTATAAGTTTTCTATAAGAGTAATCCCTTTATGCACTAGTCAAGTACTAATGAATATTACGAATTTGGATTTAACTACCACATTGCTAAGAATCTACATATTTTGCACAAGCATTTATACTTTTATTAAAAGAGAGAGAGAGAGAGAGGTGCTATAATGTATTCAAGAGAGAGGTTAGTTTGATGACTTGATATGTATCACAATAGTAGGGACATAACAAGAGTATGCTTGCATCCTCATGTTTCCAAGAGTCTAATTACTTGTAAGAGCTTAATAAAGAAATATCACAACTGTAGGTTCATAACAAGAATATGCTTGCACCATCCTCATGTTTTCAAGAGGTTAATTACTTGTAAGAGCTTAATAAAGAAAGGAGGGGTGGAGGAAAAAATTGTTGATGAAAATGTCACATAGCTCTACACTTTGTTTGTGTGCAATGTCCAAGAAAATCAATGGTTTGTTGGTAAGAGAGAATGCTTGTGTATAATGTACATTTTCAACTTTTGGTCTTTCTTGGCATCTTCCACTATAGCCCATGCGCATAGTTGTACTCTCCAATGCAAGGAGGTCACCATCATGAACAAACAATGTGTGTGTGTGTGTGTGTGAGAGAGAGAGAGAGAGAGAGAGAGAGAGAGAGAGAGAGAGAGAGAGAGAGAGAGAGTAAATGCCATGGTGGAAGATTATAGTTAACTAGACAAACAGGCCATGTACTCCATGATGAGCTTCGTAGACCAAATGGATTCACTCCATCCATCGCTAGTCCGAATCAAATATGGCAAGCCTCCTCCTGAAAGGCCACTACTCTCTTCAATGTGCTTCCATGTAGGGGAATCTGCGGGCACACACATAACACCATCCATGGACCTAGTGTTACGGTGCCAAGTCATCAATCCAGCAATGGATTTGCACTTGAACATTGTTTTAATCCGAGGGATGATGGGAAAGTGTCGTAAAACTTTTGCTCGTACCCTGTCCTTGCACATTTTGTCTATATCTCAATATACCACAATGCGAACATTATACTCCGTTGTTATATTTTGTTGAGATAAAGAATACAATCATTTAGACAAGCATGGTGTGTATTGTAGTCCATGCCAATCGAGTGCAACATTGCTTTTGCTGCTCGACTACGGTCCACTGGCATCTCATTATCTTCTGGCAATATTTGATGTTTCAATAAGTTGTTACACAAAAAAGACAGGCTAAGCAAATGCATATAAAGGTACATAACTCACTAATTGCATATGATATCATCACTTACGCAAAAAGTTTTGATACGCTCGTATCAGACCATCCAAAAATTGATTGTAAGTTCAATATGGATAGGCAAGCACGTAAAATAAACACATGTGCTCCACGATATAGTGGAAGACGAGCAAGCCTGCGTAGCTCTTTCTCTTCGTGGAAAGCATATTCCACACGTTGTGTGAGGTCCCTCTGTCCCCTCCGTGCACCTGACTCCCGGTATAGCTGACAGCGGAAGCAACCCCCTCATGCAACGGGGCAGGGTTTCTCACTCGGGACCTCGCCCACGAATGTCCAGGCACGAGACTAGGTTGGTGGTCACTCCGAAAACCAAAACCGGGAAAATTTCCCATGCCCGGAAAGCGGGGACGATTTCACCTTTTTGAATTTTCTTAACGAATTTTTCTAACGAGATCAAAACCTAAATTATCCTTCACCTGAATAAACCAGATAGAAGGAAACTATCGCTGATATAATTTGATCATCTGAGTAATTCAACGCTTTTTCCTAATCAAGATCAGGCACAGTCGCCGTTGATCCTCTCAATTGAGAAATTTATCAAGGAATTAACTAACTACTCGAATCCTAGCGTAATCCTAAGATTTTTCAGTTTGATTATTAAAACTCCACTGATTTCACCCTAACCCCATCCGGCCCATGGGTTAGCCACCACCCTACCACTGGAATCGGTAGGACCAAACAAGTACTCACCTACCCATAATTGAATGCCTTTCTTAACTTTAGCTTTAGAAAACAGGTATGCACACACTCCTTTTTGAAACTTTAATATAAAAATAATCCATTGACAAAACAGATATGGTCACAGATTTCATAACTCAAAATTTTCATTCAATCCCTTGTTTCACAAAAAGGGTACCACTCTAGACTCTCCGTTATTAGGACCAGCTGGTCAGCAGAACGAGATCTAGTAACAGATTACAATAATCATTTCGTCAACATTCATATATATCTTCCATGACATATGCATGGGTGTCCTAAGCACTACGAGCCTGTGCATCGCCTGGTCAGAACCCTTCAGGATCCTCCTTAGGTGTCCTGGTACTTCACACAAGAACCGCTTCGTCGGCCCTCGCCCATCGTGCCGGAAGCACACCATTTTTCACCATACCCAGGTTTTGCCACCACGTGAGCTATCCCTTGAACACTCCCCGCTCGGCTGTTACAACCGAACTTCCCTTAGATAAACACATATGCCAAATGTTCCCTCTAGCATTCTGGCGTAAGACAGTCCTTTAAGAAAACAATGTTTCTATGCAAGTTTTCAGTTTTGATTTTGTTTTTGAATACAATGGTTATATCTTAATTCCGTATCCCAATACTTCTAGATCATAGGTCTGGATTCCCAAGGAGAATTCCTCGAATTTTGTAATCTTGATCCTTAGATCAAAATCAAAGGTCTCAACTTAGTTTAAGATTCGGTGGGTGATTTGAGTGCATTTTTCCTGAATTGGGCACATCATCATTGATCGAAACTGACGAAGGAATTAGGTCTTGGTCAAAAGTCTGAATCAGAGTTTGAGTCTGGAAAGGTACTTCCTAAACTATCTTTCTCGAAAGGTAATATTTCAATTTCTCTTTTTTTAAATTTCGTTCATTGAATATTTGCTTACACATTTCTAAACTTAACATGAATTCCTAGGAGGAATAAAAGTCATTTATCTCGATCTCCGACTTCGATAGTTTATTTGAATTTTCTCATTCCCATCTTAGTGAATATGAAACGGTAGAATTTCCTCTCACATATTATCTACTTATTCATTTTTCTAAATTTTACAGAAATTAACAGAGAATTAAAGAGAACACTTATTTAATTACAAAAATTCTATATGTATCTAATTATGCATAAAATCCAATTCTGATGAAAGTCACACTTTTATCATCATAAAAAATCATTTATGATGAAAATCACTCTTTTAATATGAAAGAATTTCTTTTATGCATCCATTTATGCATAAAAATCATTTATGATGAAAATCACTCTTTTAACATAAAAGAATTTCTTTTATGCAACTATTTATGCATAAAAATCATTTATCATGAAAATCACACTTTTAATATAAAAAACTCTTTTATGCATATGTTTATGCATACAAATCATTTATGATGAAAATCACTCTTTTAATATAAAGGGATTTCTTTTATGCATCCATTTATGCATAAAAATCATTTATGATGAAAATCACACTTTTAATATGAAAGAATTTCTTTTATGCATAAAAATCATTTATGATAAAAATCACTCTTTTAATATAAAAAAATTTCTTTTATGCATAAAAATCATTTATGATGAAAATCACACTTTTAATATAAAAAACTCTTTTATGCATACAAATCCTTTATGATGAAAATCACTCTTTTAATATAAAGGGATTTCTTTTATGCATCCATTTATGCATAAAAATCATTTATGATGAAAATCACACTTTTAATATTAAAAAAATCTTTTATGCATACTAATCATTTATGACGAAAATCACTCTTTTAATATAAAAGAATTTCTTCTATACGTCCATTTATGCATAAAAATCATTTATGATGAAAATCACACTTTTAATATAAAAAATCTTTTATGTATATGTTTATGCATACAAATCATTTATGATGAAAATCACTCTTTTAATATAAAAGAATTTCTTTTATGCATCCATTTATACATAAAAATCATTTATGATGAAAATCACACTTTTAATATAAAAAAATCTTTTATGCATATGTTCATGCATACAAATCATTTATGCGATGAAAATCACTCTTTTAATATAAAAGAATTTCTTTATGCATCCATTTATGCACAAAAATCATTTATGATGAGAATCACACTTTTAATATAAAAAAGTCTTTTATGCATATGTTTATGCATACAAATCATTTATGATGAAAATCACTCTTTTAATATAAAAGAATTTCTTTTATGCATCCATTTATGCATAAAAATCATTTATGATGAAAATCACACTTTTAATATATAAAAAATCTTTATCTCATTATTTGGGAGTTTAAAACTCTCCTACACATGTGAAAAAGACGCCTCTTTCATGAGGGGAATTCCCCTATACCGAGGTGTCAAAAATGCATCATTTCTTTGAAATATCTTTCGTTTTTAACTATTAACCTTGTCCTTAGTCAACTCTTCATCTTATGTGAGTATTTACTCATTTTTGGGGGATTTTCCTTTTATTCTTCCATTTATCTCCTCCCTACATTTGGATGAATCTTATTGGTCCATAGGAACCTTAATTTACAATTTCAAAAAAATCTTGACTCCTGGGATAAGGCCTTCTTGAACAGATTATACTTGATTTCTAATGCACCTTCTGAAAATCTTTTTGAACTTCTGTTTTGGGGGAACTTATTTTAATAAGAAGAGATATTTTTTCATCCAAAAATATTTAAAAACTGAATTACCACTCTCTAGAAGATTTTCTCTGTCTAGGCCAAAATTGGTAGAAACAAGATCTTTTATATTTCTGAAGAGGGGTTTGATTACAGGGGAAGATGCTGGACATCTTGAGAGGCTGGGAAGGAATCTTACATTCTCTCCCACTTAAAAAATGCGAGATGCCCTCATCTCGCAAACTGGGGGTAATCCTGTAATAACACATCTTCATTCTCCCAGGTGGCATCTTCAAAAGGATAGAACTTCCATTTTACCAATAATTCTTTGAGAATTCTGTTCCTGAGAATATTTTCTCGAACGTCAAGAATTTCTTCAGGTTGGAGTTTCATCTGCCCTTGGGTTGAAGAGGTTAGGATTTCATCATCAAGCACATGATTTGGGCTTGGCACATATTTCTTTAGAAGGCTTACATGAAATACATTATGAACTTTGAGATGAGGAGGCAGAAGAAGCTCGTAGGCTAAGTCACCTACTTTCTTTGTAATCCGATATGGTCCATTATATCTGGGGGATAACTTCTTGTACTTCCCAAGAGATAGAGAAGTTCTTTTGGGCCGTACTCTAATGAAGACCATATCTACTTCTTCAAACTTTCTGTCTGTCCATTTCTTATTTGCATACTACTTCTGTCGATCCTGGGTAGCTTTAATATCTTTACGAATTGACTGCAACCGCTGCTTCATGTCGTCAAGTATCTATCTGGACATCTCGACCCTAATCAATGGGGTTGGAGCAAGCTAATGGAGTTAAGCAATCTTGTCCATACAGAGCTCTAAAAGGGCTCATCCCAATACTTCTGTGATAAGAAGCATTGCATAAAAGATTTTTTTTAATATTAAAAGTGTGAATTTCATCATAAATGATTTTTATGCATACAAATCATTTATGATGAAAATCACTCTTTTAATATAAAAGAATTTCTTTTATGCATCCATTTATGCATAAAAATCATTTTTGATGAAAATCACACTTTTAATATAAAAAAATCTTTTATGCATATGTTTATGCATACAAATCATTTATGATGAAAATCACTCTTTTAATATAAGAGAATTTCTTCTATGCATCCATTTATGCATAAAAATCATTTATGATGAAAATCATACTTTTAATATAAAAAAAATCTTTTATGCATATGTTTATGCATACAAATCATTTATATGAAAATCACTCTTTTAATATATAGGAATTTCTTTTATGCATTCATTTATGCATAAAAATCATTTATGATGAAAATCACACTTTTAATATAAAAAAATCTTTTATGCATATGTTTATGCATACAAATCATTTATGATGAAAATCACTCTTTTAATATAAAAGAATTTCTTTTATGCATCCATTTATGCATAAAAATTATTTATGATGAAAATCACACTTTTAATATAAGAAAATCTTTCATTCATACAAATCATTTATGATGAAAATCACTCTTTTAATATAAAAGAATTCCTTTTATGCATAAAAATTATTTATGATAAAAATCACACTTTTAATATAAAAAAATCTTTTATGCATATGTTTATGTATACAAATCATTTATGATGAAAATCACTCTTTTAATATAAAATAATTTCTTTTATGCATCCATTTATGCATAAAAATCATTTATGATGAAAATCACACTTTTAATATAAAAAAATCTTTTATGCATATGTTTATGAATACAAATCATTTATGATAAAAATCACTCTTTTAATATAAAAGAATTTCTTTTATGCATTCATTTATGCATAAAAATCATTTATGATGAAAATCACACTTTTAATATAAATTTTTCTTTTATTCTTCCATTTATCTCCTCCCTACATTTGGATGAATCTTATTGGCCCATAGGAACCTTAATTTAAAATTTTAAAAAAATCTTGACCCCTGGGATAAGGCCTTTTTTAACAGATTATACTTGATTTCTAATGCACCTTCTGAAAATCTTCTTGAACTTCTGTTTTGGGGGAGTTTATTTTTATAAGAAAAGATATTTTTCCATCTAAAAATATTTAAAAACTGAATTACCACTCTCTAGAAGAGTTTCTCTCTCTAGGTCAAAACTGGTAGAAACAAGATCTTTTATATTTCTGAAGAGGGGTTTGATTACAGGGGAAGATGCTGGACATCTTGAGAGGCTGGGGTGGAATCTTACATTCTCTCCCAATTGAAAAACGTGAGATGCCCTCATCTCGCAAACTGGGGGTAATCCTGCAATAATAGATTGGCTTCATTCTCCCAGGTGGCATCTTCAAAAGGATAGAACTTCCATTTTACCAATAATTCTTTGAGAATTCTGTTCCTGAGAATATTTTCTCGGATATCAAGAATTTCTTCAGGTTGGAGTTCCATCTGCCCCTCGGTTGAAGAGATTAGGATTTCATCATCAAGCACATGATTTGGGCTTGGCACATATTTCTTTAGAAGGCTTACATGAAATACATTATGAACTTTGAGATGAGGAGTCATTTATGATGAAAATCATACTTTTAATATAAAAAAAAATCTTTTATGCATATGTTTATGCATACAAATCATTTATGATAAAAATCACTCTTTTAATATAAAAGAATTTCTTTTATGCATCCATTTATGCATAAAAATCATTTATGATGAAAATCACACTTTTAATAAAAAAAAAATCTTTTATGCATATGTTTATGCATACAAATCATTTATGATGAAAATCACTCTTTTAATATAAAAGAATTTCTTTTATGCATCCATTTATGCATAAAAATCATTTATGATAAAAATCACACTTTTAATATAAAAAAATCTTTTATGCATACAAATCATTTATGATAAAAATCACTCTTTTAATATAAAAGAATTTCTTTTATGCATCCATTTATGCATAAAAATCATTTTTGATGAAAATCACACTTTTAATATAAAAAAATCTTTTATGCATATATTTATGCATACAAATCATTTATGATGAAAATTACTCTTTTAATATAAAATAATTTCTTTTATGCATTCATTTATGCATAAAAATCATTTATGATGAAAATCACACTTTTAATATAAAATTTTTTATGCATAAGAGAAACATTATAAAAAACTTGATTTTATCCATTAATCATTCATCTAGGATAAAGAATGGTTGGATTTACTAAAAAAGAGAGGGGAATGCCTTTTTTCAATGAGACATAACATCATATTTATATTAGAGAAGACAAAAATCATAAAAAACCATAAAATGAAATAAAAAAGAGAAGAATCTCCAACTTACAAGGAGAATTTGAGAGCTTTCCTTTGGCTTGATGGTTTGAGGGATCTGCTCTTGTTTGAAACAAGAGTGGCCACCAATCTTTAGAAGAGGGAAGGTCAAAAACTAATGAATTATGGGTAAATTCACAGTTTTTGGCTCTTGGGAGAAGTAGGGTAACAGTGCAAAAATATTATTGAGCTTGAACAAAGGGGAAGGCTTCTATTTATAGGAAAAAGTGAGCTTCTAACCAAGCCAACTGATTCTAGAATTTTCCAAATCAGTTTGGTCAATTTTTGACCATTTTTGGGTTAATTTAGTCCACTTTTTGGATTTAGTTAAGACAGGAGAGAGGAGAGATAAAAATATCTCATTACTTGGGAGTTTAAAACTCTCCCACACATGTGAAATAGGCACCTCCTTCATGAGGGGAATTCCCCCATACTGATTTCTTCTAAATATCTCTCTTTTTTAACTATTAACCTTGTCCTTAGTCAACTCTTCATCTTATGTGAGTATTTACTCATTTTTGGGGGATTTTCCTTTTATTCTTCCATTTATCTCCTCCCTACATTTGGATGAATCTTATTGGTCCATAGGAACCTTAATTTACAATTTCAAAAAAATCTTGACCCCTAGGATAAGGCCTTCTTGAACAGATTATATATGATTTCTAATGCACATTCTGAAAATCTTTTTGAACTTCTGTTTTGGGGAAACTTATTTTAATAAGAAGAGATATTTTTCCATCCAAAAATATTTAAAAACTGAATTACCACTCTCTAGAAGATTTTCTCTCTCTAGACCAAAACTGGTAGAAACAAGATCTTTTATATTTCTGAAGAGGGGCTTGATTAAGGGAAAGATGCTGGACATCTTGAGAGGCTGGGAAGGAATCTTACATTCTCTCCCACTTGAAAAATGCGAGATGCCCTCATCTCGCAAACTGGGGGTAATCCCGCAAAACAAATCGGCTTCATTCTCCCAGGTGGCATCTTCAAAAGGATAAAACTTCCATTTTACCAATAATTCTCTGAGAATGCTATTCCTGAGAATATTTTCTCGGATATCAAGAATTTCTTCAGGTTGGAGTTTCATCTATCCTTGTGTTGAAGAGGTTAGGATTTCATCATCAAGACTTGGCACATATTTCTTTAGAAGGCTTACATGAAATACATTATGAACTTTGAGATGAGGAGACAGAAAAAGCTCGTAGGCTAAGTCACCTACTTTCTTTGGAATCAGATATGGTGCATTATATCTGGGGGATAACTTCTTGTACTTCCCAAGAGATAGAGAACTTCTTTTGGGCCATACTCTAATGAAGACCATATCTGCTTCTTTAAACTTTCTGTCTGTCCTCTTCTTATTTGCATACTGCTTCTATCGATCCTTGGGTGGCAGCTTTAATATCTTTTATGATGAAAATCACACTTTTAATATAAAAAAAATCTTCTATACCTATGTTTATGCATGTAAATCATTTATGATGAAAATCACTCTTTTAATATTAAAAAAATTCTTTTATGCATCCATTTATGCATAAAAATAATTTATGATGAAAATCACACTTTTAATAATAAAAAAATCTTTTATGCATATGTTTATGCATACAAATCATTTATGATGAAAATCACTCTTTTAATATAAAAGAATTTCTTTTATGCATCCATTTATGCATAAAAATCATTTATGATGAAAATCACACTTTTAATATAAAAAAATCTTTTATGCATATGTTTATGCATACAAATCATTTATGATGAAAATCACTCTTTAATATAAAAGAATTTCTTTTATGCATTCATTTATGCATAAAAATCATTTATGATGAAAATCACACTTTTAATATATTTTTTATGCATATGTTCATGCATACAAATCATTTATGAAAATCACTCTTTCAATATAAAAGAATTTCTTTTATGCATCCATTTATGCATAAAAAACATTTCTAATGAAAATCACACTTTTAATAAAAAAAATCTTTTATGCATATGTTTATGCACACAAATCATTTATGATTAAAATCACTCTTTTAATATAAAAGAATTTCTTTTATGCATCTATTTATGCATAAAAATCATTTATGATGAAAATCACTCTTTTATAATCAAGATAAAAATTTCAATATGCTTCCTTCTATGCACTATGCATAGAATTTAATTCCAAAGAAAGTTACCCTTTTTAAAAAGAATATTTTTAGTATGCATTTTTCTATACCTAGGATGAAAAAGAACACTTTAAGAATACATATACGATGGAAATTACTCTTTTTGAATAAAAAATAGTAAAACTTATTTACACAATTTTAGAAAATTTTACCATAACCTCATTTGTATGGTTGACCATTTTTCAACTTTTAACTCTGAGTCTAAAATTAATTAGAATCTCACCAAGAGTATTTAAATAATTCTAATGTGAACATTTTCTACTTATTTAAGAGAAACATTATGAAAAACTTGATTTTATCCATTAATCATTCATCTAGGATAAATAATGGTTAGATTTACTAAAAAAGAGAGGGGAATGCCTTTTTTCAATGAGGCATAACATCATATTCATATTAGAGAAGACAAAAATCATAAAAAACCATAAAATGAAATAGAAAAGAGAAGAATCTCCAACTTACAAGGAGAATTTGAGAGCTTTCCTTTGGCTTGATGGTTTGAGGGATCTGCTCTTGTTTGAAACAAGAGTGGCCACCAATCTTTAGAAGAGGGAAGGTCAAAAACTAATGAATTATGAGTAAACTCACAGTTTTTGGCTTTTGGGAGGAGTAGGGTAACAGTGCAAAAATACTATTGAGCTTGAACAAAGGGGAAGGCTTTTATTTATAGGAAAAAGTGAGCTTCTAACCAAGCCAACTGATTCTAGAATTTTCCAAATCAGTTTGGTCAATTTTGACCATTTTTGGGTTAGTTTAGTCCACTTTTTGGATTTAGTTGAAACAGGAGAGAAGAGAGATAAAAATATCTCATTATTTGAGAGTTTAAAACTCTCCCACACATGTGAAATAGGCACCTCCTTCATGAGGGGAATTACCCCATACTGAGGTGTCAAAAATGCATCATTTCTTCTAAATATCTCTCTTTTTTTAACTATTTACCTTGTCCTTAGTCAACTCTTCATCTTATGTTAGTATTTACTCATTTTTGGGGGATTTTTCTTTTATTCTTCCATTTATCTTGGCATCATGTTATCAAACCACTCTCCATGACATGTCATGCCTATGAATCTCCCAACTTGCAGTAGCAACCGAGAGCTCTCCAAGAGCAACAGTCAACCTTCTCTTTCTCTCTCTCTCCTGGCCTGCAGTCGACGTCACCTTCTATCCTCCTCTGCTTCTCTCCAGTTGACGCCATCGTCTTCTTCACTTTTTTCCGCAGTCGACGCTCTCTATCTCTCCTTAACTGTAGATGACTCTAACTTTCTTTCCTTCTCTAGTTCTCTGCAGAGTTGACACCACCGTCTTCTTTTTTCGGCCTTAATTTAAAATTTCAAAAAAATCTTGACCCCTAGGATAAGGCCTTCTTGAACAGATTATACTTGATTTCTAATGCACCTTCTGAAAATATTTTTGAACTTCTATTTCGGGGGAACTTATTTTAATAAGAAGAGATATTTTTCCATCCAAAAATATTTAAAAACTAAATTACCACTCTCTAGAAGATTTTCTCTCTCTAGGTCAAAATTGGTAGAAACAAGATCTTTTATATTTCTGAAGAGGGGTTTGATCACAGGGAAAGATGCTGGACATCTTGAGAGGCTGGACATCAGAGTATAGTTGAATTTGGTACTCTATAAGTTTGGCATAATGGTGCATCTAGCTACAAGACTAGCTGGATGCACCATTATGTCAAAAAAGAATTTATACCTGCACGTGTCGAAAGTCTCATGCATCCGTTGAAAGTTTCCTGCATCCATCAAAAAAAGCGTCGAAAGTTTCTTGCATCCGTCCAAATACTCGTCATAATACCAATCAAAATGGCAGTCGAAATAGGCATCAAAAGTCCGCCGAAAAGAGTGGAAAAACACGTTTATTTCGATGCGTGTTTTGACAGATATATCGATGCGTATTTTGATGTTTCTATTTCAACACTTATTTCCATGCATATTTTGAAGTTTTGGGGATTTTGAGCTTAGTTCTAAAGGGTCGAAAAAGGCATGGATAATGGTCCTGCCTTTTTTAGTGGAAGAAGCAAATATAATAATGTAAATACTAATAAGGATTAGGGAGTGTTAATCCCCTCATTTACGTCATCACGCTCATCGAAGACGCTACTGACAAGATCGAAGAAGTGGCAAAAGTCGTGAATTGGCTTCCGAGCAACCTGTTCGTGGTGTTGAGCACAACCATGACTCGGCGGCTACCCATCAACATTTCCACATCATACGTCGACTACCCCACCACCACGCTTAATTTCCATGTGGTCTACCCCCACAGTTAATTTCCACATTAATTGCTACAATTGCACCGCCTCTGGATTCAACATCTGCACGCTTAATTTCCATGTGGCCTACCCCCACGGTTAATTTCCACATTAATTGCTACAACTGCACCGCCTCTGGATTCAACATCTGCACCGCGTGTGCAGATTCAACAACTGCAGTGTCTACCCATAAGCAAGCTATTTATGCATTTGATTAATGCCCAAATCTAGCTGCAGATTTCAAACTCCATTTGGATGTTTCTTCATGGTTGCTTGAGCACCTCTATATATCACCTTGAACCATTTGACATCAAAGGTGAATAGACTAAATGCTCTAAATCCAACCTCAAGAATATCCTGAATAGTTCCACAATACTCAAGATTCTCCTCTATGACATTGGTATCATGTCTACTGGCTCGACTTTCTTGCTCAAAAGTTACCATCACACCACAATCAAATGTGTTTCTTTTAGAATCCACACGATCCGTGCCAAAGTGCCGTCCCTCTGACCATATTGCATTATATAGTTTGTACTAACATTAAACAAAAGCATGACATTTAGTATATATAGTGCATTAAAGAAGGTATATGCGTGAGATAGAGATGAATAATGTACTTACTTGAGAGTCACATCCTCTTGCATACTCATGCTCTTCTCTTGTGATCATCTCTCCATTTTATGATGCCATCGATATTGCCATATGAAGCCATTATATATTTATCACATTTGGTAGAGGTTCCAAGCTAGGCGGGAATGGCAAACATTTATTTGCTCTTCTGAAAGCTCTTCTCTCATCCTTTCGTCTATTGATTGCATCCTTGTATCTCCCAATCCACTTCTCCATGATGGGACTATTTAGAATGCAGAATATATTAAACTTGTGGCATAATGCTTCATCTAGTCTTCATTGCCTTCCTTTTTCCTAAGGCGCATTAGTGATTAGTCGGTCATCCTTCTCATTTCTCCATAATCGTGGCATGGAAGGATCTATGCGAGATAGATATTTTGAGACGTACACAAGAGACTCTTGCATCAAAACCATCCCTTTGCCATGCTTGCTTATGGCCTTGCTCTTTGTCTCACAAAGTCCTTCACAAAGTCCTTCAAGGTTTTCATGAACCTTTCAAGAAAAAACATCCATCAAACATGAACAATGCCACACAATGTCACTTCGTCAACCAAATGCACCACAAGATGCAATTGGCTAGTTAGAATTGTTCTAAGGAAGTTGTCCTCGATCATACACACTGCCTCAATAGCATTGAGAATGAGCCATCTCAATGGATGTAGGATCTATCTCCTTTAAGGATATATACCTACATACATAGCAATTACGTGTACTATTTACCAATACATAACTTGTGAGCGCATAAGAATTCCAAATAAGCAATATAACTTATTGAATTGAGGAGAAGATTCATACCTCACCAAGGTTCCCATTTTGTAAATAGCCTCTCTGACCTTCTTGTCTCCACAACCAACTATAGCAATTGGAAAAATAAACTATGCATAGAAAAAATAGAAGTTAGTATATGAGCTTACAAATTATGTACCACAAAGAGAAAATGAAAAAGTGAATATTTATATACCTATAGTATCTTGTGTTGATCATGTGTGTTGAGGCCATATAATTGTTCCTCTCCTTTCTTTTTGGTCTTTGTGAAGGAACCCTTAAATGAATGCATTACTCCCGTTGGTGTACGAAAAGAGGCGATTACACTTTTCACCTTATTGTGATCCCTCTTGGTTAATACCCCTGGTGCCTTTGGTAGGACTATTTTACCACTCACTTTCAATTGGCCATGCACTTTGACGGCGTCCAATGTCTTGTAAGTCATCCCTTACACCCTTTGTATCTCTTTTACCGATTAAATGGTCCCAAATATTTATTGCCACATTCTTGAAGATATGCATGGGATCTAAGAGATTATTGATCGTCATGTCACACCAATATGGATCGAAAGAAGATTGTGTGTCTAGACGTCCCATTTGGTGGCGGATTAGGAGTGCTTCTCCATGCCTCAAACCAATCTTTACCTCTAATCACAGGTGGTGAGACATCATGTGACACATACTTGGGATGTGAAGGAGGGAGAAATCGATTGTGTTTATCATACACCACCTTATTAAGTGTAAAGGGTCTTTTTGAAACAAGTGATGGTCCACAAATCGGACATGCATGATGGTCTCCAAAGATAAAGATGTCAATCATAGTTGAACTAGTCCAATGCACCTTATGTAGTTTTTCCACATAACTTCGCACAGGAAAGAAGTGAGAGTGATTTTGTAGTGGCATTATGATGAAATATAATCCATCCTAAACCCAAGTGGCTTAACATATTCGCCAATGTCATATTAGATGGTGCCATCTTGGAGTTGCAATAATGTTTGAGATCATGTGTGCATATTCCTATGAAAGTGGTGTACACTTGCTTGAGCAATTATTTGCTAATTTTCAATGCCTACAATATGCATGCATGTGCCTACAAGCATGTAAAGGTTGAGTGGTGAGAAATTGCATACATATGATTTACACAACATGGAAGGGCAGTCTTTTGCCAAAAATGCATTGATTGTACTATCTTTGTGAAGCTTATAAATGGAATGACATTCTACAATCTCTACCTCACACATCTCTGCTACCATGTAATCTTGTTGAACTATGATAGAAGCTTTTGCTACATCAACTTGCAAATTTGATATTCATGCTCTACTTGGCATATTCAAGACAATCATTCATATGACACATAGGCACTAAAATGTATAATGCCAAATACATTCCCTGAAGCACTAGTTTAGTAATAGGACATAAAAATGTCCTAAGACACTCTTATGTCATGTTAACTAACCAACTTTCCAGATTTATTGTGACATAACAATAAAGCAAAATGTAGCTTTGCTTTGTGTCATGTTAGTCTAATGTGCTTAGAATCTAATTGATAGTTTGGTTAACATATGCGACAATTTCTAATGTGCTTAGAATTGACAGTTTGCTTAACATGTTGGACTATGAGTTTTATCAAAACCTTTCAAAATGAGATCTTACAAAAAAGACATGGTTGTTTTCAACTGAAAGAAAAACAAGAAACTCTATCATTTTAAAGTTACTTTTTCATGTTTTGACTTTCTTTCCTAATTCAAGGCCATACTATAGTTTATAGCCTAATTTCCCAAAAAACAAAGTTGCGTACTAGAAAATAATGACATAAGAAATAGCAAGGTGAGTTTTTTTATAGGCACCCCTTATTGATTTTGAAAAAACTTATCCTCATCGAGCCACTTGGTTAATCTAATTGGTCATATAAAACAATGGAATTTTTTTATGAGAAAGACCTCTTTATACTCTTCTAATTTATTGTTTTGTTTGCATATTTGGATTTCCCATGTCACTAAGAAAAGGGGTTGGCTAAAGGTGTGAGATTTCTGTCTCCTAGACCCATGGGAATGGTCACCCATTATCTACTTCATTTTGATAAGTTGAATACTCATTAATTAAATCAAATCTAACTATGGAGATCATGGATCGATATCTAATTGTGCACATTAAAGTAGGGACTAAAGTAGGAAAGTTTAATATCACTGTAGGCCAACAAGGTGATGAAACAACCCTTCCAAGAAAACCAAGATGAACACATGCATGCATGCAAAGAGAAAACGATGTGTTTACTCCAAACTCAACTTTTTCAGAATGAGACAAAAGGTTTCATTGTTAAGGAATATTATACCGATATCCTCACAAGCTCCATCGTTCTCTTGTGTCTCTTAGATGGATTGCCTAGACTCATGGTCTCCAGACTCAACATTTCTTAGAATGTTGCTATCCTTGGTGGTGTGCTTAAAGACCATAGTTACAAAAAAAACACATTTTTTTAAAAACATCCCAATTTTTGGGACACATTTTTTAAAAGTTTTTTTTAAATTATTTTTTTAAAAGAATACTCTAAAAAAAATTGAGATGCTTTTTTAAACATAAATGGTTAATGTTGAATGATCATTTTGGTAAATAACTATTAAAGTTAATGTTGAATGGCATTGCTGTGTCGCCAAACCCATGGAGACTTGGAACCATGTGAATGTATTATCATTATGATTTAACGAACTATGATAGCCATAGGCTTCAAATTGTTCACTCTTGAGTTTTTATGCAAAAGTTTTACTTTTATACATGAAATCTGTGGTTCCTAAGCTTAAAAACTTAGGATGAGGTATGTTCTTCAGGGTGGTGACTAAGGTGGGGTACACCTTCTTGACTGCTTTTAGCAAAATAGCCACTGCATCATCTTCATCCATTCTCGCATTCACTGATGCAAGTTGAGCCATAAGGCCCTTCAAGTGAGAGATGAAGGCTCCAATGACGTCTCCTTCTTTGAGTTCCAAGCTGAAAAATTCAATTTTGAGTGAGATCTTGGAATTCTTACCAACGAGCTCCATAGAGCTTATCAAGCTCTTTCTCCTTTGCAGTCATCCGAAGCTGGTCCACATGGTGAATGAGAGCCTCATCAAGATGAAGCATGATGATGGCTTGTGCCCCCTCATCATCTTCAATATCTTCAGCCTTAGTTCGATCAATAACCTTAGTGCCAGAGATGAATGGCCAAAAACCTTTGGACATCATCTTGTACTTGACAAGTGTGGAAGCCCTCTCCCGAGAACTTCTTGATTTGGGTGTTTTCCTTTGACATTGAGTATTGAAGGAGGTTATTAGAGAGTAATGGACTGATTTATGCAGAAGAAAAAACTAAAAATTTATGATATTTAGGCTTAATTAGAAAGAGAGAGGCTTATGAGAGTGCAACAACCCAAGTCAAGGATGTTGCATAAATAGGAGATTAAGATGATTAAGCTTATGGTTTAGCACTTAGGGTTTGTTCCCAACCATGAATACTAATTGAGAGAGCTTAATTAGTGTTAAGGAACACTTTCTTTGGTGATTAAAATCACCATTAGTGTTTAGCAACACTATTAGTGCTAAAAAGCAAATTATTAGTACTTGTGTTGGTGATTAGATTCACCATTAGCATTCACAAACATACTTAGTGTTTAAAAACACTCTTAAGAGGCTCTCCTTTGCTAGATTAAAAGCATGATTAGTGTTAATCAACACTTTATTAGTGTTTATGAACACTTTTAACAAAAGCTTGAGTAAGCTTCCATGGAAAAACATTAGGCACCTGGTTTTTTCCTTCCCACGATAGTTCTACACCTCCATTTCAGCTGAGATTTGAGCTGTGAATAGGGGAGACTATGGGCTTCTAAAGCCCTCAAATTCTATGGCTTATAGATGCCTATAGACGGTGAATCTATGTACGATATTCAGCGCTATTGAAAAATGCGCCAGTTTGCTAATAGCGCAATGCTAGGCGTAGCAACACGGATATCACACCTTTGAGTAGATGAGCTGATGCACCCTGAGCTGAGGATGATCTCTCTAGAAGAAATCAAACGCTGAAATGTCTTCTATAGCCCTTCCCACGTCCTCCACTGATGGGGCTGGTGCAGAGAAAAACGTGGTGGATGAGATATGTGGAGGAGGTTCACACAAAGAATACAAGAAAATATCTTGTTTATTAAGTTGTTTATGAATACAACTAGGCCTTACTCCATACAAAATGCCTCCTAGCTTCACCTTTGAATAGGTGAGCTAGTGGACCATAAGTCCATTCACACACACACCCTTCTCCTACCCTTTTACATGACTTTAGTCTTTTAATACATAGCCCTATGCATAAAGAGAGCTATGCATAGCCCTAGCCTATTGACCTAACCCTAATCCCCGGCATCCAAGGGTGCAAAAACACAAAGACAAGGGTGCAAAAACACAAAGCACAAACAAAGGTTGCTTACCGTATGAGAGGCTATGCCCAAAAACCTTGCTCACTTGAATATGCCTACAAAAGAAGAACCATAATAAATAAAAAGTTAGTCCTCATTAACACATTAGTAAGCAAGAAGAACAAGAGAAAAAAGAGGTAAGTGCCCTAATCCCTACTCTTAATGCATAAGTGAATGAAAAACCTAGTTTATGTTAAGCCTAAACCTATGCATAATGCATAGAATGCCTAATAGAAAGCTTTGGTGGCTTTGATGGAGAGCTCTCCATTAAAGATCTCTATTAGAGCTCTATGCATTAGGCTAGGGTTAGGGAAAGGGAGTGGAAAGAGAGGGGAAAGGAGAAAAGGAGAGAGGGGTAAAGGAGAGAAGCTTACCTAAACCCTATTTCCAAGCTTTCCATGAAATCTTGGAAGAACACATAAAGCTTACCTAAACTCTATTTCCAAGCTTACCTAAACTCTATTTCCAAGCTTTCCATGAAAGCTTGGAAGAACACATAAAATCATGAAAGAGGGAAAAAAGCAAGAAGAGAGCTTACTGTTGAAAGATCGGTAGAGGGGGAGGAGACACACACACAGGAGCAAACCCTAAAGTATATTGCAAACCCTAACCATAGAGGGAAGCCATGTCCACTCTCACACAAAGCATAATGCACTAATCCATAATCCACACAACACACAATGAGTTGTGTCCACACTCTACTAACCCTAGCTAATGTCCACACACTATGACCAGCTGGACACGCGGTCATTTATGTCTCACACATGTTCCTACCTAATCTGCCAGCACATAGCATAGCTGGCTCACACTGACATCGAGCTTGAATCTCAACAGCCCCTCTCAAGCTCATGATGTACTGCCGATGAAGATGTAGATGAGCTTGGGATATCAAGACTCTCTACACTCCCCCTCAAGCTCATCCCATGTACTCCCAACATAGTCCGGAAGTACTCAAACTTCTCCCTGCTAAGTGGCTTCGTAAAGATGTCTGCCACCTGCTCATCAGTCTTCACATAGTGAAGATCAACTGTACCATCCAGCACCTTTTCTCTGACAAAGTGATAATGGACCTCTATGTGTTTGGTCCTCGCATGAAACACTGGATTCTTTGCCAACTGTATATTGCTCATGTTGTCACAATGAATGACAACTTTCTCATCAAGAGGCTCACATAAATCTACCAAGAGACTCTTTAACCATATAGCCTCACAAGTAGCAATAGCTGCACCTCTGTACTCAGCCTCTGTACTGGATAAAGCAACTGTAGGTTGCTTTTTGCTACTCCAACTCACCACGGCACTTCCAAGTGTAAAAGCATATCCACTAGTAGACCTCCTGTCATATGCGCTACCTGCCCAATCAGCATCTGTGTAGCCATGTATGTCCAAGCTTTTACCACTCTAATAAAATAGACCATAATGTGCTGTGGTCTTCACATATCTCATGATGCGTCTCACTGCATCCAAATGTGGTTTCCTGGGGCTCTGCATAAACTGGCTGACTAGCCCCACTGCATAACTCAAATCCGGGCGTGTGATAGTCATGTATATGAGACTACCAACCATCTTCCTGTACATAGAAGGATCATCCAATTCCTCACCATAATCAGCCCGCAACTTCACATTTTGCTCCAATGGTGTACTCATAGGCTTACACCCTGTCATGCCATACTTTGCCAACATATCCAATGCATATTGGCGCTGTACTAACCAAGTACCTGCATGATCTTTCACCACTTCAATGCCAAGGAAATATCTCAACTCACCAAGATCTTTCATGTCAAATTGCCCACTCAAAGCTTTCTTGACATGCATCACATCTGCACTATGATCACCTGTGATAATCAAGTCATCCACATAGATGACTAGTAAAACAATCCCATGCTGTGTCTTCTTCACATAGAGTGAAGAATCTGCTGTAGAAATTTGAAAACCAAGTGAGATAAGATATCTGCTCATCTTATCACTCCAAGCACGTGGTGCTTGCTTTAGACCATACAATGCCTTTTTCAACCTGCATACGTGAGTGGGATATCTAGGGTGTACATACCCTTCTGGCTGTGCCATGTATACTTCCTCTTGTAGATCTCCATTCAGAAATGCATTCTTAACATCCATCTGATGCATTTCCCAGCCATTAGCTGCAGCCATAGCAATGACTGCTCTCTCTCTGCCCATCTTAGCCACTGGACTAAACGTCTCATCATAATCCAATCCTTGGGTCTGTGCATAACCCTTTGCTACCAATCTTGCCTTATGTCTTTCAATAGAACCATCAGATTTGCACTTCACTTTGTAAACCCATTTACATCCAATAACATTCTTGTCCTTTGGTAGTGCAACCAAATCCCATGTATCATTATGGACCAATGCGTCCATCTCCACATCCATTGCTTTTTCCCATACATGCTCTCCAATAGCCTCTGTATAGCATGTAGGTTCCACATGCTTCACCATAGATGTCATGTATGCATAGTGCATAGCAAAATCTCTATATGTCAATCTGTCAACAGGATATCTGACTCTCTGGGATCTCCGCAATGCATGCGGGTCACTCTGTACACCTGTAACTCTAGCATGTGGTGGCACATATCTGTCCTGTCTAGCACCAAGTGTGCGTAAAATAGGTATGCCAAGCTCCTCATCCAAACTCTCAGAACTAGATGACTCATATCCTATGATTCCAATTCCTTCGACCTTCTTCTTTCCTTTATCCACAGCACTACTCCCAGTGCTTACACTCTCATGTCTCAAACGTCCTGACCATGGACGTACACTGCTACTCTCAGCTTCTGCTCTGCTGGCCCAGACATAGTAGTAGAACTAGAACTTGCTTGTGATGGCAAGTTCACATGTACATCAGCCTCAAGTGACTCAATAACACCCTCATCTTTTGCTTTATACCAACTAGCAAGCTCATCAAACACCACATCACGTGAGATGACCACTTGTCTAGTTTGTGGATTATAACACTTGTAGGCCTTTCGATCCTGTGCATATCCAACAAATACACATTTCTCTGCTTTAGGATCCAACTTCCTTCTTCTTTCATCAGGCACATGCACATAAGCTATGCATCCAAAAACTTTAAGATGTCCAATGTCTGGCCTGTAACCTGTGAGCCGCATCTCTGGCGTGCTTCCATGAATGGCTGCTGTATGTGTTTTGTTCAATATATAAACTGCAGTAGCACATGCTTCTGCCCAATAGTAATCTGGCATGCTCTTTTCATTAAGCATTGCCCTTGCCACTTCACATATGACTCTATTCTTTCTCTCAGCCACACCATTCTGCTGAGGTGTATACCTGCAAGTCAGCTGTCTCCTTATTCCATGCTTCCTCAAGAAATGCTCAAAAGCTTTTGAGGTGTATTCACCACCTCCATCTGTCCTCAGACATTTAATCCAACAGCCATACTGCTTTTCTGCAAAAGCTTTGAAATCCATGAATTTTTCCAACACTTCACTCTTCTCTTTGAGAAAGTATATCCATGTCATCCTGCTAAAGTCATCAATGAATGTAACATAGTATAAACTGCCTTTGATAGATGGGTTTTGTGCAGGACCCCATACATCACTGTGTACTATCTCAAGTGGCCTGTTACTCATATTTCCTTCTCTAGGAAACCTCAATCTTGCCTGCTTCCCAAACTGACAGGCTTCACAAACATGCATATGTCCATCATATTTGAACCTAGGCAAACCATTGACAATGCCTCTTGTTTGCATGTTCTTTAATCTCTGTATATTGACATGGCCAATCCTCTTGTGCCACATATCAATATCCTGTACCACATTCCTGCTCTTTGAGAACATGGCCGATTTTAGCTCAGGAATTCCAGCATCCAGCTTAAACAATCTTCCTTCTTTCTTGCCTTTAGCAATCACTCTACATCCATGTTTAAAATCTTCAACGAAGCATCCATGCTCATTGAATCTAACCTGTAATCCCTGTTCTACCATTTGACCAACTGAGGCCAAGCTTTTAGTGATCGAAGGCACATACAGCACATCTGACATAGACTTTGTCTGACCATTATGCATGACCAATGGTACACTTCCAACATGTGTAATGACATGCTGGGTATCATCACCTGTTTCCACATAGCCTTTGACATCCATTGGCTTCATGTGCTCAAACCATTCACCATGACATGTCATATGGTTTGATGCTCCTGAGTCCATATACCATGTATCATCATTCTCAGCATTTGTTGTCATAGAACCCACAACATGCTTCATGGCAAACAAATGATTTGCAGTTCCATCATTGCTACTTGATGCATAGTTGCCACCATGTTGTGCATAGTTTCCACCATAATGACCACCACGTTGTGCTCTTCCCCCTCTCAAATCATTCTGTTTGCGGAAACAATCTCTCGCCATATGACCATATTTGCCACAATAATGGCATTCCACATCTTGCATAGAATTTTGTTGGCCTTGCCAACATCCTCGACCACGGGGGGTACCTCTGCCTCTTTGTGGTGCATATCCACGACCACCTCGAGCACCATATGAAGGCTGAAAATTCTGTTGTGGAGGTCTATCCTGCCATCCACGACCATTACCACCACGTCCTCATGATGCAAATCTCCCCCTGCCTCTAAAACCTCTCTGCGAGTAGAAAGCGTGATTTCTGCCATCATCATGGCTAGTAGATGCATCCAGAAATGAATCACTGAGCTTGATTTCCTCAACCAATAAGAGTGAAACCAACTCATCGAAGTCGGGTAAACGTGTACTCCTCACTGAGATAGATGTATCAAAAGATTTGTATTCCTTGCCAAGACCACGCAAGGTAATATCCACTAAATCATCATCAGGCATGGGGGCATTTATTGTGGCCAATGCATCTGCAAACTTCTTGATTTCTTGCACATAATCATGTATGCTCCTTTTATTCCTTTTCACATTGTGTATCTGCTGTCGCAATTGAGACTTGCGAGCACTCGTATCTGTATCAAACATCTTGACCAAAGTATCCCATGCATCTTTGGGATTCTCAGCATCCTGAATGTGTATGAGCATAGCATCAGAAATGCATATAGACAAATAATGCAGCACTTTGAATGCTCTCTCTGACCATTGCTTATGAGCAATAAGCTGCTGCTGTGTAGGTTGCCGAGGTAGCTCAGGCTCAGGCTCAGCACCTGTAATGAGATTCCAAAATCCTTTCCCTTTCAAGAAACTCTTTATCCTGTACTTCCATGCCTGGAAGTTCTTCCTATCTAGCTTTTCACCAACTATCTGAACTGGATTATCCGACATGTTGCTCAATGCGTACACCTTCCGCACACTTCAAATCCGTAAATGAGCCTTCCTCAGCTCAACCACACTCCAATGAATGTTCCAGATACTCCAAGATAGCCAACAAACTCCAAATTTGATGTAGAAAATCAACCTGTAATCATCCGAGATGAACTGACTCACGCAGTGCGGGATACCCTGAATTGACACGCCTTCCAAGGCTCCAAATCGCAATGTAATGGTGCAATCAAGTCTAGGCAGCTTGCATTGACACCTAATGAACCTCAATGTTGAGTATCAACTCCATCTGACATGTGTAATTATCAATTTTTGAAAACCCCTTTTTCTGTTTTTGGAAAAACCAGAAAAACCAGTAATGATTTGGCTCTAATTTCTTCAATATTTGACCAAATTGAGCAACCAGGCATTCATTGGCTTAGCAATAGTGTCCATCAACTCCATGTAAGAGGAATTTGTCCAATTGTAAAACACCAAAGATTAATTGCTCGATTAAAATGCTCTGTTTCTCTGCAACCAGCGGATAGCCTGTTTTAATCAGCTCATTCCCAGCTCAATTAGGCATCATTGACCAAACAAATCACATAGCCCTCTTCTCCAAGATGTAAATCATCCAATTGCTAAGGAATTTGTGGAAGGAATCAAGCACCCGATGAGAAATTGACCTCCTCGTAGTGAAAAAACCAGAAAACTGCTCTGTTTTCACTAGTTGAGCTGCGCCGCCTGCAATTAGAGGATTTGGGAGTGTTTTTAGAGTTGTTTGATGATGGTTATAGGTGCCCAACACACCTAGGTACATGTGCAATCCACCAATGGTTCAATTTTTGCCAAAATCTCACTCCAAATGCATCAATTTTGGGCTTCCTCTTCTCTGTTTTGTGAGAGCTCAAAAAACCAGTAATTTCACTCAATCAAATGCATGTAAATTGCTCCAAAAATTGTTCAAGGCTTGCACATGGGTTGCTAATACATCCCTCTTTGTCAAATACATATGTCTTTTGTCAGAATCACTTGTATTTCCACCATACATCAATGTTGCCAAGCTTTAATGGAAAGCTTCAAAAACCAAAATTTTTCTTTGCTTTGATTTGCTCTATTTTGCTTTGCTTTTGCGTGTTTCACCTGCAATCCGCTCAAGGATGTTTAGAAGACCTTACCCGGTAGGCCAAGCTCTCAGATCTGATAGTATTTGGTGTGCTCCAAGCTTCACAGCTTCTTTTCACAGCTTCTTCTTCATAGGCTAAGTCACCTACTTTCTTTGTAATCAGATAAGGCCCACAGTAACTGGGGGATAACTTCTTTTACTTCCCAAGAGATAGAGAACTTCTTTTGGGCGTACACGAATGAAGACCATATTTGCTTCTTCAAACTTTCTGTCTGACCTCTTCTTTTCAGCATACTGCTTCTATCTATCTTGGGCAGCTCTTAAATCTTTGCGGATTGACTGCATCTACTGCTCCATGTCATCAAGCATCTGTCTGGACATCTCGACCACACTAAAAATTCATAATGGCCATAACGTGTCCTAAAAGCAATTTTAGGAACATCTTCCTCCGTAATACAGATCTCATGATAACCGGTTCGCAAATCAAGATTTGTGAAATACTTAGCTCCTTGCAACCTATGAATAAGATTGTCTGATCTAGGGAATGGGTATTTGTTTTTAATTATAACTTTTGAAAGACATTTGTAATCAATACACATCCGCCAGGTACTGTAAGGTCCCTCCCAAGCCATGTATGTATGTGTCTCTTTTAATATAGATTTCAATAAAGAAAGAGAGTGTACTTAGAGAAGAGTGAGACAATAAGGCTAGAAACATTAGGAAAGTGTTAGAATAAAAATATTAACTCCAAAAAAATTCTAAAAGAAATAAGAACATAAGAATAGTTCTATTAAGAGATAAGTATCCCCAAAAATAGAATTTCAAGTTTAGGTGATAAGAGGTCATATTTAGAGTACTTTTACACATTTAGAGTCCATGCATACTAAAAATATGGAAAAACAACGCGTTTCTAAAGATGGTGCGTTTGTGGCTATATACAGACGTTTTTGCCTATTCTGCCCGAGTTAGCTTGTAGACTAGATGCCTTCCCGTTCTTTTAACTGGTTACATGACCATATTCTGAGTTTTTATCAGAGAGTTATGGCCGAAACAGTTTGCTGTTTCTGTCAGGGTCTCTACATAGAGAAAACTGTGAGAAGACAGCAAGTAGCCTCAAGGTAATCCTAGAGTTTGAGATGCATATATCCCTTCATTCTTATCTAATATCTCAGAAAAGAAGCTTAGATTGCTATAGTCTTTTGGAGGAAGAGACCAAAACTCCATAGCTTTTCTTTTAGAGAAAGAATAGTATGCCATAGCCCTGTAAAAGAGAAGGCTATTTTGCCATCATAGATCTTAGAAAGAGAGAAGAGTCACAGTATGAGTAAGAGGAGATAAAGCTTGGAGATGATTGGATGATTTCAATCGTAAGACAAGGTATTAGAAGACTCTATTCTCATATGTCAAGTTCTAAAGCTCTTGTTAACGAGCAAAGGCAGCAACGATAAACGACAAATTTCTATAAGGTATATACATATTTTGTTTTTCAATTATATATCATTCTTAGGGGTTGAGGTATGGCCCCGGCTTCTCTATTGATTGTTACAGTGATCTATTTGATTGATTTACCATTTAAAGTTTGTATTCTTTTAAGCAATAGCATATGCCTTAATAAAGAATGTCTTATCGCAATCTCAAGTTGAAATGCTAAAATCTTTGTGAAAAAGATTGTTTTCTTAAAGAAGGTGACATGGATCCTAATCATATGGTTTAGTGAGTAAATGGATTGTTATCTTGGTTAAATTAAGGTACAGGTATAACTTCTCCCTGCCTTGACGCTGCCCCGTTCTTGTGCTTGTATAGCCAGACGGCGGAGACGTTAGTAAGGCCCGGAGTTGGCCCATGGTATCCCTCATACCATTGGGAGAATGAGGTTTGCCGATTGAGGCAAGTGATTGTGATGATGCTGCCTAGTTCTGAGGGCCCAGGCTAGTGCGGTGAATTAGCCCACCCTAGTGCGCAGACATCCCTCTGAGGGGCGGGAGGATCGAGCGATGGAGCCTGAGAGGGCGACAGGCCGGCTTGAGTCCTCGCCAGCGGCCGACGATGAGGTGTATGGTCCCGTAGGGTTTTGCCCAGCATGTGGAGGCTGGAAGGCCGAATTCTAGATCATCGGCGGTATAAAGGAAAAGAATAAGAGAGCCAGTTTGGCTTGTATGAAATTGATTCATGTTTAAACTTTGTTTTTATAAATCTTATCTTTGGCATTATTGTATTGTGGAAAAAGGCAAAGGCTGTTTTAATAAACCTTGTGAAAGGGCCTTAATTAAGGAACATGTTTGTTTATGTCAAACAGTGTGGTAGGATTAATTAGAAAACAAATTGACGCGTGAGTAGGGTGGAAAGTGGGAGGATGGAATTCCCCGACGGCACCATCCTACGGACGGGTGGACCCGATTAGTCGGGTAGCTTTCCAACATACTAAGTGAAAGCCCTACGTTAGATAAATAGGTTCTCGAGCAATTCTATTCTAGAAGACTAGGCCAACGGCTGTGCCTTGCATGGATGAGGAAAAAAGCGTTGTCTCTAGGAATCAAGACTAGTAGTTACCCAATTTATGTGATCAATTACCCTATGGGTGATTTGATTTTAGAAGACCACGCTCCCCCTGCGGGATAGAACTAGGTCTTACCTATGAATCGTATCCTTGAATCTCTGTATGGTCAAGGTGTCGATGAGTAGGAAATTTTCTCTAAGATAAGACTTAGCGGACTATCTTAAGCGTTTCCCCCATTTGTGGAAGGGGGGAACCTTACAAGTGGTATCAGAGCCGATCTTAGTTCCTAGGATTTGTTTTTCAAAGGTTAACTGTCAAGGGATTAAAACAAGTGATTGTTTATCATATGAGGACGAATCAATCATCTCTACTGGCCATAGAAGTGATTTGAATATCCTCACATGTTGAGACAATCATCTTATGAAATTGTGCTTGTATCTTGGGGGTGCACACGCAAGATATTTGTACAATAAATTTGAGAAATTAGATTGGGGAGAAAACCTTTTGTGAGAAAAAAACATAGGGTGATCAAATTAAGAAACTAGTGAGAGACTGGAAGGATAGACCGAAACTTGTTTAGAGAAATTTTCAGGATATATCTCATTAACTTGCATATTATAAATTATTAAGATTGTAACTCTATCAAGATTTGAATAGTTGACGTGTGAATGTCATCCATTGGATGCTTTACACTAGGACGATCATCCAAGATCTTGAACCCATCTCAGAAACATGAGTCTAACTTCGGATGTGTAATTCCCAGAGGATCATGCTCTTAGATGTGTCAATCCTGATAATCTTTGGATGTGTTAATCCCAAGATACCAGATGTGTAATTCTCAAAAAAATGAAGATCTCAAATGTATTAATCCTGACTGCCTTCAAATGTGGTGCTATGATAAGTATTTGATAGTTTTGAACTTTTAATGGATATAATGAAAGAAGCAAGCTCACCCTTGCTCGTGTCTAAAAATCGTAAGAAATGCCAAATTAGTTGGAAGCATTGTTGTCAATCTAACCATTGGAGCTAGAAAGTTACAAGCATTGTTGTCAATCTAACCACTGGAGCTAGAATCAGTTATGAGATGCCATGAAAGTACACCTTCGTGAAAGGTTTTGTCCTCGAGGATTTCGAGAGGATAAAATGAATGAATTTTTAGAGCTAACCCAAGAAAGGAAGACCCTAAAAGAATACCACCAAACTTTTGTTAAACTTCTCCGATTTACTCCAGAGATGGATGAGGTAACTCTTCTCCATCGATTCATTTAGAAGCTTAATCTACCTTTGAATAACCTCATCAAGAATGTAAAACTATCCTCTATTTTAGAAGCCATAGTTATAGCCAGAGACTATGATAAAGTTTTTATATAGAAAGTATCGAGAAGGACATGAGTCCTTCCATGTTAATCAAGAAGTGGTCCCCTAATTCAAGAGGAACGTCAAGTCCACCCTTGGCTACAAGAAATCGTGAGCTAGAGTAAAAATTAGGTCAAGAAATAGGGATAGCAAGGTTAAAGATAACCGAATTCAAGTATTTAAATATGAGTAAATAGAAGAGGATTGGTGCAAGATTCATGTGAAGTAATGTGCATGATGAATAGAGCTATTCTACAAGATGATACTAAGATTATGAAATTACTATCATAGGTTAGATTGCGTAAAGAATTGATTTCCTTATATTTTTCCACCATGACAATTTGTTAAGTACCATATTACATGGGGGTATAGAATAAGGAATTCAAAGGTTCATAGAATTTGAGAGGTATATGGATGCATGAACTTAGGATAATAAGGCCAATTAACTTTAGAATAATAAAGACCTTTTGGAGGCACAACAAAACGAGCCAAGCACATAAAATAAAAGACTCTTTAAGAACAATGTTTAGATAAAAGAGGATTTTTACCTAGTGATGGGGACACCAATTTGAAAGAGACAGGAGGATTTACTTAGATACTACCCCAGCTCGCGAGATGAGGACATCTCGAATCTTTTAAGTGGGGGAGATTGTAAGGTCCCTCCCAAGCCATGTATGTATGTGTCTCTTTTAATATAGATTTCAATAAAGAAAGAGAGTGTACTTAGAGAAGAGTGAGACAATAAGGCTAGAAACATTAGGAAAGTGTTAGAATAAAAATATTAACTCCAAAAAAATTCTAAAAGAAATAAGAACATAAGAATAGTTCTATTAAGAGATAAGTATCCCCAAAAATAGAATTTCAAGTTTAGGTGATAAGAGGTCATATTTAGAGTACTTTTACACATTTAGAGTCCATGCATACTAAAAATGTGGAAAAACAACGCGTTTCTAAAGATGGTGCGTTTGCGGCTATATACAGACGTTTTTGCCTATTCTGCCTCAGTTAGCTTGTAGACTAGATGCCTTCCCGTTCTTTTGACTGGTTACATGACCATATTCTGAGTTTTTATCAGAGAGTTATGGCCGAAACAGTTTGCTGTTTCTGTCAGGGTCTCTACATAGAGAAAACTGTGAGAAGACAGCAAGTAGCCTCAAGGTAATCCTAGAGTTTGAGATGCATATATCCCTTCATTCTTATCTAATATCTCAGAAAAGAAGCTTAGATTGCTATAGTCTTTTGGAGGAAGAGACCAAAACTCCATAGCTTTTCTTTTAGAGAAAGAATAGTATGCCATAGCCCTGTAAAAGAGAAGGCTATTTTGCCATCATAGATCTTAGAAAGAGAGAAGAGTCACAGTATGAGTAAGAGGAGATAAAGCTTGGAGATGATTGGATGATTTCAATCGTAAGACAAGGTATTAGAAGACTCTATTCTCATATGTCAAGTTCTAAAGCTCTTGTTAACGAGCAAAGGCAGCAACGATAAACGACAAATTTCTATAAGGTATATACATATTTTGTTTTTCAATTATATATCATTCTTAGGGGTTGAGGTATGGCCCCGGCTTCTCTATTGATTGTTACAGTGATCTATTTGATTGATTTACCATTTAAAGTTTGTATTCTTTTAAGCAATAGCATATGCCTTAATAAAGAATGTCTTATCGCAATCTCAAGTTGAAATGCTAAAATCTTTGTGAAAAAGATTGTTTTCTTAAAGAAGGTGACATGGATCCTAATCATATGGTTTAGTGAGTAAATGGATTGTTATCTTGGTTAAATTAAGGTACAGGTATAACTTCTCCCTGCCTTGACGCTGCCCCGTTCTTGTGCTTGTATAGCCAGACGGCGGAGACGTTAGTAAGGCCCGGAGTTGGCCCATGGTATCCCTCATACCATTGGGAGAATGAGGTTTGCCGATTGAGGCAAGTGATTGTGATGATGCTGCCTAGTTCTGAGGGCCCAGGCTAGTGCGGTGAATTAGCCCACCCTAGTGCGCAGACATCCCTCTGAGGGGCGGGAGGATCGAGCGATGGAGCCTTTGAGGGCGACAGGCCGGCTTGAGTCCTCGCCAGCGGCCGATGATGAGGTGTATGGTCCCGTAGGGTTTTGCCCAGCATGTGGAGGCTGGAAGGCCGAATTCTAGATCATCGGCGGTATAAAGGAAAAGAATAAGAGAGCCAGTTTGGCTTGTATGAAATTGATTCATGTTTAAACTTTGTTTTTATAAACCTTATCTTTGGCATTATTGTATTGTGGAAAAAGGCAAAGGCTGTTTTAATAAACCTTGTGAAAGGGCCTTAATTAAGGAACATGTTTGTTTATGTCAAACAGTGTGGTAGGATTAATTAGAAAACAAATTGACGCGTGAGTAGGGTGGAAAGTGGGAGGATGGAATGCCCCGACGGCACCATCCTACGGACGGGTGGACCCGATTAGTCGGGTAGCTTTCCAACATACTAAGTGAAAGCCCTACGTTAGATAAATAGGTTCTCGAGCAATTCTATTCTAGAAGACTAGGCCAACGGCTGTGCCTTGCATGGATGAGGAAAAAAGCGTTGTCTCTAGGAATCAAGACTAGTAGTTACCCAATTTATGTGATCAATTACCCTATGGGTGATTTGATTTTAGAAGACCACGCTCCCCCTGCGGGATAGAACTAGGTCTTACCTATGAATCGTATCCTTGAATCTCTGTATGGTCAAGGTGTCGATGAGTAGGAAATTTTCTCTAAGATAAGACTTAGCGGACTATCTTAAGCGTTTCCCCCATTTGTGGAAGGGGGAACCTTACAGGTACCTTGATCTTTTTTCTTAACCAGGAGAATTGGTGCACCCCAAGGAGACTTACTTGGTGTAATTTGACCCATCCTCAAGTATTCAGCTAGTTTCTTTGCTACCTCATCTTCCTCAGTCTAGCGAAGCCTATATGGAGGAATACTAAAAGGTTCTGCACCCGGCACTAGCTCAATTTTATGGTCCACCTCTCGTTTAGGAGGTAATCCATGAGATACCTTATTAGGAAATACATCCTAAAATTTGCTCTTAATGGAATCTAACACTTCACTTTCCTAAACATCCAAAGAAACAACGTTAACATCAAAATAAACACATGAAGACACCGGATCCATAACCAATTGGAAAAGCTCATAGTTAAAAAGTTTTTCCATTAACTTAAGCTCATTAATAAAAGTTTCCTTGGGTACAAAAATGTTTCCCTTAAGCATAAAAGAAGAGTGAATGGTCTGCGATTAAAGAAATATTTTGCTCGGTTGATGTTAGCCTTGAAAGAAAAAGATCGGGAAGCTTATGATGCATGTCAGGAGGTTGGAAGAGTACAAAGAAAGATCTAAATATCACATCTCTGTTTGTACAGCTGTGGGACATGAATGTCTCAGCAGAAATAGGGGGTTGCTAAATATGTGTGGACAAAAATAGAGACCGATGATGTGTATATACTGTGCAGAGTACTAAGAGTTTCAGGAATGTGTAATCAGTTTGAGTCAGTTTTGAGTTTTAGTTGAGATAAAATTCAATGTACAGGAGAGAGAAAATCCATGATGACCTATAATCCATTGGTTTTAATCCAAATGTGAAAGGCTCCATTGATTTGTAAAACCACGAGTCGATTGATTCACCAATCCTGATTTTTGTTCTACAATTCAATTTTAAAGCTAAATAACTATAAGCAAATACACGTGGTGCTGCATGACAATCTTAGAGGTAGACATCATATAGTCTATGGGTGTAAATTTTGACCCACATAGGTATTTGTTTTCATGAAGGAATTTTTTGTTATATGCAATATGGATAAGGGTGGTGAGAAGAAATTAAGCCTATATCACGTACAAATGTGGTGACGGTAAAAATTCTTAGTATGCTTATACTGATGTTTGATCCAGATAGCCATTATCATGAACGTAGGTGATGGTATATCTAAGCGTAGTGTAGGAATGAGCTCTAGTTATAATTATTTAGAGTACATGTGAAGGATGTTGAGAGACGATATGCCTAAGGGTAGTGTAGAATGAACTCTGGTTATAATTATTTGGAGGACATGTGACAGATGCTGAGAGATGCAATCTTCGCTCGTGACATTGTCTTTGTGTACAAATAAAAAAGAGAGGAACTTAGGGCTTTTGGAATGGTGGTAGAGAAGATCTTGGAGCTTTCATCACGATGATGCTAGATTCAAGGTCCCCTATGCTGGAGAGCATACTACTACACATAGGCATGGTAGAGTCCAGGCTCACATGCACCCCCCTCCGCGACATAGATGGTCCTTCACTTGCTTACTTTGGAGTTTTGCTTGAACGACACCACATTCATATACTCCAAATTGATGAGTTGGCCACCAATTTTAATGCTTCTTTTGGCATGATTAATGACCATTAGATGGCATGCATTGATTGTTTTGATCAAGTATGGTTTTTATGGATTTGAGGAGATTTTATGCTTTTATCCATGGCTTTATAAGGATCTTTTTGATCTTTTGGATAATATCATGTGCTTTGAAGGTTTCATTTGGCTTCGTTTTTTTGCACGTAATTTTAGAGTATATTTCTTGTACTCTTATACATATTCCAACTCGGATACACAGTTGTTTATGTATCTAGGTGAGTTATTTTTTCTACCCTAACTTTATTGAGTTTATTGGGTAGTTATCATTAGAAATGCACCAATAATTCAATTTCTTTTCTAATGATACACTCGGAAAGAGTTATTCCTTGATGTGGTCTCAAGAATATAGAGACAGATTTTAGTATGTGAAAGTCTGGGATAAGGCCATTTTATTACTTTTGTACAGGATTTTATTCATATTTTCCTAGACGGCATACTAGGGAGTTTTCAAATTGTTAAGGTATGTATGGGTGGTATCATGGTGGTATGGAACGCTAGTGATTCCTCACATATATTATCTTATGGGATAATTTGGGCTCAAGATTGTTGCTTTTCTTACATCACTTAGCATGTTGACCTCAACATTCAAAGACAATCTCATTTTCTAAATTAACTATAGAAGTTATAGTGTGGGCATTCTCTAGATAAACTTCTTTTATCTATAGCCTGCATGTTTTGATGAGGGAAATTTCGTCGACGTATTCACTTGTTGAAATCTCTTTCTTTAGAGTTCAAACAAGTTTATCTTGTTGTGTTCGGTAAGGAAATTTGGATTCTTCCTTTGTTGGCATTTCTTTCTCTAGTTTCGTACTTTAGGTGATTTACATAGTCAACCTGATTGTTTACAGATGGACATATGTGACTCATTGAGACGCTGA
This sequence comes from Cibotium barometz, assembly GCF_041138505.1. NCBI lineage: Eukaryota > Viridiplantae > Streptophyta > Polypodiopsida > Cyatheales > Cibotiaceae > Cibotium > Cibotium barometz. The sequence continues at coordinate 30,743,731 of NC_141050.1, forward strand.
TGACTCTCTATGTTGATATGGGTAACTCGGGACATCGATTATTCCATATGCAGATGTGGGTATGTCGGGGCACCGATGAGCCCTTGGTTTCTGTTGTTATAATGCCATATTTTCCTACTTTATTCCGAATGGTTTACAACGAGGAGGTTACTTTGAATGTGAATTTCTCTGATCATCGGCAGTCTCATAGGAAAATAGAGCATATAAATCAGATTGTAGAGTACATGCTTCGTGCATGTCTCTAGAAAATCATCATATTGGGAAAAATATCTTCCAATGATGGAATTCGCCTATAACAGTTTTAAACATACGGCTATTGGTTTTAGTCCGTTCATGCTTATGTATGGGTATCAACCTAGGGCACCTATTGATGTCAGTCTTAAGGACATCGAGCTTGATGCATCGAGGGGTTTCTTGCATGATATGTAGGAAATGCTTACCGAAGCTCGGGATTCTATCAGGAGTGCTCAAGATAGGGCACGGTTTTATGCTGATAGGGGACGCTCATCTTCGTCTTTTGAGCTAGGAGCATTGGTTTATTTTAATAATCCTAAAGATTCTGAGACTTTGTTTGCATTTATCTCCTAGATATTGTGGTCTATTTCGATTTATACATCAGATTGGCACGGTTGCGTATGAACTTAAACTACCTCCACATGTTAGAGTTCATCCAATCTTTCATATCAATAGATTGAAAGGGAAACTGGGAGGTGAGGATAACATAGTTACTCCTCAAGAACTCATTGAAGTTGAAGATTTATCCTATGTTCCACATGAACCTGATAAGGTACTTGAATTCAAGGAAAGGAAACTTTGTAGTTGACTAATCCTCCCTGAGGTTGAATTTAGATGGAAAGATAGGGAAATAGAGGATTCAACTTGGGGAGTCGGTTGATACTATTCAGTGCAGTTCTTCTTCTTTTCATTGCAAGAGTGCAATGTTTTGAGAGAGGGGAAGTATGTTATATGCACATTATGTGTGCATATACTAGGAGGCTAACCCTCATTAGGCTTGTGAGCATGGGAGCATGGAAACAAGCTCTAGTGGAGCATGGGTTAGGACTAACCTTAAGGGTTAGGGTCAGGCATCCAAGGGTCACACATGGGAAATGGAGAGTCAAGAGTCACTTGAGGGCCCTCCTATATAATAGGGGCATGGGGCACACTCAAGGGAGGCTTGGAGGCTTGGAGGCTTAGGCTATGGTCTCTCTTGTGTAGAGGTCCAGATCTACTCACCTACCATTTCGCACTATAGCTACATGCTATTGGATTGGAGTTATACCTCTTGATGGTATGTGACATCAAGGTAGAGGTATGATGTATTTCATTTATAATTCATGTGTGCATCCCTTAGGCTCGGGGGTGGTTGGGTGGATGAGATTATGCTTGATTAATGCATGTTTATGCATAACAATTATCTAGAGAGATCTTAGAGTTTTAACAGGGCCCTCCTTGACTTTGGTTGGTGCGGAGGCTACATGTTTGAGACTCATGGGAATGGTTGACAACGATGATGAGGCTAGAGTCTCTTATGGAGCGGCTATCAATGACGAGGTTTTCGAGCATAAGGTTGTCTCCTTTGGTGAGGTTTGTTGATGAAGAGATGTGCGTTCCAAGGCTTTTCCTTTGAGTTTCTTGTTAGAGATAGATGGTTGCATGGGGTGAACTTCTTTAGGAATGGCTATTTATTGCAAGGTTTTGGCATTGAACTTCATTTTTTTGGTAAGGATGGGGTTGAAGGAGTAGATTCTTTATCCGAGTCGGTCGTTGACGTAGATGGGAGGTCACTGTGTAGAGGGGCTTATGTGTGGAAGAGGTTTGTAACTTTTTACATTTAGCATCATAGAAATGCATTAAAGTTAGATCCTCTTCCGTATGGTATTGTCAACTTTTTTTCATTCACCATCATGATGACTCTATTGCTAGCAAATCACAATGGTGCTTGGGTAGTAATAGTCCATTTATGTCCCAAGATCAAATCTACTTCCAACACATAACCACAAAAAACTTACAAGTAAGAGGGTTAGTTTCAATATACATTGTATGTTCAAAGTACCCCAAACATGGCATGTTCAAGTCTTGTGTAAAGGGAATTCTTTCAGGATGTGCCATGAGTGTTGGTTGACCTAACAAATCCCATAGCTCGAGGGTCATGAGTTTGTGTTCTCATGTTGGATAAAGTTGTTCTTGAGCTGTGGGGATTTTATTTAAAATTTTCAATCCAACCAGAATCCTAGGGTTCTTTTCAATCCAACCAGAATCCTAGGGATCTTTTCAGTAAGTTATGTTAGAAGTTCTAGCTCCTCTATGGTCTCATTCTCCCCATAAAAGCAATTGTACAATGTATGAAGGAGTGTTCAAGGTGACTATTTGCATGGATTTATCTATTGAATACAACGATTCACCTATCCAAGTTCCACCAAGGGTGACATCATACTCAAGGGAATCTAGGGTAACATGGAATGTAAATTCCATATCTCCACCGGTTGTTTGAGTAGTGTCGCTCTAAAGTAACTTGAAACTTCAATGTTTTGTCCATTGGCTTGCAAGACTATTGTCTGTAAGAATGAGCTTAGGTTGTCTCAATGACACCCAAGTATCTATTGTCATGATGTTATGACTAGCGCAAGGGCTAATAAATGCGAGTTTGCACGCTTAACAACATTGCCTGTTGTAGGGAAATCCTCATAGTCTTGTTCTATGGAGTTCTTTATGTCTTGATATAACTCATGTTAAGCCCTTAAAGGTGCAAGTGTTGATGTTATGCTGGCTTCACCATGAGCGAAGAGCATTCCTCCAATTGAGGTTTTGAGAGATTACTTTAATTTTGTACAGGAATTATTGAATTCCTCATTGAAAAGATGCAGGGGGGAAGAGAGCTTGAGCTCTTGCAAGCACACACACACACACTCACAAAACCCTAATAGAGAACACACAAGGTGAGAGACTGAAAATCTTCTCCTTCTTCACTCAACACTCAACACCATATACAAGAATAAGAGTACACACAATATGAAAGGTACTCAACCAAATACATACACAGGTTCTCTATAGTGTGAACCCGACTAAATGAGCTGGCACTATAACTATGCCAGTCTCTAGAATGGCTGTCACACAGCCTGTCATCCCACTGGCCGCATATCACCCAAGATCTCACCAACCATGCCAGTGGTGTAAGTGTGGGGCCTATCCCCCAGGCGGGTCATCAGTGTCCACCGCCTCACTAGACGAGCTCGATATCTCAACACTCCCCCTCGAGCTCAACTCCATCTCATGTACACCAACAAGCAAAGCCCTGAATCTGCGGAGCTTCTCTATACCCAATGCTTTGGTGAAGATGTAAGCTACCTGATCCTCTGTGCTAACATAAACAAGGTCAAGGTCTCCTGCCAAGACCTTCTCTCTGACGAAGTGGTAGTGGACCTCTATGTGCTTTGTACGAGCATGAAAGACTAGGTTCCTGGTTTACTGTATACTGCTAATGTTGTCACAGAAAATGACAACTTGTCTATCCACTGATAGACCCAAATCTGCAAGTAGCTTTCTCAACCAAGCTACCTCACATGCTGCCATAGCAGCTCCTCTGTACTCGGCCTCTGTACTGGATAGAGCAATCGTAGGCTGCTTCTTGCTGCTCCAAGTCACAACAGCACTCCCCAAAGAAAACATGAATCCACTGGTAGATCTTCTATCTGAGATACTACCAGTCCAATCAGCATCTGTGTACCCATGTACACATATCTCTGTCCCAGTTTCATAGAATAGTCCACAATGCAAAGTAGACCTCACATACCTCAGTATGCGTCTCATTGCATCCAAGTGCGGTTTCCGTGGAACCTGCATAAACTGACTCACCAACCCAACAGCATATCTCAAATCTGGTCTGGTGATCGTCATATAGATCAAGCTTCCTACTATGCGTCTATACATGGTAGGATCCTCCAAGATCTCTCCTGAATCTGCACTCAACTTGCCATTCTGATCCAATGGCACAGAAATAGGCTTACAGCCTGTCATACCATACTTGGACAACATGTCCAAGCCATACTGTCTCTGCAGTAATCCAATACCATGTGGTGACCTAATCACCTCAATGCCCAAGAAATATCTGAGCTCCCCCAGATCCTTCATCTCGAACTTCTAAGCAAGATCTTTACATCAAAGATCTCTGCATCATGGTCCCCCGTAATGATCAAGTCATCTACATAGATGACAACAAGCACAACTCCTCTATCACCATGTCTCACATACAACGAGAAATCTGCATTGGCTACATGAAAGACAATAGTGACAAGATATTCAAAAATCTTGTCAGACCATGCTCTTGGTGCTTGTTTTAAGCCATACAAGGCTTTCTTCAACCTGCAAACAGGGGTGACTCACATCCTCATAACCAGGTGGCTGCAACATATACACCTCTTCTTGCAAATCCCCATGCAAGAATGCATTCTTTACATCCATCTGATGTAAAGACCATTGCTTTGACGCAGCCACTGCTATCACAACTCTCACCGTTGCCATCTTGGCAACTGGGCTGAAAGTTTCCTCATAATCAATCCCATATATCTGCGCATATCCTTTGGCTACCAATCTAGCCTTGTACCTGTTTATGCTTCCATCACTGTTATGTTTAACTTTGTACACCCACTTGCATCCAATGGCTTTCTTGCCTTCAGGCAATTGCACTAAATCCCAAGTTTCATTTCCATATAGTGCATCCATCTCCTCATCCATAGCTTTCTCCCAACACACATTTCCAACAGCCTCATCAATGCATGTGGGCTCTACAACCTGCACAACCTTTGCCATATATGCATAGTGATGTGCCACATAACCATCATATATAAATCTCTACACAAGGTTCTTCACTCTCCCTGATCTTCGCAGCTTTTCATTCATGGCTTCTATAGCCTTCTTTACACCAGGTGTTCTCATAGCTGGGATCCCAAGCTCCTCATCAAGGCTCATATCTGAGCCACTAGACTCTCCATCAACATGAGAATGCCCTGCAGAAATGTCAGGCATACCAAGGGGCTCAACCACTTTCTCTTTTCCTTTACGTGATGTACTAATCACATTTGCAGGACTGGTATTATGACGTAGCCTGCCACTCCATGGTCTATCAATAGACCCACTAGATGAGGACTCTCCTCGTGGTCCACTCAAAGACTGTGATTGCTGACCTGCATTCTGTGCAACCACACTTCCACTCACATCAGCCCAAACAGCTTCTTTTCCAGCAGCATACCAGCTGCTCATCTCATCAAAAACAACATCCTTGCTTACCCTCAACTCACGTGTAGCAAGGTTATAACACCTATATCCCTTTTGCTCAAGGGAGTATCCAATAAACACACATTTTTCAGCTTTTGGATCCAGCTTAGTTCTCAGTTCATCTGGCACATGCACATATGCAATGCATCCAAAGACTTTCAGATGAGACAAATCTGGTTTTCTGCCAGTAAACTTTTCCTCTGGAGTTACATCATGTATGGCTACAGTTGGAGTCTTGTTCATGATGTATACTGCTGTAGAAATAGCCTCAGCCCAATAGCAATGCGGCATATTCTTCTCTTCCATCAATGCTCGCGCAATCTGAGCAATGTGCCTGTTTTTCGGCTCAGCAACTCCATTTTGCTGCGGAGTGTATCTGCACGTAAACTATCTCCGAATACCATTCTTCTTCAAAAATTCAGAGAACTCATTGGAGAAGTACTCTCCCCCTCCATCTGACCTTAGGCACTTTACATATTTCCCTGTTTGCTTTTCAACCAAAACTCTGAAATTCTGAAAGTGAGTGAACACCTCACTCTTCTCCTTCATGAAATATACCCACACTTTCCTTGTGTGGTCATCATCAATGAAAGTCACATAATACCTGCAGCCTCCCATAGATATGGTCTTTGTAGGACCCCATACATCTGAATGCACAACATCTAGTGCATTTCTGCTCACATATCTGTTACGTGGAAACACATGCTTTGTTTGCTTCCCAAATTGGCATGCTTCACATATTTTCTGCATACCTTCCACTTTAAATTTTGGCAGCCCTGTCACAATTCCTTTTGTCTGCATAGACTTCAATCTCTGCACATTTACATGTCCAATCCTTTTATGCCAATTTAAAGTCAATATTAGGTAATTTGGGAAAAATCTCACATTTTGGGAATCAATTACTCCATATAGTTTTGGACATATCTTAAACATACTAACTCCAAATTTGTCGGAGATCATAGATTTAGATTCTACTCTTCAAGATCTTTCCGATGATATGTCACATGAGGGGGTTTTGACAAACTTTTGGCCAAGTTCACCATGCTCCCATTTTTCAAATGGGAATGGGATTTTTCCCAAATTATCTAATATGGTGTTCAAATGTCTGTGTCTGCAACAATCCCTGAACCATTTGCAAACATTGCAGCACTCATCTCAGGCATGTCTACATCCAACGTAAACATCCTGCCCACTCTGTTGCCTTTTGCAACCAACCTGCACTTGTCTTTAAAATCTTCAACTTTTGTTATGTTTGGTACATGAAGTACATCTGCAAGGTACTTCACTTTGCCATCCTGCATAGACAATGGCACATCTCCAACATGGGCAATTGGATGAGCAGTGTCATCCCCTGTTTCCACAAAACCTGGTCTTTCCGGGTTTTTCATCTCCTTGAACCACTCCCCATGACTTGTCATGTGGTTCAAAGCACTTGAATCCACATACCATACATTATCTTTTTGTGCTACATCAACATTTTCAGACATGGCATTCATGACATGCTGCATAACAAACAACCTTTCATTATCCTCATTATTTTTGCTGAGGATGCATAGTTGTTTTGCTGCACTTTCCCATTTTGCATATCAGCCTGCTTCTTATAACATTGTGCCTGTACATGTCCAGGCTTACCACAATAATAGCATTCACGTGCATCATTATATTGCCTTTACTGATTTCCACGGCCTCTTTGACTCCCCCTGCCTCTGAATTTGCCTCTTCCACCTACGTGTTGTTGTTGTTGTTGATTCTGGGACTGTTGTTGTTGTTGCTGCTGCTGGCCATAATTCTGATTACCTGTTCGGCCTTCACCAGCTTGTAGAGCATGCTTGATTACCCCCGGGGCTAAGAGGAATTAGAAAGATTTGACTTGAGCAAGAAGAAATCTTCAATCTGCTTCAGAAAAAAGACGCCGGCAAAAATAGCGATTTCTCCTGAATTCTTCTGCGGTTTGCTGCGCCGTCTTGATGGGCTTGAAGCTAGATGTGTTGGCTAGCTTGTGTTAGAAGGGCAAGACCTAATTCTATGTGTGCAAGGTGAATGGAGTCCTCCACTGGCTGGGGGTGAAGGGGGAAGTGAAAAACTAACTAAAAATTTGATTATTTGCTAATTTTCTACTAATCCTAATTAACTAACTAATGGGCTCATAAATCTGATGGATTCTAGGCATGGCTCTCATACCATGTTAAAATTTGAGCATAATGATGAGCTATGGTGGATCAAACACTAGAATCAACATCATTAACAAAGTGATTAGCAAATGATTAAGATGTAATTAGTGAATAATTAGCAAATAGATTAATGTAGGCATGGATACTCAAAAACCAGCAAATTCTCATTAGGGCTATGCCTCAATTTATAGAGTTTACATGAAGCATCTAATCCCTTTGATTTCTTCATGATTCACTCCCAAAATATCTCCACCTCTTGCCTGATTCTCTCCACCTCTTCTCTTTTCCCTGAATATCTCCCAGAATAACACCACACTCCTAAATTCTCTCATGCTACCCTTTATTCTCTCCTCCCAGTAGATTCTTCTCACCTTTTCACAGGTTCTTTCACAATTACATCTCCTCTTTTACAGCCTCTAACCAAGGGCTTGTTCCCGCACACACCCTATTCACTTGTATATTTCAACATACCTTGGTGGGACATTTGGGATTTCTAAAGGCTTCACATCTGTATTCAAACATTTGAATGAATTGAACAGGGTCTATTGTTTCGTCATATTTACCCATAATTTTGGAAATTTGTACGGTTGTATTTTTGTATGAGTCACTGAGGTCATATGTGAGTGCTTTTGTTGGGAGAGACTCACTGAGTCCTTGGGCTACCCCCCTTCCTAGACTAGTCAGTATGTCCAGGGTGTGGGCATCTAGGAAAGGATTGGTACCTGTAGAATTTGTTGGAATATTAGGTAAGGGACCAAAGCCCGGTGGGATTGAAGTGATAGAGGGTGTAAAACCCGATGACACTCTTGTTATAGGCATGGCCAATGGTATTGGGAAGTGCATTTGGGGCATAGATCTCAATGGCTTGAAGATGTTAGCCATTGGGTTCATACCTTGTGTGATCCCTGGCAATACCTTTATCGTTGCCATGTTTGATTAAGTAAATGCTCCTTAATGAGCAAACACGGTTTTTTTTTAAATATTCTCTCACAGTCCGTTATAGCCTCAAGAGGCCTAGCATTCTCTTCGTTGGCCCAAACGGGTGTCCAGTATTTGGGCACATGAGAGGGGATACATAGCCATCAAAGATCTAGCAAAAAGTGGAAAGAAGCACGATATTCAAAAACATGATTAATAGGTGATTAGTGCTAATTTTCCCTAATAACATTTGTTCGACCACCCTAAAAATATGATCTGGGGTCCAAAATTTGAGCCTAAATGAACCATAATCCCTAAGGATCTAATCAAATCTCAATCAAAGCTCACTAATCCTTGAACATTAAACATTCTTGACCAACATTAGGATCAAGAAACAAGAAATTTCAAGAAATTTCTGAAAATCAAGAAAATTCTTGCCATGTCCAAAACATGAATCAAAAACCAAGCTCTCATGATACCAATGCGAGAAACTAGGGTTGGCCACTCAAAGCATGGAGTGATAACATAGGTGTCACCATCCTAACATCGCAAGAGAGACAAGTTCACCATGGAAGCTTAGAGATCCAAAAGAGTAAGTCTACTCATGAAAATGTATATGATCAAAAAGGTACAATGCCCCATGAGCCCTATATCTAATATAGCCCAAGGCCCTCAAAGACACACATGTAAATGACCCTAAGCCCAAGTGCCTAGGACCCATCCCCCATGTGCATGTGCAACCAAATCTAATTCATTACAAAATGCAAGAAACTAGGATTGGCTCACTATCTTAATATCTCAAGAGGGAGAAATTCACCATGGAAGCTTAGAGATCCAAAATAGTAAGTGTACTCATGAAAATGTATATGATAAAAAATGTACAATGCCCATGAGCCTTATGTCTAATATAGCCCAAGGCGCCCAAAGGTACACATGTAAATGACCCTAGGCCCAAGTGCCTAGGCCCCATCCCCCATGTGCATGTGCAACCAAATCTACTTCATTACACTGTTTGAACAAGAGTAGGTGTGCAGGTCCATGCATAAAGCCATGTCACCTTAGTAGAAATATCTTCATAGATAAACTATAAACCTAAGTTTCAATCACTTTGTCGTGTCTTATTTAAATACAGATGGAAGTATGCCCAGCAAGGCAAAGCCATTAAAACGGTTAGCTAGCTCAGCCTGCTTTGACAGGCCAAATGAGCTTTGTAAATTTGGTTGGCAAATTCAACAACCCTTAAGGCCTTACAATGGGGAGAACTAAGATTCAAGCTGAGAACATTTTTAGGAGGTAGTTGCATAGGATCTAAAGCAATGTTAAAATTTAAAGCCTCAAAGCCCTTCAAACCTTTTAGAGTAGGCCTGTTTGAAAATAGGGTTGCAAAAGAAGGCCATTCCTTTAAAAAAATTATACAAAAAACCCATATTTGGTCAATTTTTAAAGGTCAAGCTAGTAATGGCCTTCAAATTTGAAGGTCAAGCTAGTTATGACCTTAAAATGTTTGAAGGTCAAGCTAGTTATGGCCCTTAAATTTGAAGGTTAGGGTGTGTGTAATAAAGCTATTTTCCACTGGCAGATCATGCACACATTAGGGTTGAGGCACATAGGCTTTGGGCATGGGCTAGTGTGGGAATATTTTAGGGTAAGTGGCTATATAAGTCAACTAGTAGACAACTATTGTAACCTATATAAGTTATTTTCCACTAGCACATCATGTAAACATTAGGGTTGAAGCACATAGGCTTTGGGAATGGGCTAGTGTGGACATTTTTTGGGGTAAGTGAATATATAAGTCAACTAGTAGACAACTATTGTAACCTTTTGATGCCTATTATGATCTTTTGATGATTATATCATTTCTTGGAGCTTATGCTTCTATGACTGATTCATGGAAGCCATCCCATGTTTAGGTGGCTACTCTCTATATGATGAGCAACACATGGTGTACTCTATGTCTTCTTCTCCTTCTCCTTCTTCTTCTTCTTCTCTCTCTCTCTCTCTCTCTCTCTCTCTTACTCCTAATTTTAAATTTAGAGAGCTCTTTTTTAAAAAGATTAATAATAAAGCATATTAATTAAGATAATTAATGAGATAAAATCATGTGATTTAGCTATGCTCTAATCAATTTGGAGCTTGTGAGAATTTCTCATAGAAATTATTCTATCTTTATGTTTTCTTAATTTAATCATCTCAAGTATCTCTTTTAATTTTCTCTTTCAAGGTTTACGATAATTCAGCTCTTCTTATTCTTTCAAAGAGAGTAAATCATAATAAGCATTGGTATTAGAGCTCTTGGCTTGGATCTTGATGTTTTAATTAAGATATGATTAGCACTTAATTTATTTTTAGATTAGTGATTTTACATAGTTTTCCAAAGTTTAATTTTATTTTTTTTGAGAGGATTAATAGCACTGAGATTGATGCTTAAATAACCATTTTCAAAAACCCTAATGTACACAATTTCTTTATAATTTTCTTGATTAGTGTTTCTTGAATATTTGCATTTCTTGATTCTCTTGAAAATTTTCTTACATTTCTTGAAATTTTTCAAGATTAGAGGTTCTTTCATTAAACCCACTAGTCTTTCTCTATCCTTGCTTTAGATCCTTAGGATTCTGTGCATTTTACGGAGAGATTTGAGATTTTATGCAAGTTTTGGTAAAATATTCATCAAGAAAGCGGTGCAGGTTTCAGATCTACATAAATTATTCAAAGACTGCTATGTAATATTGTTGTGCAGAGTTCAAATCTGTTACATATTGATTGGGGTAGAATTTACAAATCTTGGTGCAAAATTTTTAAAGTTTATAAAGATTATTGTGCATAATCAAATCTTGGTGACAATGAGTGATTCTCGATCAAATATTTATAAATCTTGGTTATTTCTTTGGAAGAATATGGTTCCTTTGAGGGAAATTGTTATAAACTTCAAGAAAACACCGGATATTATTGAAAACTTATGCAAGAAATCAAGATTATTACATTAAGGCCAAAAACATTTAAAAAAGAGCTACATTTTAATCACTTGTACTGGATTTGGATTAAGCTTTGGACAAATAGAAATGAGACATTCAACCGTTAATATGACATTGGGTGTCATATCCACTTTTTACTAACTTGACTAGTTTTGGGCTATTTTAGTGGGTTATCGCCACTTTAATGTGAAATGACGCGGCTATTTCAATGTCACTTTAGCGGGTTCCAACTTCAAGGGCCTATAAAAGTAAAAATTTAAAATTTAGGTTCCCCCCAAAATGAGTAAATGCATTTGAAATTCCCTAATCTACTGTGATTGCATCTCTTTCTAGTCGTCTTTTTGCACCGTCCTCTCCTCTATTCATCATCTAGCAATGTCGAGACAACATTCTAACCTAAGGCACACTCCTAATATCATTTCTTCATGCATTCTTCATAATGTTAAAAGATGATCAAGGTGTGTGGAATGGTATATGTTGGCTATATATAGAATGTCTCTATATATAGCCCTAGGATCTCCTCTATATATACTCATCTATTGTGTGTATTCCACACACCTTTGGGGATGCATATGATGTGTCTCTCTCTCTCTCTCTCACGTTGGTTCAACATGGTATCAGAGCGAGCTATGCATCAATTGTTGCTTCCCTCTTCTCTCTATGGAAAGCTTTGCTTCCTTCAATTATTGAGGACAACGTATCAAGGCATAGAACCAGGCGTTTGGGTATCGATCCCAAGACGGAAAGAGATTATACTTCGTTGAATATAAGCGGCAGTGTTAATAGAGGAAAAAATTGATGCTCTCTAAAGGATGTGTCTCTTTGAAGATGAAAGCGAGCTTCCCAGGTATATGCTCTCTGAAGGATGTGTTTACTCCTTCCTTAACATCTCGGGGGGGTCACTATATGTAGAATACCCCTATCACGTGCGTTCAAGGCCTATATTTTGAATCCCTTATCTGTGAACTTTTTTATCCATATAATATCCCCTTTTCTTTATGAATCTGTAAATTTTTTTGAAAAATTTTTAAATCATACCCTTATGTAAATATATTTCTGTAAGTTTCATAAATTAAAAATATGCTTCTGTTGAACGCACGTGATATTTACATTTTTTGTAAGTGACCCCCCCAAGCTTAACATGAAGATGAAAGCGAGCTGCCCACGTATGCCTTCCTCCTGAAACTATTTTCTCTCTTTTCTTTATCTTGTGTGTGTTTCTTTGATCGTTTCTACGGTATTCGGGAGAATTTAGAGTGCCTGGCTTGAATTGTGCTTTATTGAACATCCATGATCGTTTTTTTTTGGGTCGAAGGTGTAGAAGCAAATTTCATGGGAAACCCTAATCGTTCTCTGGTTTTCCTCTTGGTTGGCTGTGATTACACTCATGTACCTACCCTCAATACATGTGATATGCATGTAGGCATAGGGGTGGAGGAGAGTGAGCAAGTGATAGCCTCAGTTTAGTGTGTAGAAGGGCTATCTTACAGCCTGTATACAGACCAAAAGGCTGCTTGTAGGTGGCAGAAGGGGAAGCTTGGAAAAAAAGCAAAACCGCCAGCCTTTTGTAGGGCAGTTGGGGATATGCATGATGCGCAATAGAGAGTCAGGAGCTCAGATCAGAGTGGCTAGCAGAAGTACGCGGCCTCCAGAAGGGGTGCTTGGGGTGAAGTTGGCGCACAGAAGCAGGGCATGCACAGGTTTGGGTCTGTGCGCAGATTTTTTATTAAAGCAAAAAAAAAAAAAACACACAGCACCTTATAGACGCATATCTCTTACAATGAACCATAACTGAGACTCTTACGAGTATTGGTGTGGGACAACTGTGGGGAGCAGATTCGCACTTCGATTTTTGTACATGGAACGCGTTCATGCAATTTTATTTGATGCAAGTTTTTTATGCGATTTCCCCTTTTACTTTCCTGAACATCCAGAATCAGCAGGCATTTTATTATGCCATTGTAGTAGCAGAAGAAACCCTTTTCATCTTATCCAAGCATGACCATTAGATGGCCTTTTGAGGGTGAAATAGGCACTCGGGCCCGGTAGTTGTGGTCACGAGAGGAGCACTTGTTTCCTGTGGCACCTTTTTCACCTCTCAGGAGTAGAAATAGGGGAAAAGCAACATATTTGATTCTTACTTTCATGATGTAAGTAGAAGAAGATCTTTCGTACCTTATGCAACTCACATTGATCGTGACTTATGCCATGGTATTTGATATTGATGAGATGCATATTCCTTAGAGTTGTTTGTCCATGATAATCAACATATTTGATTCTTACTTTCATGATGTAAGTAGAAGAAGATATTTTGTACCTTATGCAACTCACATTGATCGTGACTTATGCCATGGTCTGTGCTAGCTACAGGAATCACATGATTAAGCTTGGACGTTCATAATGTATTTATTGACATTCCAAGGTATTATCACATGATGGTAATTATGCTTTTCTTTTGGATCGACTGCTGATGATATGTATATGGATTTTGTTCATCCTGTCATGGTTTTATTTTGTGATGCTCATTATGATGATTTCTTTATATTCGTTGATGACGTTTCCATGGACTTTATCCATGATGTCATGGTTTTGGCTTGCTATCCTTTTGGTGTATGTCTGCTTGATATTGCTTACATATCTGATGTTGGATCTTACTTTTTGAATGGTTACTCCTTCTCTCAATATCAATTCGTAGCCTTGTGCGTGTGAGCAAAAATCTCATACCAAACCAAAGGTGTGCATTAGTTTGTTTGAAATAGGTTGGTTCTAATTTGTGCCCATGAAATGCTTGTGGTAAATTCAATGAAGACCCTTTTATCTCATGACTTCAGAATCGTTACTGTTACTTGCTCGTGGTCATCTCGGTGATGATCTGATCGTTTTAACTCATGACTTAGGAATTGTTATAGTTACTTGCTCGTGGTCATCTCAGTGATGATCTGATTGTTTTATATCATGACTTCAGAATCATTACAGTTACTTGCTCATGGTCATCTCGGTGATGATTTGATCGTCTTAACTCATGACTTAGGAATCGTTATAGTTACTTGCTCATGGTCATCTCGGTGATGATCTGATTGTTTTATCTCATGACTTCAGAATCATTACAGTTACTTGCTCATGGTCATCTCGGTGATGATCTCATTATCCTTTTATCTCGGCGGTGATGTTGATCTCTCGTTTGATTGTTCTCACAAGGAAGTTGTGTATTTGTTCTTTCTATGGCTTCGAGGAAGTTTGTCTTGTGCGTAAAGAGGACTTTATTGATGCTTAGCATGCTGTTACTACTCGAGAGGCTTTGTAAGCATGCGACTATTTCTCGGGAGCCTTTGCAAAAAATAGTTAAAGGTGCCATGTGTTCTACCTTTGCTTGTTACATTACAACCAGTCTCACGGACTTGACAATTATTATTTTAAGCATGCAAGCCTCGGTGATTCTGACAGGTTTGGTGAGTTTGTAATTTTGGTGCCTTGGTATGATGCCATGGTGGTGATGGTTACACATTTTATCGATATATGTATATGTGTTCATTGCATTGATGTAATTCACTCACTACAATCCATGATGCCATGGTGTTGTTCCATGATGATGGTTACATGTTTTGTGTTCCGTGATGATGGTTACATGTTTCATCGATGATGGTTGACTATGTTTCCATGGATTGTATCCATGATGCCATGGTGTTGTTCCATGATGATGGTTACATGTTTCGTGAATGATGGTTGAGTACGTTTCCATGGATTGTTACCATGATGCCATGGTCATTGGATGCACCGTGCCTTGGCTTTGGCTCATCAGATTGACTAGGTTTATTTAAGTCTATGATGGTTACATGTTTCGTGAATGATGGTTACATGTTTCGTGTTCCGTGATGATGGTTACATGTTTCGTCGATGATGGTTGACTATGTTCCATGGATTGTATCCATGATGCCATGGTGTTGTTCCATGATGATGGTTACATGTTTCATCGATGATGGTTGACTATGTTTCCATGGATCGTTGTTCCATGATGATGGTTATATGTTTTGTTGATGTTGGTCATTCCAAGCTACATGTTTCGTTGTTGTTGGTCATTCCAAGCTACATGTTTCGTTGATGTTGGTTCGCTTGCCTAATCTATATTGGTTGATTGTGTTTCCATGGATTTTATCCATGATGCCATGGTGTTGTTCCGTGATGATGGTTACATGTTTCGTGAATGATGGTTGACTACGTTTCTTGTTACCATGATGCCATGGTCATTGGATGCACCGTGCCTTGGCTTTGGCTCATCAGATTGACTAGGTTTATTTAAGTCTATCAATGTCTTTTGTGGTCGACAATGCAACCATGCAGGTCTAAATGGCTATAATGGTGGTCAAGTCTTGGAATTCAATCTATGGCAACTAACAAGAGATTCTGTCGAGCATATTTCCCAAGAGGTTTGATTTCTCATCCTATCAGCTTATGAGGTTTATGTTCACATCATGTCATCCTGGCTACATGCTACCTACGCGGATGTCAAAGGTTTGAGTTCTCGTTCCGTCATCTTATGAGGTTTACTATCCTGATTGTGAATGTCACACGTTTGATTTCTCGGCCTATCATCTTACGTGGTTTACTTTCAAGTACGTCATGTCAGAGGTTTGCTTTTTTGTCCTGTTAGAGGTGTCTACATCCTAATTGTTGTTTCATGTCAGAGGTTCGCTTTTTCGTCATGTCTGGTCATCCTACCTATGGACGTCAGAGGTTTGATTTCTCGTCCTATCATCTTATGAGGTTTACTTTCATATCATGTCATCTTGGAGGTTTGATCCAAGTTATAGTTGTCTCATTATCTTGACTCATAATATTGGAGGTTTGATCTTATGTCATAGATTTTTCCCATGGCAAAGATATGATTCTAGCTTTCCATGATATCCTTACTAACTAGTGTCATTTTCTATTTTAGTGTTTATTGACAGGTTAATCTTCCAAGTCAACTTCTCCAAGTAACCAGATTCTCTTACCAAATCTAGTTCATTTGCCATTGATTGGATGATCTTCCACAAGTTGACATTGCCATGCATGTCCTTGCGGATGGACTATATTCCTAAGCAACCATATAATAGATACCCTTATGTCTATTTCTTTATGTACATCTTTTCGTGTACATCTCATATTTCTATAACAAAATTATGGTTTTCCATTTGTTATGGAGACTTCTTCCATATTACAGGGTTTATGGATCAGGATTGTATTTGGATATTGTTGAGCTTCAATATAGAGAAGAGACTACAAAAATATTATTTGGCATCGTCACGAAGATAGACTCGCACCCAACCTACATGAATGGATCAAGACAACATGAAGATGGATGAACTTCAAAGCCTTCATGGCTATTGTACACATAAGAGTGATGAAGTATATATGGGAGTGATGTAGCTCCTTCATGGCTATTGTATATATGGGAGTGATGTAGCTCCTTCATGGATATTGTATATATGGGAGTGATGTAGCTCCTTCATAGCCTTGATGGCTATTGTATATATGGGAGTGATGTAGCTCCTTTGACTAATACTTTGTAACTATAAAATAATTTAATATAGCGGTAGGTGTATATAGAGCTGTGGGTTTTTCCCTTGAGCCCCCAAGGGTTTTTTCATCCACAGTTAGAGACCCTTCTTTGAGCGGGGGTGTTGGCTATATATAGAATGTCTCTATATATAGCCCTAGGATCTCCTCTATATATACTCATCTATTGTGTGTATTCCACACACCTTTGGGGATGCATATGATGTGTCTCTCTCTCTCTCTCTCACGTTGGTTCAACAGTATAAACTTCAAATTAAACAATTCGGTGACTATGTAACCATCATGCAAAGATCCTCACAGGATAAAAAGTTAAAGAAGAGGCTTAGTACAATACCATTGGAAGGGACATATCTTGGAATTTAAGATAGCAAAAGATGGGTGGAAGGCAAAGGTGCAACATGTGTACACGATAAGAGAAATGCACATGCATCCTTCTACTCCAACATTTGCATTGCAAGCTCATTGTAAGATAGTTTTTGTAATTTTATTTATGTTCTTTATGATTCTATGGTTTATTCACGTGTTGTATATGTGATAGATGCTTATCCATCAAAAAGCATTGAGTGGCAACCTGTGGAGTCATTCACTTGGCCATGCATGTTGATGTTGGGAAAGTATTATTTTCTAATCAACCATCTGTGTTTTTCATTAATAAACAGATATTTTTATACAACGCTAAGTATATTATCCCTACAAGAACCAGAAGCTTATGGAAGATTGGAGAGTTTGGCTATACCAAGCCTAAATTCATTAGATTGGGACTTTCTAAACAAAGGTACTCTATTAACATTTAAATCTAAGATTCTCTTGGATATTCAGAAGTTTATGAAATTAGGAAGAATTTCTAAGAGGATTAGGCTATCATGGTTGAACAAATGCAATGTGGCTATCTACACATATATCTGAGTTTGACTTGAATAATGT
This sequence comes from Cibotium barometz, assembly GCF_041138505.1. NCBI lineage: Eukaryota > Viridiplantae > Streptophyta > Polypodiopsida > Cyatheales > Cibotiaceae > Cibotium > Cibotium barometz. Next base: position 30,761,552 of record NC_141050.1, read on the forward strand.
AGTTGGAGCAAAATGGTTACCTTGGGCATAATTTAAAGATTTGTTCATCAGCCCTATACTGATTCTTTCCATTTTTTGATGTTTGAATTTGTGCCTCATCAAGCTTGATAACAAAAATAAGACTACCCTCACAGTCTTTTATTGTTTACTGATGATAGAACTTCACCATGGCTGATGGGACCCTTCTAACATCGGTAAATTATGTTATTATACATGCTATACTTGAATATTGATTTATTTATTTTTTGGCTTCTCTATAGTCATTAAACCGTCAACGTGTTTGTATTCACCTATGAACCCTGGAATAGCCAAATTTTATTGGTGCCATGCCATTGTTATGGTATGTAGTCGGGGTAAGCCGACGAACACACGAAGATGATGAGGCTTCATACCTTGGATGAGTAGCCTTGATATGGCTCTTTATCCCTTTCTGCTTATTGAAACCTTGTCACATGCCTCGACCACCTCATTAGGCTAGACCAAGTCACGAAAGTCATTTTTTGCAAACTTCCTTGACTACCTTCCTTTGAAGCATTGCACACTACGAGAGCTTGAGCATTTCAATCATGTTAGAAGACTTGATCATAGAAATTCTATCTACAGGACTATCCAAGCAGAAACCTCCCTAACTATTCATGTAGCTTTGAGCAAGCCGCATCCTTTTCTTCTTAGCACCCCCATGTGTGGCTAGGCATGTAGCACTTTTAAATTATATAGATCTCACTCTTAACCCAAAAGGAGTGCTTTTTAGTTGGGTTTTTTGGAGTGCATGTTTCTCCAATTTCTGGTTAGTTTGTCTAAGCCTTGGGGGGGTCACTATATGTAAAATATCCCTATCGCGTGCGTTCAAGGCCTATATTTTAAATCCCTTATTTGTGAATTTTTAAATCTATATAATATCCCCTTTTCTTTAAGAATCTGTAAATTTTTTTGAAAAAAATTTAAATCATACCCTTATGTAAATATATTTCTATAAGTTTCATAAATTAAAATTATGCTTCTGTTGAACGCACGTGATATTCACATTTTTTTGTGAGTGACCCCCCCGAGGTCTAAGCTTTGTTACCTCTTCCTGAGGTGACTGCAGTAGCCTTTCCAACTCATTTACATGTTGAGTTTGTGAGATCACGAGGTCTTCTAGTCCTTTAAAAGATTGCTTGTACACACCAAGCATAGTTTGAGCCATATTTGTGTGTTAATAATGGAAAATAGTAGCTTGATTATTCAATCTTGAGAAGTATCCAAATCTACCATCCCCAATTAATCGAGCACGATCATGCAAAGTGCTAAATGATGGAGGCTTGCTAGTTCATGGGTCAAGTGGGTATATACCTCCTTAAATCCACAAATCTACATGCTTCTTTCCTTCTGCACACGTAGCCTTTGAGCTTCAGCCTCATCATGTAGAGCGTTGTGATGAATACTTCTCCACGTGCAATATTATTTGTCAAGTACCAAGTTGATAATGAGTGGTTGCAAGATAAGGGACACCACTTTTGATAGTTGGGCGCCTTGAAAGTAGCCTGAAAACAGGCATCTTTCCAATGTAAAGGTCCAATCTCTCGTAGTTATGTTTGGAATTTAGTGGCATGGTGTTTGGGGCACACTATACATATAGTGGGTGTTCAAATGGCACCCCCTAATCAGAAATCCAGTTTATTTTAGTGATTGTTTCATTGCACAAAAGTTTTGGCATTTCGATTTTCCAACTTTCTTTACTGCAGTATATGTCACACACATACAATGCTTAGTACTTCTGCATCCCAAGTCCAATGATCATCCCAATTCGGACATGAATGTAACACATTGCATAGAGCAAACTTGATGTATTGGGAATTTTATGGCTATTTAACTAGTTTTTTGCTACTTTGTAAAGTAACATGTGATTTTCTATTCCAGATCTTGGCAAATGTGAAGCTCATCATTGAAGATCTAACGGTGAGAAGCTAGAAAAATGTGTCTAGAATGTGGCCATATTGTCAAATTGCATTTTAACGTTTGAATTTCTTTCGATCTTCTATAGAAAATTCACTCGGTCTCTGAGAGGGCCTATATAAGTTTAAAATAATTTAATTATATAAATTTTATACGACCCTCATCGTACTTCAATTTATATAATTTAATTTTATAAATTTTATACGACCCTCATCGTACTTCAATTTCTTGTGGATCAAAGTAATTTTCATGATAATTTTAACAAAAAATAATGGATTGAATTTGAGTAAGGGAAGCCCATTTTCCAGCCATCTTAATCAAATTTTCATTGTCTATCCGCCCAAAGTCAAACAAAGGATGCCTATTAGGCTTGGTGTTTCACCAAACCTAAAGAGTATGCCATTTGTTAAGCAATTGAGCTATGGTAACATAGTCTTAGTCCTACATGTAAATGCCATATAAGCATTTTGCCATCTCATCATGCCAACTCCCTAAAGCCCACATGGCATTTCCATGTAATCAAGAATGTCCATGTCATCTTTCCACCTCAACAGAGTCAATCTTGGTTGACTTTTTGTGCCTCCATGACATGACACATCATATACGTACATGGCATTGCCACCTCACACTTGAGCATGAAGAATGCCCACGTGAAGGTTCCATGTTAGCAAATTTTTACCACGTGGAAAAATGCCTGCCGCCTCACCATTATATTTCATGATTTTATTTTAATACGAAAAAAATCATTAATAAAATATTTTTTAATAAAAAATTTTGAAATAAAATTATGTAATATAATTTTAAGGCTTTCCTCCATATATATATATATATAATTTATTGAATAAAATAATATTACTAAAAATATTCTTTATTTTTAATCAAGTGAATATTATGATATAATTAAATAAATTCTTACTATTTAAAGAAGCATTTTTTAAAGAATATTTTTTGGGAGAAAACTTGAAATATGTCTAAAATATTTGTAATACTATTTATTAATCAATTTTTTTTTATGTATTATATAAATAAAATTTATTAAATAATTAAATAAATAAATAATATTGTTACCTAATAATTAATTCATTCATCATTTCTAAAACTGTAATTATCTTTTAATATTTTTTAGTATTTTATAAAAAATTATCATTATCTATAAAAAGATTAGATAAATTGACAGAAATCCAAATTTTATCCATAATCTAATTTAACCAATGAAATGCTAACTAGCTTGGTACACATAGCCCAAGTTTTTAAGTCTCCCTCATTCTTAGGGCTTCACCAACTTTGGAGATAGCTCCATTCCAAGCATCTGTTAATCTTGTTCTAGTATTACTTTAATCTTAATTATCTTCAATTTTATGCTTAATCTCTTTTTTCTTACAGCTTAGCATGGGTTCACAAAGTCATAGGAGTAAAAAACGTAATAGGAAATGGGATCCCCCAATCTACCTTATTCATGAGAAGCAAGCAAGGGTTTGTATATGGAAGATTGGAGAAGAAGAGATTGTGAGTGCAAAGTAGGGGCTCGAGCATTGTAATGCATGGCAGGTTGGATTGACGAGGCATCATCTCCTCTCCCCACCCATTCTCTATGTCTTTTCCATAACCCCACTCCATCTCCATCTCCTCCTCATTCTCCCACAATTCTTTCTCCATACTATTTTGAGCCCTTTGCCACTCCTCCCTTACAGCTTGCCCCACGACCATGCATTGCCATAGCGAAGGCCGTGCCCTTGCTTTGTTGTGGCCCAAGATTGGCTATGCCTTGCCATGGCCATGCATTGCCATAGCCAAGCCTAGGCCACGAAGCATTTGATGCGGCCCAGGCTTGGCTATGGCGATGCATGGCCATGCAAGGCATAGCCAAGCTTAGGTGGTAGCAAAGCAAGGGCCTGGCCTTGTTGGCTATGGCGATGCATGGCCGTGGGAAGGAATAGCCAAGTCTAGCCAATCACCAATTATCTACATTCCTATCTCCCCACCTCCCATCTTGGGGTCTCTTGTATGCAAGGAAAAAAAGAGAAAAAACAAGATAAGCAGCAAGGGTTTATGTTCCATACCGAAAAGTGAAGGGGATTGTGTAAAGAACTTGACCTGCAAATACACACAACAAAAGCAAACAAACAAAGAGAAAATCTGACCATAATAGAGTTAGGGAAGGCAAAGGAAATAAAGGCAATGCACGTTGACACTATAACCTTGAGTAGTGAGAGAAGGAGAAAAAGAAATAAACCTGCAAAACAAAAAAAAAACACAACAACATACAAAAACACACAAATAAATTAGTAAATCCATGGAAACAAGGAAGGAAGCATGAAAAAAAATGCCAAGGGTGAGGAGTCTTCACCTGTTTCTCTAACCAAAATTCTCAACAAAAGAGTAATAATAGTCCCGCTGGCATTCTGTAATTTTTTTAGGCACCGGTATAGACGTCGGTATATACGTTGATAATTATTTAAATGTATCAGTGACTATACTAGTGCTTGTATACCGACGCAGATACCAACGCCCATAATTTTTTACAAACTTTGAATTTGAATATTTGCCTTTTGGTTTGCGACGCCCGACATTTCAAATTTCACTTACTGAGAAATTTGGTCTTCCCCTATATAAGACACCCCCATTAGCCCAAAAAAAAAACATCCCTGTGTGAAGGTATGCATGTGTGAAGAAATCACGAGACAAAGGAGATCAAAGCGAGAGATGAAGTAGGCAATGATAAAGTTCTATTATGATAGCATGAGATTACAATGGATTGAAGCAGCCAGTAGATGGGTGAAAGTACATATATGCTGGGATTAGATTGCATAGAAGTGGGAGAGATGCCTTTTACATAGGGAGGCCAAGAGCTAGCTGACTATCACCACCATGAAGCTGGATGAGAGCCCATAATTACTATAAATCATGAGAAAAATACGTTTGTCCAATTAAAGAGCCAGATCCCACACACTGAGATGCACAAAATTCTAACAGCCCCTTTGCATCTCAAAGTGTGTAAAACTTGGAAGAAGAAAACTGATGAAGAAAATGCAAACACAGACACCCCATACTGAATACACCGTAGAAGATGAGGCATCTGCAACAGCCATACCAGCCTCTTTCTTCTTAGCCTCTTTCGCAGCCAGCTTAGGACACGCTTTGATGACATGATCATTTCCCTTACAGTACTTGCAAAATGTCTTCTGTTTGTCACCCTTCTTCTCATCTTTGTCTTCCTTCTTTGGTTGCGCAGCATTTGCAGATTTCTGCTTACTAGAAGAAAAGCCAGCTTTACCTTTCCCGCTTCTCTGACTAGCAACGAAAGCTTGATCTGCGACACGCATAATATTCCTGTTTTGCCTTGACTGGTCTTCTTGCAACAAAACAGAAACTAACTCCTCAAATGATAAGGCATTGGGATTGCCTTTCATCATCAAGCGAAGAGTGGAAGCAAAACCCTGATAAGAATCTGGTAGACCATTCAAAACAGTCTGCACAAGTGAACTGTCTGACAGGATTTCATCTGCAGAAATGAGCTGCTCTTTGAAATCCTTGATCTTTGTCAAAAAGCTATCCATAGAATCACCTTCGTTCATATGCTCACTCTCCAACTGTTTTCGGAGATAAGCAACACGAGCCTCATTTCTTGCCTGATACAATGTGGCAAGTACATCCCAAGCATCCTTAGAAGTCCTGCAGGAGCGAATATGTGGGATAATGGTACGTTTGACAGACAGCGCAATCAAGGCATGAGCCTGCGCATCTCTACCATCCCAACGAATCTGCTCTGCTAAAAGTGGTGGTTCTCGAACAGCTGCTACAGCACTTGTGCCTGCACCATCATCTACAGTACCTGTTTCTGATGTGTTTGCAGCATTCCCAGCCACAATAGGACGTGCATCAATACCCTGCACAATGTTCCATAACCCCTTTGCTACCAATACATGTCGCATGATATATGCCCACAATGGATAGTTGGTGCCATCCAACTTATCCTCAGCAGCCAACATGCGGAATACATCATTGTTGTCAGCCATGGCCAATGACTGTACTACTAGATGTAAATGCTGTCTGTAAGAGGTAAACCTGTATAAAATCGACCTGTGCTATGTAGCACAACCCAAAATAGACGAATGGGCACCTGTCCTGCAGATTTTAATCTTGACAGAAAATCTGCACAGTAGGACGATTTTGCCTGCGCAGTACTTGGAATGCAAAAACGGAGGGCGAAATGACTTCAGATCAAAATTCTGAAACGACCAAGCCCTATGGGCTTTCCCACGGCATATACTAACCTGCAGACGCTCGTGAAACCTCGTCGCAATCGGAGGAGATGAAGCGGCAGGTGCCGGTGATGCTGCCCGGGAGGAGGAAGCCTGCTCTGATACCAATTGTTGGAATTAGGGTTGCAGGAATGCACACACAACTTCAAGAAGATGAGGAAGCTTGAGCACAACACAGTAGTGTATTATGAGTGCCAAAAATGAAAGATAACAAGCCCTAGAAGATAATGGGCGTATATACAATGCACGGGGGAAAAAACCTCCTAGTGAGGGAAAAAGTGCCCCGGCGGTCCTAAGTGTGTTCACACACATCACTACTATAATATGGTAACACACTGGTGCAAGGAAGATACAACTAAAGCAACAGATTCACAGTGTAACACGAAGGAATAGGAGCATACATGAGTATGTTCAGGAAATCAAGGGTTATGCTGATTCCTTGTCATCAATCCATGCCCCAATGGATGATGATGATTTGGTTGCACTCACATTGCGTGGTTTAGGCAAAGAGTACAAATCCTTTGACACTTCCATCTCAGTAAGATTGGGAGGAATGCCAGACTTTAATGAGCTTGTGTCATTGCTCATTATGGAAGAATTGAAGCTTGGCCTTGGTGGTATGAGTCTTACAGGTGGTGCATCCTCTTCCAGTCATGATGAGCATGCAAGGAATCAGGCTTTTTACTCATCTAGAGGCTTTCGAGGCAGGGGGAGATTTACCCCTCGAGGCCGTGGAGGACGTGGTTGGAATGACAGGTCTACTCAACCACAATCAAATCAGAATTTTCAGAATTCACAGTCATCATTTGGATCACGTGGAGGACGTGGATTTCAATCCCATAGGGGGAGATTTGGAGCAGGTGCTCGTGGTAGAGGACGATGGCAAGGTCCTCAACAAAATTTGAATGGGATTGAATGTTACTATTGTGGCAAACTTGGACATTTGGCAAAAGATTGCTACAAAAAGCAGAATGATGCGAGGAATGGAAGACCACAACATGGAAATTATGCATCTACCAGTAACAATGATGGGAGTTCAAACCATCTTTTTGCAATGAAGCATGTTATGGGGACAATGGATTCTCAGAATGCTCGAGATGAGTCATGGTATATGGATTCAGGTGCCTCAAACCACATGACATGTCATGGTGAGTGGTTTGAGAAGATGCAACCATTGGATACAAATGGTTATGTGGTCACAGGAGATGATACTCAGCATCTTATAACACATGTTGGCAGTGTGCCTTTGAAGATGCATGATGGAAATGTGAAAAATATGTCAGAAGTGTTATATGTACCATCCATTACAAAGAGTTTGGCATCTGTAGGCCAAATGGTTGAGCAGGGATTGCAAGTAAGATTCAATGAGAAAGGCTGTTTTGTGGAAGATTTTAAGCATGGCTGTAGATTGGTTGCCAAGGGCAAGAAGGAAGGAAGGTTGTTCAAATTGGATGCAGGCATACCAGAATTGAGTTCAGCCATGTTTTCAAAGAGCAATGGGATTGTGCAGGACATTGACATGTGGCACAAGAGGATTGGACATGTCAATATACAGAGATTAAAGAACATGCAAACAAGGGGCATTGTCAGTGGATTGCCTCGATTCAAATATGATGGTCATATGCATGTTTGTGAAGCCTGTCAGTTTGGGAAGCAGGCAAGGTTGAGGTTTCCTAGAGAAGGAAACATGAGTAATAGACCACTTGAGATAGTGCACAGTGATGTATGGGGCCCAGCACAAAATCCATCTATCAAAGGAAGTCTATACTATGTGACATTTATAGATGACTTCAGCAGGATGACATGGATATATTTCTTGAGAGAGAAGAGTGAAGTGCTGGAAAAATTCATGGATTTCAAAGCTCTTGTAGAAAAACAATATGGCTGTTGGATTAAGTGCCTGAGAACAGATGGAGGTGGTGAATACACCTCAAAAGCATTTGAGCATTTCTTGCGGAAGCATGGGATAAGAAGACAGTTGACATGCAGGTATACACCTCAGCAGAATGGTGTAGCTGAGAGAAAGAATCGGGTCATATGTGAAGTGGCAAGGGCAATGCTCAATGAAAAGAGCATGCCAGATTACTATTGGGCAGAAGCATGTGCTACTGCAGTGTATATCCTGAACAAATCACCTACAGCAGCCATTCATGGAAGCACGCCTGAGATGCGGCTTACAGGTTACAGGCCAGATATTGGACATCTGAAAGTCTTTGGATGTGTAGCTTATGTTCATGTACCTGATGAAAGAAGACGGAAGTTGGATCCTAAAGCAGAGAAATGTGTCTTTGTTGGATATGCACAGGATCGAAAGGCTTACAAATGCTATAACCCTCAAACTAGACAAGTAGTCATCTCACGAGATGTTGTATTCGATGAGCTTGCTAGTTGGTATAAAGCCAAAGATGAGGGAGTCATTGACACACTTGAGGCTAATGTGCCTGTGAACTTGCCCTCACAAGCAAGTTCTAGTTCTACTACTATGTCTGGGCCAGCAGCAGAAGCTGAGAGTAGTAGCAGTGTCCGTCCGTGGTCAGGACGTCTGAGACATGAGAGTGTTAGCACTGGCAATAGTGCTATGGATAAAGGCAAGAAGAAAGTTGAAGGAATTGGGATCACAGGTTATGAGTCTTCTAGCTCAGAGAGTTTGGATGAGGAGCTCGGGATACCTGTTGTACGCACACCTGGTGTTAGGCAGGACAGATATGTGCCACCACATGCTCGAGTTACAGGTGTACAGAGTGACCCGCATGCATTGCGGAGATCCCAGAGAGTCAGATATCCAGTGGAAAGATTGACATATAGAGATTTTGCTATGCATTATGCATACATGACATCTATGGTAAAGCATGTGGAACCTACATGCTATTCAGAGGCTATTGGAGAGCATGTATGGCAGAAAGCAATGGATGTGGAGATGGACGCATTGGTCCATAATGATACATGGGACTTGGTTGCTCTACCAAAGGATAAAAATGTTATTGGATGTAAATGGGTTTACAAAGTGAAGTGCAAATCTGATGGGTCTATTGAGAGACATAAGGCAAGATTGGTAGCAAAGAGTTATGCACAGACCCAAGGATTGGATTATGATGAGACGTTTAGCCCAGTGGCTAAGATGGGCACAGTGAGAGCAGTCATTGCTATGGCTGCAGCTAATGGCTGGGAAATGCATCAGATGGATGTTAAGAATGCATTTCTGAATGGAGATCTACAAGAGGAAGTATACATGGCACAGCCAGAAGTGTATGTACACCCTAGATATCCCACTCACATATGCAGGTTGAAAAAGGCATTGTATGGTCTGAAGCAAGCACCACGTGCTTGGAGTGATAAGATGAGCAGATATCTTATCTCACTTGGTTTTCAGACTTCTACAGCAGATTCTTCACTGTATGTGAAGAAGACACAGCATGGGATTGTTTTACTAGTCATCTATGTGGATGACTTGATTATTACAGGTGATCATAGTGCAGATGTGATGCATGTCAAGAAAGCTTTAAGTGGGAAATTTGACATGAAAGATCTTGGTGCGTTGAGATATTTCCTTGGCATTGAAGTGGTGAAAGATCATGCAGGTACTTGGTTAGTACAGCGCCAATATGCATTGGATATGTTGGCAAAGTATGGCATGACAGGGTGTAAGCCTATGAGTACACCATTGGAGCAAAATGTGAAGTTGCGGGCTGATTATGGCGAGGAATTGGATGATCCTTCCATGTACAGGAAGATGGTTGGTAGTCTCATATACATGACTATCACACGCCCAGATTTGAGTTATGCAGTGGGGCTAGTCAGCCAGTTTATGCAGAGCCCCAGGAAACCACATTTGGATGCAGTGAGACGCATCATGAGATATGTGAAGACCACAGCACATTATGGTTTATTCTATGAGAGTGGTAAAAGCTTGGACATACATGGCTACACAGATGCTGATTGGGCAGGTAGCGCATATGACAGGAGGTCTACTAGTGGATATGCTTTTACACTTGGAAGTGCCGTGGTGAGTTGGAGTAGCAAAAAGCAACCTACAGTTGCTTTATCCAGTACAGAGGCTGAGTACAGGGGTGCTGCCATTGCTACTTGTGAGGCTATATGGTTAAAGAGTCTCTTGGCAGATTTATGTGAGCCTCTTGATGGCAAAGTTGTCATACATTGTGACAACATGAGCAGTATACAGTTGGCAAAGAATCCAGTGTTTCATGCGAGGACCAAACACATAGAGGTCCATTATCACTTTGTCAGAGAGAAGGTGCTGGATGGTACAGTTGATCTTCAGTATGTGAAGACTGATGAGCAGGTGGCAGACATCTTCATGAAGCCACTTAGCAGGGAGAAGTTTGAGTACTTCCGGACTATGTTGGGAGTACATGGGATGAGCTTGAGGGGGAGTGTTGAGAGTCTTGATATCCCAAGCTCATCTACATCTTCATCGGCAGTACATCATGAGTTTGAGAGGGGCTGTTGAGATATTCAAGCTCGATGTCAGTGTGAGCCAGCTATGCTATGTGCTGGCAGATTAGGTAGGAACATGTGTGAGACATAAATGACCGCGTGTCCCGCGTGTCCAGCTGGTCATGTGTGGTGTGGACATTACATTAGGTTTACTTGTAGTGTGGACATAACACTATGTTGTGTTCTCCTTTGTGTGTGTGAGAGAGATGGTGACTATGGCTTCTCTCCTTCTTTATGGTTGATGATTATGGATTAGGGTTTGCTTCTCTTGTGTGTGTTACATCCTGCTTCTGTTTTTTATCACTACATACAAGCTCCGATTTGAGCGGAGATTATAGATCCGTGATCTACGCATCAAGAGCTTTCCATAGATATGTTACATGATATGGTTTTGTCCGCTAGATTTTAAATTCCATTTTTCCCCCAAAATTCAAATTCGAATAAAGTAGCCGTTTTGAAGCTTCTAATTAGAAAACGTTTCTTCTTAAGAGAAAAGGTTTGACTCCTTAAACTGCCAAATAAAAGGGCCCAAGAAGCCTTCCATTGAGGTCCTAATGCCTTTGTGATATTTTTCCTTTTTGTAACTAAATCTTATTAATATGAACTCATCTTCTCTGCAGCTCCACTTGCTCGAAAATGATGAGAAGGTCAAGGTCAGCACCACCTGCATGCCACAGTAAAAAAAAGAAGAGCAGGATGCATGGAAGTATGTAGGAAAGAAGAAGAGAGGGAAGAAGCCCAAGAAAAGAGAGAGATCAAATCCTAAACACGATACTAGCCATAAGAACAATGCTGTTATAGTACAATGCGGCAATCATGAGATTGACATCAGCACAATGAGATTGATAGCAATGCAACAAAAGCTCAAGGCAGTAGCAGTGATAGCAATGGTCAACAAGAGGGCAAAAGGCGACCCTCAGCCCCAAGCTGTGTGAAATTAGGGCAACTACAACAGGGGAAGAATGCCAAAAACCATGCCTTCTTCTCCATAGATCAGCTACTCTCCTTGATGAGGCAAGCTGATGGAGAATACTTGGAATCTTCTGATGCAAAGAAAGTTTTGGTCGATGCAGCAGTGGTATCTTGTGATTCTACAAATAAGGAACATTCAGATGCTCTAGAAACACTGAATAAGCACAAAAAGAAAACTAACAAAAAGAAGAAGAAGTGGAACAAATATTTGGATGCAGGAGAATCTACAACAGAAGAGGAATATTCAGATGCTCTTATAGAGACACTGAATGAGCAGAAGCAACACTCCTCTCAGAACTGTGTCCTACAAGATGAGATACTTGAGCCACTCACACCTCAAAAACCTTCTCTCATATCCTCATGTACTGTTGGTGTTCTTAGAAGACTGTATTTTTTCATGGGAAGCTACTAGGAGAAGAAGACAAGAACACACTCATAGCAGCGGACTGAGACAAAGTAAACACTCATATCGGACTTTACCAATATTGCCATGGCGGAGGCATGCATTTCGCATTTTGCATGTTGCTAAAACTTGGATTGATCTGTATTTTGCATTATGCAAGATGTTGCTAAAATGAGCATCCTTGAAAATATATCTATGCTTTGCACACAAGCCATGGTAAAAAGCTCCCTCGTTCTCCAAATTGCTAATTAGTGTTCAGCATCATCACAAAGTTTTGTAACACACACTTGAACAAGAGTAGGTCCATGTATAAAGCCATGTCACCATACTAGACAAATCTTCATTATAGATAAACCATAAAACTGAGTCTTTATCACTGTGTCATGTCTTAGCTAAGAAGAACAAATAAGATTATATAAATCCATCAGTCTAATACATTAATGGCATGTTAGGTTTCTCTTAAAAGTATATTTTTTGGTGCGATTTTTAATAAGATAGTTGCACTGTACTAAAGAAGAAGGGCCATGATCTTCACGTCAGCTAGAGACAGAGCTCAAATAACGAGGTTCTGTACATAAAAAGAACATAAGTTACACTACTAGTCCATGGGCTCGTAGCGACAACAGAAGCGACGCAAAAGCGTCGCTTACGCGATCCGTCGAGCCCTAGGCTACAAGCGTTGCTGTTGTACGTCGCTTAAGCGACAACAATAGCGACTTCTGTAGCGATGCATATGCGTCGCATAAGCGATGAAATTTTAAAAAGTTATTTAACGTCGCTTAAGCGAGGATCGATCGCTTAAGTGACGATGCATCATACGATTACGTCGCTTAAGCGATGATGCGCAACGGAAAAAAACGGACAAATACAAAATTTATATACCGGTTGATTCATTTACATTAAACATAATGTTGTCTATATTTTTCTCATGATCTACCTACTGTTGCTCTCTTTGTCGCTTGCTATCTTGCAATTGTGATTGCACTCCATGCTGTCGTTGTTTTTGCGGAGATTGGTCAGACACCGGTGCATAAACGAACATGAATTCTGGTAAACAACGCTATCTAGCTCTCTTTTATTGCTAATTTTTTAAATTGAAACACTCTAACTTTAACTATTTTCAAGCCTTACTTTATTTTTATAATACATATACATATACATACACATACACATATACAAAGTGCATGCACATACATAGTACATACACACATAGGAGTACATACATATGTTTAATGTTATGCATACATAATGCAAGCATGCATGCATTATATATGTATGTATGTAAGACATTATGTATATATGTATGTATATCACATGTATATATGTATCTACATTGTATGAATCCATGCATGTGTGTATGTATATACATGCATCTATGTATGTATGTACATTGTATGTATGTATGCATGCATGCATGTATGTATGTATGTAAGCATTCCTGAGACGAACGGGAGCGGGGAAGGGGATAGGGCCATCCCGGGGATGGGGACAAAGATCGACAGTTCAAAAAACTTTATTTAACTTCAACTCTCTTCAACCTTTACTTTATCTATATAATACATGTACATATACATATACATACACATATACAATGTGCATGTACATACATAGTACATACACATATAATGGTACATACGTATGTTCTGCATACATAATGCATACGTATGTTCTACATACATAATGCATGCATGCATGCATTATATATGTATATATATATGCACGGATGTATGTCATATGTAGTACATGTCATATTATATATATATCTATATAATACATATACATATACATATAAATATACATATACATACACATATACAATGTGCATGTACATACATAGTACATATACACATAGTAGTACATACATATATACATACATACATGCATTGTATATGTATACATAATGTATGTACATACATAGTACATACACACATAGTAGTACACACACTGATACCCACAAGTGGATCAGGCGTGTCCGAAAGTGTTGCCTGCAAAGCGTGGTACCCGTAGTATGTAGCGTACTCCATCTCCTACGCCGTAGGTGCACGACCATAGTCTTTGGTCTGCACCAAGACAGAAACAAAGACTTATTGATTTCTTCATTCAATAATAGTATCTTTGAAAGTTAAAATTAGAACGATTTATACTCACAAATGTGGCCACAAATCCATCTCGACCCATCCGGCCTAGTCTAGATGTGTGACCAACTTGCAGTCTCTTTCGTGCTGCCGTCTATGTAAATTTCATTAAACAAAATGACATCGGTTAGAGAATATTTAGAATCAATCTATCAAAGTTCAAATTAATTCTAATATACATTAGCAAAGGCACGCACCTTCTGCTGAGGAAAAGTGATGCGTAGGCGTCTCTCCTTGCGGAAGTATTGCCATGTCTCCATGCACATATCAGCCCTCCTCTTGTTTGTCTCCACCATACAGTAGCGTCTGTTTATTTTTCATATTGCATACCATAGAACTTGTTAGATTTTAGTGTTTTCTTTCATGCATTGCTTTTTTCTTCTCAATCATTTGATTAATGAATCTTGATTTTATGGTACTTGAAAATCATATTCGGACCAATCAGAGGGTACACCACCACCTCCTACTCGTGGTGATTGGGGTGCACAGAGTTTCAATACTGCACATGAACCCGTTTATGATGATTTCTACTATGACGAGTCTATTATATGCTGGTGCGCTCGTTGTCGTGGCACATATCGCAGGCCACGACGGGAGTGCTTTTCACATGAGATGACTTATGGTGCTTTTGAGCGAGCACCGCCACCTGAGGAGCGACATCGACCTATGGTATGTGACTGTTCTCCCTTAGTTTTATTATTGGTTATTTTATAAATCAAAGGCTCATATATAATGTAACCATATCATATATGTAGGTATATTCACTTGATGACGAGGATGACTTCACTATCAGTGGTGCACATGTCCCTCGCACACGGCACAGACAGGTCACTTGTCCAGCTGCTGCAGCTCGAGGTTTCTCGACATCCTCTACCTCCTGCTTTGGAGGCCGAGATGGGTGGAGATCATCCGTTGCCTACTCGTTTGCATTCTCTAGTACAGACGTATGATTGCAGACGATACAGAGGATGGCAGAGAGGATCACTTCCTTTAGATGGAGTGGTTTTCAGCTTCTGGGGCACTCGCTACATGATTGCTCCATCTGTACCATTAGTGGAGCAGGACGAGGCCTCTTTATTGCACAGGATTTACATGTGCCCCCTCGTTCAGAGGTCACCCTTATGTCTTTTTGTTACCTATATTTAGATGGGGTCCATGGCATCAGCTTACTTGCTACATTTAGAGCATGAGTACTTATGGATTATGTCTCAATGTAGCCTCTCTTTCTGATAGAGGGATCACACATGCAGAAGGACAAAGACTCTATGTTGATGGAAGACCTTACTCTCAAGGAAACATAGCAGGTTTAATCAATAGTAGTTGAGGGATGACTTCAAGAACCAATTGCACGTTTGTGGAGTGTGAGAATAGTCATGAACTAGAACATATGAGCAGGGATGTAGAAAGATACATAGTTGTCAATGCAATTAGATCATTACGTGCTGGTGATGAATTGCTGGTCAATTATGGATGGCGTAGACCTCCACGAGCATCCTTACTAGATGAGGATTGAGAGCTTCATTATATACATTTCCTAATGTTATTTGGACCTCTTGTACCCTAATTCTATAGTTTAATTTGCACCACGTTCTCTACTGTCTATTTTAATTTGATAATCATTTTTTATTGTCTGTAACTGTTTTGTTTCTATATTTTCTTTTATATAGAAGCATGCTATTGATATTGCCTTCAAATATGTAGATTCCGGATTGTGACATCGACAATATCACAAATCAACGTTTAAATGACGCATCTCACATGTCACTAGAGTGCATGAGGATCCTACGCAGGAGTGATCCTAATGCATATGCAAGACTAAAAAATATATATTCTCAGGACTTCAATAATGTGCGGGACCATATCTTTGATGACGACGATGGCATGTCTGATTTTATTGAGGATTGGTATCAAAATAATAGTGCGAGCGATATTCCTAATAACAACGAGAAGTATCTTCGAGAAGAAGCTCTAAAGCGTATCTACGCAGGAAGCCAACTGACACGACTCAGTGCAAGTTTACTTATTCTGAATCTTCAAAACCGTTTTGGATGGAGTAATATATCCATTTCAGCACTTTTGAAGTATGTAACAATCTAACATTTTTTTTAATCTAAATATTTTAGGAGTAATCACAATATGTTTTGTTCGTATTGATCATATTGTTAATGGACTTTGCAGGCTACTCTCTCAGAAGTTCTTGCCGACTTCCTACATCACATGATGAGGTGAAGAAGATGATAAGTAGTCTTGGACTTGACTATTCTTCTATACATGCATGTCCCAACGATTGTATTTTATATAGAGGTCAGTACGAGGACGGTGTGACATGTCCAAAATGTCAAACTCCTCGTTATAAAGAGGAGAAAGGTAAGGTCCCTCGAAAGGTATTGAGACATTTTCCCCTGGCTCCGCATATAAAACATATGTTCCAAAGTCTCAAATTAGCTAAGCTTATGACATGGGGAGCGGAGCACAAGAGCAAAGACGGAGTAATGCGAATTCCATCAGATTGTCCTGCATTTGAGCATATTGATCTGTGCCAGATTTTGCAAAAGAACCATGCCATTTAAAGATGGGTGTAGCATTGGATGGCATGAATCCATTTTCAATGAGATCAAGTAAATGGTCTATATGGCCAGTGATAGTTATTAACTATAATCTACCCCCGTATCTCAGCATTAAGAAAGAGCATTTAATGCTCTCACTCTTAATTCCGGGAAAATGACAAGTTGAAGATCTTAATGTTTATTTGGCCCCTCTCATCGACGATCTTCAAGATTTGTGGAGAGGGATTGATGTCATGGATATGTCCAGAAGCATCAGTCAAAGACAGTTCATTGTTCATGGAGAATTTTAGCATGGACTATCCACGACTTTCTAGGATATGGTTTTTGCTCAGGTAAATGGTTTAAATATATATATTCTTTTATAAGTTTGTACGATGTTCATTACGCTAATCATCTTTGTTATGTTTTCCATGCAGGGATATGTACCAAGGGTTATAAAGCTTGTCTAATTTGTGGTGATTGGTTGAGATCGACTTATAGCAGAAACCTCAACAAAAATATATATCTGCCCATTATAACAAATGCCATGTCACAAATGATGATGATCATAAGCATGATGGAAACCATGATGCAATCATTCGTGAATAACATGATGCAAGAGATTAAGGGCATTTGTGAGATGACATAAAGAGCATGGATTTAGATAAGGGTGGATCATCTAAACATGTTCGTTAAGCTCATGTTGAAGACAAAGAGAATCATCACCCAAGTTCTCATTCTACTTATGGTACTATATACAACCCAATGTTTTTGTACACATCTAATGAACCTAAAGACAAGGGTCATGAATTTCCAAACTCAAGGAATGAAGGCTCAAGGGGTTGTTGCAAGATCAGGGTGTCCAGTTTTATCCAGTTTATGCTGGACTGGGACAATGCTTGGAGAGCAAATTTTGGAGGGCAAGGTACTTAAAATGAGATCAAGCAAATAATAGAAAATACGCTTGCCCTTAAATTAGTCCAATATAATTTAAATTAATATAAATTAGTCTAACTAATCAAAATTAATCAAAAATATGATGAAATAATAAACAAATGATCTTTCCATACTTAGAGTGATCCAATTTATTTTTCCATAGATGCACCATTACAAGTACAGTAGTCCATATAGGTTTTAGATGATTTACATCAAAAATGTAATTTTACTAATTAGATTATTAATATTTGCTGGCCTTCTGATAGTCAGGAAGAATTTTGAAAAAGAGATCATTAAAAATCCAACCATTGGATTTGCAATTTTTACTAACCACCACATTCTACTAATGTCTCAGTATCTACCCACTCTTTTGATCTACAAGATTGAGGATTTTAAGTGGTAGCTATTGTGGGTACAAAAAGTGGCATATATTATAACACTTTAAAGACCTTGAAATATTTAAAGAAAATAGACAAATATCTTAAAAATTTCTTAAAAAATCAAGTTAAGATCCATATTATGTGAAGATCTAAGGTACAAAGTAGGAATCTCATATGAGTTTATATGTAAAAGATATTAGCATTTTATGGAATCGGTTCAAATTTGGGACAGGGTGTATACATTGACTTTGTACCTAAGAAAATGAGGACTTTTGACTATCTAATGATTAATCAAATTATGCTACTATATTTCCAACTTTGAATATGATGTTCCAACAAAAGAACTTGAAACGAAATTCCTTCATCTACTAGGAGAGATTAGCCACTAAAGGTAAACAAATACCTGTTTTTTTACTGTTTACAAGGTGCCTAAGTGGACAAAACTGGGCACCTTGATCTTGCAACCACCCCAAGATTCCCTACTAGGAGTGATGTTCATATTCCATTCAAGAGGAATACTCATTGAGGCGGTGCTTCAAGACCTCATGTTGAGGAAGATCTTGATGATGAGTTTGAGGATGACAATGGTCAAATTCCTTCTTCTTCACAAGCCATGGATGGAGGAAAGCAATGTGTTAAGTTCTATGGTAGAGCCACTACTAGTGAAGGCAAGAAAATATCGATCAATGTATGTGAATTCTTAGTACCATCTCTTGGTTTACCTCTTATTTTGAGCGGGGATGGAAGAGCTACTATACACTCTATTTTAAAAGAGGTTGGATTTACTAAGGACAAACAAGGACTTCCATGCACTATCACATTTGGTCATTGCATTGAGTATGACTATGTGGGTCTTTATGCACACATTGTGAGTGTTGAAGTGGATGAGACACTTGCTGTAATTAAAGAGAGTCTATGATTGTCAGCTCTATGAGGGTCATGCGGACAGTGATGGAGGATTATGCCTTGGTACATATGGATCATGCCCACGTAGTCACTTGTGACGTGGATCATGCCTATGGACCTATGCATAGTGATGGATGCAGTGAGGACATGGGTTCACATTTGATGGAGCATGCTATGGAGTTTGATGCATTCTCCTTTGATGCACATGGATGCTTATGCATTGACACAAAAATAGTCTAGCAGAGGCATTCACTTTTGGACATGATGTGTATCATTTGGGGAGCATTGTGTATGTGGGATTGATATGACATCATGATGTATTCACATACGGTCTGAGTGG
This sequence comes from Cibotium barometz, assembly GCF_041138505.1. Taxonomy (NCBI): domain Eukaryota; kingdom Viridiplantae; phylum Streptophyta; class Polypodiopsida; order Cyatheales; family Cibotiaceae; genus Cibotium; species Cibotium barometz. The sequence continues at coordinate 30,780,822 of NC_141050.1, forward strand.
GTGGTTCCATGTATCCATAGGGTTCTATGCATGGGTGCATTATCCTTTTGACCTAGGGACATATTGGATACATCTCATCGGTAGATGTGGTGCATTACACCATCCATTTGATCCAGGAGGAGGCAGGATTGATACGGTCATGGGTCACGCATGGCTTGGATCTCCATTCGATCCAGGCATCATTATCATTATCCTCACTATCACGACATCTTCCTATCCTTTCCATTCGATCTGGGCAGGCCATCGTGGACATGTTTTGGATCGTCGATACACCTAGGCCATGAGTGCATTTTTGGCTTTTGTATATAGCCTCTTGTATATGTTTTGTGCATGACCACCCTTCGATTTCGAGGATGATATCATTGGAGGGGATGGTTTGTAATGAAGTAAATTTGGTTGCACATGCAAATGGGAGATGGGGCCTAGGTACTTGAGCTTAGGGTCATTTACATGTGTACCTTTGGGAGCCTTGGGATATATTAGACATAGGGCTCATGGGGCATTGTACCTTTTTGATCATATACATTTTCATGAGTACACTTACTCTTTTGGAACTCTACGTTTCCATGGTGAACTTCTCCCTCTTGAGATGTTAGGATGGTGACCCACACCCATGTTGTCACTCCATGCATTGAGTGGCCAATCCTAGTTTCTTGCAAGGTGTCATATCACATAGTCCGTGCTATGCATGATGGAATTGATGATTTGAAACTTTTTTGTCAGTAAACTCTCAAGTTGGATTTTGTTAAGTTGGGAAATGAATATGAACTTTCCAAGTGTATATAATTGTTTTAAAACTTTGTGATGATGCTGAACACTAAGCAATTTGGAGAATGAGAGAGCTTGTTACCATGGCTTATGCAAAGCATAGTTACATTTTCAAGGATGCTCATAAATCCAATTTTTAGCAACATGTAGAATGTGAAATACCCAAACCCAAGTTTATATAGTAACATGTAGAATGCAAAATATTGAGTGATGGAAACGGTAAAGTCTGATATGAGTGTTCTTTTCTTCTCCTAGCTTGCATTTGAGTTCATAGGAGGTAATAAAAACCTCTAATAGGTTCAAATGCCTTGAAATAAGGTATTAAATATATAAAACTTTTAGGTTCTAGGTCTAGGCATTAATAAGACTTTAATGTCCTAGGCTCAAATGCTTAATAACCTAGAAACTTGTTTGATAATATTTGATTATGATTTATGCCAAATGAGCTGATAGAATCTCCTTCGAGCTTCCAAGAGCATGTACAATCTTGTAGGAACTTATAAAAGCTCTTGAGAGGTCTTGTATAGTCTTGAGAAATCTTGTATATAACTCTTCTTGTGATACTCCTGAGAACTCTTGTATACTCAAGAGTGTTGATAAGAGCTCTCAATGTCATAAGAACTCATAAGAACTCATATGCTAAGATCTTATAGAAGATCATGGGAGCTCATAAGTTCTCTGAAGAGCTCATAAGAGCACAATAGCTCATAAGGGATATTACAAACATAAGAACCCTTGTATACTTCATGAGTGTTGATAAGATCCCTCAAACTCATGATAAGAACTCATATGATACGATCTTATAGAAGATCTTTGGGAGCCCCTAAGTTCTCTTAAGAGCTCATAAGAGCGCAATAGCTCATAAGGGCTATTACAAACAACATTCTATTAGCTCGTAAATCTTATATGATCAGTTACTAAGAGCTCACATGACTTCATAAGGTCACATCTATGACCAATTATATGTATTTATGTCTAAAATTTAGAAAAAAAATTAAACCAATGGCCTATTTTCAAGCGTGCCTACTCGAGAATTTTTGAAGGGCTTTGTTGCCCTCTGAAGGCTTAAACGAGAAGGCACCTCACCTCTAGTCTTGGCCTCCATAAATGTTCTCACCTCGAGTGTGCCGACATGAAAGACATTTAGGATACATTTTAACGGGGCTATTTTGTCATATTGCCATCTGTAGGGGTGAGATCACTTTAAAAAATGACAAAAGCATTTCTCTGCTCGAGTCTCAGAGGTCAGAGACGAGCATGCTCGTCTCTGACCCTGGCTCGAAAAATAAAAAAATCACTTTAAAAAATGCCCCCTATAGGTGGCTTGGTGCCACCCCTATATATGTCAAAAACACAAATCTGGGCGCTTGAAATGTATCCTTGGCCCATGAAAGAGGCTATGTTTGAAGCTAGTGAGACTTGCCGGCCTCAAGCAGCACGTACCTCCTCCTGCAATGGTGGCATGGCCCAAGCTGTACAACGCTTAATCTTTTTGGAAGGCCGAGTTGATGGCTAAACAACATTTGTTGTTTGGGTAGGTCTTAAGGGATTACCGACTCTGCTAACTTTGTGTGGATGAAGATAAGGCCAGCTAAAGAGCAAATTATACTTCCGGTGTAAGATTCCTCCCCAGCCTCTCAAAATGTCCAACGTATTCACCTGTAATCAATTCCCTCTTCAGAAATATAAGAGATCTTGTCTCTGCCTGTTTTGGCATAGAGAGAGAAAATATTCTAGAGAGAGAATATTTAGATTTTGAATATTTTTAGATAGAAAAATTTCTCATATTATTAAAATAAATTCCCCTAAAACAGAAATTCAGAAAGAACTTTCCAATGTGCAATTGGAATTAATTGGAAATGGGTATAAAGGACCTTAGCCTAAGAGTCTAGATTTTCAAAAATCTTGGATTATGGTCCAATTAAGGTTCTTATGGACCAATAAGATCAATCCATGTGTGGGAAGGAGATAAATCCAATTTTGTAAAAGAAGATACCCAAAAATGAGTAAATGCTCACATAAAGTGAAGAGTTGAATATGTACAAGGTTTATTAATAAGAAACTATGAGCAATTTTAATAATATGAGATATTTTGGGTATAATGATTCCATTTTGACACATATGTAAGGAAGGGGAGTCCCTTAAATTCTCACATAAGGTGAAGAGTTGAATATATACAAGGTTTATTAATAAGAAACTATGAGTAATTTTAATAATATGAGATATTTTGGGTATAATGATTCCATTTTGACACATATGTAAGGAAGGGGAGTCCCTTCAATTCTCACTTAAGATGAAGAGTTGAATATGTACAAGGTTTATTAGTAAGAAACTATGAGCAATATTGAAAATATGAGATATTTTGAGTATAATGATTCCATTTTTGACACATATGTAAGGAAGGGGAGGGCCTTCCATGAGGCGCCTACTTCACATGGGCAAATTGAGTTTTTTATCATCAAAAATTGAGATATTTCATCTCTCCTCTCTCCTCATTCAAGTCTAGTTCTAAAAAGTTAGCTTAACTGACCTAAAAATAGTCAAAAATTGACCAAACTGACTTGGAAAATTCTAGAATCAGTTTGTTTGGTTAGGAGCTCAATTTTTCCTATAAATAGAAGCCTCCCCCTTGTTGAAAATATATAGTGTGTAAGGCATTGTTACTCTATTTCACCCAAGCCAAGAACTATGAATTTATTAATAATTCATTAGTTTTTGACATTTTCCTCTTCCAAAGATTGGTTGGCCACTCTTGTCCAAACAAGAGTTGAACCCTCAAACTATCAAGCCAAAGGAAAGCTTTCAAAGTCATTAGTAAGTTGGTGATTCATCTTTTCACTTATTTTATGATTTTTATGGCTTTAATGGTTCTTATGTTTTATGTCTTCTCTAAAAATGTTATACCTCATTACAAAAAGGTATTTCCCTCTCTTTTCTAACAAAACCAACCATTCTCTATCCTAGGTGAATGGTTAATTGATTAATGTCAAGTTTTTATAATGAATATTTTATTATAAAAGTGTTACTTTAGCATAATTGAATTTCATGCATAGAGGTATGCATAAAAGATGAATATTTTATTATAAAAGTGTTACTTTTAGCATAATTGAATTTCATGCATAGAGGTATGCATAAAAGATGAATATTTTATTATAAAAGTGGTACTTTAGCATAATTGAATTTCATGCATAGAGGTATGCATAAAAGATGATTATTTTATTATAAAAGTGTTACTTTTAGCATAATTGAATTTCATGCATAGAGATATGCATAAAAGATGAATATTTTATTATAAAAGTGTTACTTTTAGCATATTGAATTTCATGCATAGAGATATGAAAAAAAATAATTATTTTATTATAAAATTGTAAAGAAAAAAATGATTATTTTATTATAAAAATGTTGCTTTTATCATATTGAATTTCGTGCATAGAGGTGAAAAAAATAAATTATTATTTTATTGTAAAAATATTACAGAAAAAAAATAATTATTTTATTGTAAAAGTGTTACTTTTATCACATTTGAATTTTATGCATAAGAAGATGCATAAAAGATTGATTTTAATTCAAAAGTGTCATTGTGAGCTAAATTGAATTTACGCATAAGAAGATGCATAAAAGATTGATGTTAATTCAAAAGTGTCATTCTCATCTAAATTGAATTTATGCATAAGAAGGTGCATAAAAGATTGAATTTTAATTCAAAGTGTCATTCTCATTTAAAATGAATTTATGCATAGGAAGATGCATAAAAGATTAATTTTTATTTCGAAAGTGTTAGTCTCCTTAAATGGAATTTATGCATAATTAGATGCATAAAGAAATCTTATATCAATATAAGAATTCCCTTGTATTCTACAAATAGATATGGGAAGGGATAGGATGTGATAAGAGATGTGTTGAGATGTGATAAGATACTTATGGGATGAGTTAGGATGTGATAAGATGAGTTAAGATGTGATAAGATACTTATGGGATGAGTTAGGATGTGATAAGATACATATGGGTTGAGTTAGGATGTGATAAGAGGTGTATGAGATGTGATAAGAGGTGTATGAGATGTGATGAGATGTGATAAGATACTAATGGGATGAGTTAGGATGTGATAAGATGAGTTAAGATGTGATAAGATACATATGGGATGAGTTAGGATGTGATAAGATGAGTTAAGATGTGATAAGATGTGTATGGGATGAGGTAAGAAGTGTATGTAATGGGATAAGATGTATATGAGATGAGTTAGGATGTGATGAGATGAGTTAGGATGTGATAAGAGGTGTATGAGATGTGATAAGAGGTGTATGAGATGTGATAAGATATGATAAGATGCATATGAGATGAGTTAGGATATGATAAGATGAGTTAAGATATGATAAGATGTGCATGGGTTGAGGTAAGAAGTGTATGTGATGGGATAAGATGTATATGGGTTGTGATAAGGCGAGAATGGATGTGATGAAAAAGAATAGATGTGAAGACGTATGTGATTACATGAATGGGAATGTAGAAATGAATGTATAAATGTGAATGTGGATGTAGAGGTAAATGTATGGGTGTGAATGAGAATGTGGATGCGGATGTATACATGTAGATGTAGAAGTCTGGATATGAATGAGAATGTGGATGTGGATGTATACAGGGAGATGTGGATGGATGCATGTAGATGTAGATGTATGGATGTGAATATAAATGTGGATGTGGATGTATACTTGGAGATGTAGATGTATGCATGTAGATGTAGATGTATGGATGTGAATGAGAATGTGGATGTGGATGTATACATGGAGTATGGATGTGAATGAGAATGTGGATGTGGATGTATACATGGAGGTATGGATGTATGCATGTAGATGTAGATGTATGGATGTGAATGTGGATGTGGATGTGGATGTATGCATGGAGATGTGGATGTATGTATATGTGTGAATGCGGATGTGGATGTATGTATGTGGATGTGGGATTGAAGGTATGATGTGGATGTACGAACATGGAGGTGAATGTAGAATAATGAACGTGAATGCGTATGGAAAATAATGTGTCGTCGATATGAGTAAATGGATGAAAATGAATACACATTGAATGGAATGTGGATTAAGTAATGTGGATTGAGGAGGGATAATGTGGAAAGATGAGAGTTCGATATAGAAACTGTATTTTGTGACAGTTTGTAAATGACTGTTTTATGTCAAGAATGCTGGGGAAGCATTTTGACCGTCTTGTGGATTAAGGTCATGGATACCTAACTGATATGTTGCAACTGCTGAGACGGAGAGTCAATGGAGGACGTCTCGCGTAGCAAGGTCGACCGAGGTCTTGACCAGCCTCGGTTCGATTTAAATGGTGAGCTTCCGGTACAGTGGATGAGGGACCAAGGAAGCGGCCTATGAGTGAAGGGCTAGGTCACCTGCGAAGGATCCTAGAGGGTGCTGACCATACGGTGCTCGGGCTCTGGGTCACCGAAGATACCCTCACGTGCGTCGTGGAAGATATTGGAACAAGAGTAAGAATTGTTTTCTGAAACCGGGCATGGATCTGGTTGACTGACCTTGCTCGTTCATGGCTCTTTTATATGGGTCTATTGGTTGATCTTGCTGATCTTCAATGAGGATTCCATCTTGATTTTATATGTGAAAATATTGTCAAGTACTATGAGCTAGGAACTATTGAAAAGGCCCCTGAGTGAACAGGTGGTGAGCATTCTGGTTGCCAATGATGCTATAAGTACCCCGATGAATGAATGACTGGAAATAAGGATTCAACCCGAGACTTGAGGATTGTCATCAGTGACATAATGGTTTTATTAAAGGATTGTTTTAAAGTCAATTGATGCTGAGAAAAAGGCAATTTCATATTGGGTGTGTAAGTGGTGTGACTAGTTTTATGTTTGCATGAACTTCCGGCTAGGGGGCCTTGGAACTCTTTTCCTTGGTACCTGGGACAAAACCTAACCAAATTCCTAGTTGGATCACATCACTACAGTGGTTGGGCGGTTGGCTAACCCATGGGACTAGGCTGGACTGATGGATCCGTAAACTGAGACTCAATTTCTGTTATTACGATAGATAAAGTAAATCCCGGATAGTAATTGTTCTATGGATAATCAACGGTTGTGCCTCTTGATGGGGAAAAAAGCGTTGATCCCAATGATCCAAGTGCAAGTTTCTTCCTTGATCTGACCGAGTACCTTTATAGGTGCAGTCGGATCAGTTTGATCAGTAATGGTCTTGACCACGTTAGAGTAAAAAGTTATCCTGGTGGAATCGTCCGTGCTTTCCGGATAAAGGAAGTTTTTTCGGGTTCGGTTTTGGAAAAACCAACGGATTAGTCTCTTGTCTGGATATCCATGGACGAGGCCCCGAATGTGGGACCCTGTCCCGCGCGAGAAGTGCTACTTCCGCTGCTAGTACTTCGAATCTGTTGCTCGATGGGAACAGGGATCTCACAATTGGTATCAGAGCATTTGGCTAATAAAGATCAACTGAGAAGCCAAATATGTCAAAAATTTATCAAGAATCCCAAAAAGGTTGTAATTGTGTGATATAATTCATACAAATTGATATTCAAACTGAAAATTCGTAAATTAGTAATTGGGTCTTCAAATAGAAGTACCGCAATTATATGGAGCCCTGACTTGCTTGAGACCTAGACATGATGGTATTTACCTTATAGTTCCAAGTATCATGACTACCCGTATATACCGAGGGTATAACTGTAGCTCTTTACCGGCAGTATATACGAGTAAATCTCAGACTTGAAATTATAAGCATTAATGCTATCCAGATGATGATTTCGAATGTGGTTGATATGATTTTTAATTCTGTTGAGAACTGATGAGTTGATTTGGATTCTGATTGAAAAATGATGATCCCTGAAAATAGGGCAAAATGTAATAAACTGAGCGAAACCACAATGAGGATGAATGGGACGAGTCCCTGTGATGATATTCATGACTGGAATGATGATAATGATTTTAGCAAATCACTATGAGATTAGTGGATTGTGCTCTCAAATTGCTACTGTTAACACTTGAAATGGTAGATATTTAAGGGATGACAAATTGAGAACTTGCTTAACTGAAATTCTCGTGGTGGAGGAATGTTCAGAAGGAAATTTTCCGGTCTAATGGACCATTATCGTGTTAAAGATATGAATGATATGATCTGAATGAATTGTTATTTAATGATGGGTTCTATATAAGGAATATTTATCCCAGTATTCTGTTGGGTTGACCAGAATATAAGGAACCCCAGAATAAATTGAATCTTAAGAAAAAGAGTTGTCCTCTACCTTGCGAGGACATCTCGCATTTTTTAAGTGGGGTAGAATGTAAGATTCTCCCTGTGAGATCCTTGTCCCCACCGCGCAATGGATTCGGGGTAATAGTAGTGGAAGTAGCACTTCTTGCGTGGGGCAGGGTCCCACACTCGGGGCCTCGCCCACGGATATCCAGACAAGAGACTAATCCGTCGGTTTTTCCAAAACTAAACCCTGGAAAAACTTCCCTTATCCGGAAAGCACGGGCGATTCCACCAGGATAACTTTTTACTCTAACGTAGTCAAGACCATTACTGATCAAGCTGATCCGACCGCAACTATAAAGATACTCGGTCAGATCAAGGAAAAAACTTGCACTTGGATCATTGGGATCAACGCTTTTTTTCCCATCAAGAGGCACAGCCGTTGATTCGTATCCATAGAACAATTACTATCCGGGATTTACTTTATCTATCGTAGTAACAAAAATTGAGTCTCGATTTACGGATCCATCAGTCCAGCCTAACCCCATCCGATCCCATGGGATAGCCAACCGCCCAACCACTGTAGTGATGGGATCCAATTTGGAATTTGGTTAGGTTTTGTCCCGGGTACCAAGGAAAAGAGTTCCAAGGCCCCCTAGCCGGAAGTTCATGCAAACATAAAACTAGCCACACCACTTACACACCCAATATGAAATTGCCTTTTTCTTAGCATCAGCTAACTTTAAAACAATCCTTTAATGAAACCATAGTACCACTGATCACAATCTTCCAAATTATCCGGTTGATTCTTAATTTCCCATCATTCCTTCATCAGAGTATCTATGGCATCATTGGCAACTAGAACGCTCACCACCTGTCCACTCAGGGGCCTTTTCAATAGTTCCTAGCCCATAATACTCGCCAATATAATCACTTATAAAAATCAAGATGGACTCTCGTTGAAGATCAGCAAGATCAACCAACAGATCCATAAAAAGAGCCATGGACTCATCCATTGAAGACCAGCAAGGTCAATCAACCAGATCCATGCCCGGTTTCAGAAAACAACTCTTACTCCTTGTTCCAATATCTTCCTCGACGCACGTGTGGGTATCCTAGGCGGCGACCCAGAGCCCGAGCACCGTATGGTTAGCACCCTCTAGGATCCTTCGCAGGTGACCTAGCGCTTCACTCATAGGCCGCTTCCTTGGTCCCTCATCCACCGTACCAGAAGCTCACCATTTTAATCGAACCGAGGCTGGTCAAGACCTCGGCCGACCTTGCTACGCGAGAAGTCCTCCATTGACTCTCCGTCTCAGCAGTCAACTTTATCAGTTAGGTCTCCACGACCTTAATCACAAGACGGTCAAAATGCTTCCCCAGCATTCTTGACATAAAACAACCATTTACAACAAACAGCATTTACAAACAGTTTACAAATACAATTTCTATATTAACTCTCATTTTTGCACATTATCCCTCATTAATCCACATTGCTTATTCCACATTCCATTTATATGTGTACTAATCCAATCACATCATTTTCCATCTCTTCACTTCAGATTCCTTCACATCACATATCATATATTCACATCCATATCCACATCCATACATCCACATCCACATCCATATCCACATCCATACATCCACATCCACATCCACATTCACATCCATACATCCACATCTACATGTTTACCTCCATTTTCACATCCTCATTTATACATCCACATCCCATATCCACATTCATACATACACATCCATACATCCACATCCACATGCATACATCCACTATCACGTCTTCATTCATACATCCACATCCATATACATACATACATCCACATCCACATTCCCATTCACATCTATACATCCACATCTACATCCACATACATACATACATCCACATCCACATTCCACATTCACATCTATACATCCACATCTACATCCACATTCACATACATTCACATCCACATTTCCATTCACATCTATACATCCACATCTACATCCACATACATACATACATCCACATCCACATTCCACATTCACATCTATACAGCCACATCTACATCCACATTCACATCTATGCATATACATCTTCGTGCATACATCCATTTTCACATTCATACATCCACACTCCCATCTCCACATCCACACTCCCATCTCCACATCCACACATACATACATCCATTTCCACATTCCCATTCATAAAGCCCCATATGCCTTCACATCTAATCTTTTACATCACATCCATTCTTGCCCTATCACAACCCATATACATCTTATCCTATCACATACACTTCTTACCTTATCCCATACACATCTTATCACATCTTAATTCATCTTATCACCTCCTAACTTATTTCATAAGCATCTTATCACCTGTTATCACATCTTATATACCTCTTATCACATCCCATCACATCTCATATCTATTTATAGAATACAAGAGAATTTTTATATTTGATATAAGATTTCTTTACACATTTATTTATGCATAAATTCTATTTAAGGAGATTAATAGTTTCGAAGTAAAAATCAATCTTTTATGCATCTTCCTATGCATAAATTCATTTTAAATGAAAATGACACTTTTGAATTAAATTTCAATCTTTTATGCATTTTCCTATGCATAAATTCAATTTAGATGAGAATGACACTTTTGAATTAAAAATCAATCTTTATACATCTTCTTATGCATAAATTCAATTTGGTAGGAATTACACTTTTAGAATAAAAAAATTTCTCTTATGCATCTAAGTTATGCATAAAATCCATTTATGATGAAAAATCACACTTTTAGTATAAAAAGAATATCTTTTATGCATACCTCTATGCATGAAATCCAATATGATAAAAGTAACACTCTTACAATAAAATAATCAACTTTTATGCATACCTCTATGCATGAAATTCAATTATGATAAAAGTAACACTTTTATATTAAAATAATAATCTTTTATGCATACCTCTATGCATGAAATTTAATTGTGATAAAAGTAACACTTTTATAATAAAATAATCAACTCTTATGCATACTTCTGTGCATGAAATTAAATTGTGATAAAAGTAATACTTTTATAATAAAATAATCAACTTTTATGCATACCTCTATGCATGAAATCCAAATACGATAAAAGTAACACTTTTATAATAAAATAATCATCTTTTATGCTTACCTCTATGCATGAATTTCAATTATGATAAAAGTAACACTTTTACATTAAAATAATAATCTTTTATGCATACCTCTATGCATGAAATCTAATTATGATAATATAAAAATCAATTTCTCTAGGATTACAATGAATATCTTTCAATTAATCTAGGATGATAATTCCTAGAATATGGTAGGAAGTCCTCTTTTCATGCTTTGAATGAAATTATTTTATGCGTAATTTTTATAAAAATTTTGCCATAGCTCCGCTGCTATGACTGATAAATCTCAATTTTTCTAAAGGATAAATCTTATCATTAAGAAATTAATTAGAATGATCCCGAATTGGATCAATAATCCATAATGGATTGAATCATCAATATTCATGAAATACATAAACTAAAAGCATAGAAAAAAGCCATTAATTTGGCCTCAAGTATAGATTAATCTTGGATTAAGAAAAAGCTTTATGAAAAGCTTCATTTGGATTGAGAATGGGTCATGAGTATGACCATTTCTTGAGTGAGAGAGAGAAATTACATAAAAACCATTTGAATTAAGCATAAATGAAAATTTATGTAATTCTTAACTATCATTAATCAATTAACTTCAATAGCATTCATCAAATTATGTAACTCTTCACTACCATTCATCAATTAACTTCAATAGCATTTAAAAACCATACCAATTAAGCTTCTCAAGCTTGAGAGGGGTTGAGAAGAGAGAAACATTGTGAAATTATAGAAAAGATCAATATTCACTATTTACCTTACAAATTGCTTGATTCTTTGTTCACGGTAGAGGCCCCCAACCAATCAATTGGTTAAGTATGTTGATGGAGCCACCAATGGGGATTGAAGAAAGAGGGAATCTCCAAAAACTAGTGAATTATTAATGAATTCATAGTTCTTCGCTTAGGTGGAGTAGAGTAACGATGCATAAACACTATATATTTTTCAACAAGGGGGAGGCTTCTATTTATAGGAAAAATTGAGCTCCTAACCAAACAAACTGATTCTAGAATTTTCTAAATCAGTTTGGTCAATATTTGACCATTTTTAGGTCAGCTAAGCTAACTTTTTGGAACTAGACTTGAATGAGGAGAGAGGAGAGATAAAATAACTCAATTTTTATGAGTTTAAAACTCATTCAAGCATGTGAAATATGCACCTCCTTTAAAGAACTCCCCTTCCTTACATATGTGTCAAAATGGAATCATTATACCCAAAATATCTCATATTTTTAATATTGCTCATAGTTTTTTACTAATAAACCTTGTACATTTTCAACTCTTCATCTTATGTGAAATATGCACCTCCTTTAAAGAACTCCCCTTCCTTACATATGTGTCAAAATGGAATCATTATACCCAAAATATCTCATATTTTTAATATTGCTCATAGTTTTTTACTAATAAACCTTGTACATTTTCAACTCTTCATCTTGTGTGAGCATTTACTCATTTTTGGATACCCAAAATATCTCATATTTTTAATATTGCTCATAGTTTTTTACTAATAAACCTTGTATATTTTCAACTCTTCATCTTATGTGAGCATTTACTCATTTTTGGGTATCTTCTTTTACAAATTGGATTTATCTCCTCCCTACACATGGATTGATGCTATTGGCCCATAGGAACCTTAATTGGACCATAATCCAAAAATTTCTGAAAATCTAGACCCTTAGGCTAAGGTCCTTTATACCCATTTCCAATTAATTCCAATTGCACATTGGAAAGTTCTTTTTGAATTTCTGTTTCAGGGAAACTTATTTTAATAAGATGATATATTTTCTATCCAAAAATATTAAAAACCTGAATATTCTCTCTCTAGAATATTTTCTCTCTCTAGGTTAAAACATTTAGAAACAAGGTCTTTTATATTTTTGAAGAGGGATTGATTACAGGGGAAGATGCTGGACATTTTGAGAGGTTGGGGAGGAATCTTACACTCCCCAAGCCTTTGAGGTATACAGGAGTAAGAACCTCCCTTTCTGATCTTATAATTATTCCCTCTCTAAAATAAAAGAAAGATTCTATTTTTTTTAAAAGAGAAAGATCCTTTTCCCAGAATACTTTCTCAGGAGCCCACCTATTTTAAGGATTCAGAACAATGAGTTCAGAAGTGACCGGTGTTTTGGATACCAAGGTTTTGGTCATCAGTTAAAAGATTGCCCAACTCCTGCCATGACAAGGGCACAAGGAAGTCAAGAATCCAAATTGAGAGACCAATTCCTTCATACCAATCTAATCAGGGTCTGTTTCGGACAAGATTGCTTAATTCCATTAACTAGGTCCGACCATTGATTAGGATAGCGATGACCAGTCAAATGCTTGATGACATGGAGCAACTGATGGAGGCAATTCATAAAGATATAAAAGTTGCCCAAGATTGACAAAAGCAGTAGGCAGATAAGAAGAGGACAGTCAGAGAATGCAAAGAAACAGATATGGTCTTCATTCGAGTACGGCCCTCGGGGGGGTCACTTGTATAAATATGTAAGTATCACGTGGGTTCAACAGAAGGACATTTTAAATATTTAAAACTTACAGAAATATATTTACAGAGGAGATTTATTTATTGTATTTTTTAAAAAAATTACAGATTTGAATAGGAAAGGATACATTATATTCACTAAAAAATTCACAGATAAGGGACTTTTTAAATAGGCCTTGAACGCACGTGATATAGAGGATTTACATATAGTGACCCCCCCGAGGTACGGCCAAAAGAAGTTCTTTATCTCTGGGAAGTATAAGAAGTTATCCCCCATATATAGTGGGCCATAGTTGATTTCAAAGAAAGTAGGTGACTTAGCCATACGAGCTTCTTCTACCTACTCATCGCAAAGTTCATAATGTATTTCATGTAAGCCTTCTAAAGAAAAATGTGCCAAACCCAATTCATAGAAAGACGGTAAAACTTCAGTGGTGGCAAGATACCCGTTGGCTTCTAGGTTACGCTAGTTCCTTCTTTTATATAAGTCGTAACTCTTACTTGTCGCTCGCAGTAATCTTACTTCCATCGATCTCCTTCTTCTTAATCTCTCTTATGGCTTGGCAGCAGGACTTAGTTTTATCCATGATGATTTCTCACCTTCAAGACGCAAGCGAGTCTGTGAAAAAGGATTTCATAGAACTGTATGAGCGCTCACTTTTCCCTCACTTGGGAACTTCTGTAGCTCAGACCAAATGGTGGACCTGTCGAGAAATAACTAGGGTAACACCGTGGGGTCGACAGCACTTTCGTAACAATGTCCACTTGGCCATGGTTATTGAAGCTTTGGGTTTGGGTCCCCGATACTACTGCGTGATGAGATCAAGGCATGTTGGGTTTTTTGAGCGGGTCTTCTTACTAGCGTGTTTTCTTCCTCATCAAAAGATATGCGTTTATCCCGTTTTTGGCTTGCCTCTCAGAGGTCCTTTTGTTAGATGACCTCATCCCACTGAGGTAGGTGCTGCAATAACCGACCGAATTATTCCCATAGATGAGTTACCTTATACGTGTGCAGCTTGTGAGTGCTGCTTTTGTGACCATATGATGGACGGGCTTATGGAATTGTAAAGAGTTCTTCTATCTTTACTGTATATGTTCCAAGAATGAATAAAGTTGAAATCTTTGTTCTTGTCTTGAGTCTTACTCTCTTTGAGACTTTTCTTGGTGGTTAATCTTAATTAAATTTTCTCTCAGTCTCATATTCGTGCATCTTACGAAATTACCCCCAGTTCGCGAGATGAGGGCATCTCACGTTTTTCAAGTGGGAGAGAATGTAAGATTCCTCCCCAGCCTCTCAAAATGTCCAGCATATTCACCTGTAATCAATTTCCTCTTCAGAAATATAAGAGATCTTGTCTGTGCCTGTTTTGGCATAGAGAGAGAAAATATTCTAGAGAGAGAATATTCAGATTTTGAATATTTTTAGATAGAAAAATTTCTCATATTATTAAAATAAATACCCCTGAAATAGAAATTCAGAAAGAACTTTCCAATGTGCAATTGGAATTAATTGGAAATGGGTATAAAGGACCTTGGCCTAAGGGTCTAGATTTTCAAAAATCTTGGATTATGGTCCAATTAAGGTTCTTATGGACCAATAAGATCAATCCATGTGTGGGGAGGAGATAAATCCAATTTTGTAAAAAAAGATACCTAAAAATGAGTAAATGCTCACATAAGGTGAAGAGTTGAATATGTACAAGGTTTATTAATAAGAAACTATGAGTAATTTTAATAATATGAGATATTTTGGGTATAATGATTCCATTTTGACACATATGTAAGGAAGGGGAGTCCCTTCAATTCTCACATAAGATGAAGAGTTGAATATGTACAAGGTTTAATAGTAAGAAACTATGAGCAATATTAAAAATATGAGATATTTTGAGTATATTGATTCTATTTTTGACACATATGTAAGGAAGGGGAGGGCCTTCCATGAGGCGCCTACTTCACATGGGCAAATTGAGTTTTTTATCATCAAAAATTGAGATATTTCATCTCTCCTCTCTCCTCATTCAAGTCTAGTTCCAAAAAGTTAGCTTAACTGACCTAAAAATGGTCAAAAATTGACCAAACTGACTTGGAAAATTCTAGAATCAGTTTGTTTGGTTAGGAGCTCAATTTTTCCTATAAATAGAAGCCTCCCCCTTGTTGAAAATATATAGTGTGCAAGGCATTGTTACTCTATTTCACCCAAGCCAAGAACTATGAATTTATTAATAATTCATTAGTTTTTGACATTTCCCTCTTCTAAAGATTGGTTGGCCACTCTTGTCCAAACAAGAGTTGAACCCTCAAACCATCAAGCCAAAGGAAAGCTTTCAAAGTCATTGGTAAGTTGGTGATTCTTCTTTTCACTTATTTTATGATTTTTATGGCTTTAATGGTTCTTATGTTTTATGTCTTTTCTAAAAATGTTATACCTCATTACAAAAAGGTATTTCCCTCTCTTTTCTAACAAAACCAACCATTCTCTATCCTAGGTGAATGGTTAATCGATTAATGTCAAGTTTTTATAATGAATATTTTATTATAAAGGTGTTACTTTAGCATAATTGAATTTCATGCATAGAGGTATGCATAAAAGATGAATATTTTATTATAAAAGTGTTACTTTTAGCATAATTGAATTTCATGCATAAAGGTATGCATAAAAGATGAATATTTTATTATGAAAGTGTTACTTTTAGCATAATTGAATTTCATGCATAGAGGTATGCATAAAAGATGAATATTTTATTATGAAAGTGTTACTTTTAGCATAATTGAATTTCATGCATAGAGGTATGCATAAAAGATGAATATTTTATTATAAAAGTGTTACTTTTAGCATAATTGAATTTCATGCATAGAGATATGCATAAAAGATGAATATTTTATTATAAAAGTGTTACTTTTAGCATATTGAATTTCATGCAGAGGTATGAAAAAAAATGATTATTTTATTATAAAACTGTAAAGAAAAAGATGATTATTTTATTATAAGAATGTTACTTTTATCATATTGAATTTTATGCATAGAGGTGAAAAATAAATAAATTATTATTTTATTGTAAAAATATTACAGAAAAAAATGATTATTTTATTGTAAAAGTGTTACTTTTATCACATTTAAATTTTATGCATAAGAAGATGCATAAAAGATTGATTTTAATTCAAAAGTGTCATTCTCATCTAAATTGAATTTATGCATAAAAAGATGCAAAAAAATGATTTTAATTCAAAAGTGTCATTCTCATCTAAATTGAATTTATGCATAAGAAGATGCATAAAAGATTGAATTTTAATTCAAAGTGTCATTCTCATTTAAAATGAATTTATGCATAGGAAGATGCATAAAAGATTAATTTTTATTTCGAAAGTGTTAGTCTCCTTAAATGAAATTTATGTATAATTAGATGCGTAAAGAAATCTTATAAGTTATATCAATATAAGAATTCCCTTGTATTCTATAAATAGATATGGGAAGGGATAGGATGTGATAAGAGATGTGTTGAGATGTGATAAGATACTTATGGAATGAGTTAGGATATGATAAGATGAGTTAAGATGTGATATGATACATATGGGTTGAGTTAGGATGTGATAAGAGGTGTATGAGATGTGATAAGATACTTATGGGTTGAGTTAGGATGTGATAAGATGAGTTAAGATGTGATAAGATACATATGGGATGAGTTAGGATGTGATAAGATGTGTATGGGATGAGTTAGGATGTGATAAGATGAGTTAAGATGTGATAAGATGTGTATGGGATGAGGTTAGAAGTGTATGTGATGGGATAAGATGTATATGAGATGAGTTAGGATAAGATGAGTTAGGATGTGATAAGAGGTGTATGAGATGTGATAAGAGGTGTATGAGATATGATAAGATGTGATAAGACGCATATGAGATGAGTTAGGATGTGATAAGATGAGTTAAGATATGATAAGATGTGTATGGGATGAGGTAAGAAGTGTATGTGATGGGATAAGATGTATATGGGTTGTGATAAGGCGAGAATGGATGTGATGAAAAAGAATAGATGTGAAGGCATATGTGATTACATGAATGGGAATGTAGAAATGAATGTATAAATGTGAATGTGGATGTAGAGGTAGATGTATGGGTGTGAATGAGAATGTGGATGCGGATGCATACATGTAGATGTAGAAGTATGGATGTGAATGAGAATGTGGATGTGGATGTATACATGGAGGTGTGGATGGATGCATGTAGATGTAGATGTATGGATGTGAATGTAAATGTGGATGTGGATGTATACTTGGAGATGTAGATGTATGCATGTAGATGTAGATATATGGATGTGAATGAGAATGTGGATGTGGATGTATACATGGAGATGCGGATGTATGCATGTAGATGTAGATGTGTGGATGTGAATGTGAATGTGGATGTGGATGTATTCATGGAGATGTGGATGTATGTATATGTGTGAATGCGGATGTGGATGTATGTATGTGGATGTGGGATTGAAGGTATGATGTGGATGTACGAACATGGAGGTGAATGTAGAATAATGAACGTGAATGCGTATGGACATTAATGTGTCGTCGATATGAGTAAATGGATGAAAATGAATACACATTGAATGGAATGTGGATTAAGTAATGTGGATTGAGGAGAGATAATGTGGAAAAACGAGAGTTCGATATAGAAACTGTATCTTGTGACTGTTTGTAAATGACTGTTTTATGTCAAGAATGTTGGGGAAGCATTTTGACTGTCTTGTGGATTAAGGTCATGGAGACCTAACTGATAAGTTGCAACTGCTGCTGACGGAGAGTCAATGGAGAACGCCTCGCATAGCAAGGTCGACCGAGGTCTTGACCAACCTCGGTTCGATTTAAATGGTGAGCTTCCGGTACCGTGGATGACGGACCAAGGAAGCGGCCTATGAGTGAAGCGCTAGGTCACCTACGAAGGATCCTAGAGGGTGCTGACCATACGGTGCTGGGGCTCTGGGTCGCCGAAGATACCCACACGTGCGTCGTGGAAGATATTGGAACAAGAGTAAGAATTATTTTCTGAAATCGGGCATGGATCTAATTGACTGACCTTGCTGGCCCTCAACGGATGAGTCCATGGCTCTTTTATATGGGTCTGTTGGTTGATCTTGCTGATCTTCAACGAGGATTCCATCTTGATTTTATATGTGAAAATATTGTCGGTACTATGAGCTAGGAACTATTGAAAAGGCCCCTGAGTGAACAGGTGGTGAGCGTTCTGGTTGCCAATGATGCTATAAGTACCCCGATGAATGAATGACTGGAAATAAGGATTCAACCAGAGACTTGAGGATTGTCATTAGTGACATAATGGTTTTATTAAAGGATTATTTTAAAGTCAGCTGATGCTGAGAAAAAGGCAATTTCATATTGGGTGTGTAAGTGGTGTGACTAGTTTTATGTTTGCATGAACTTTCGACTAGGGGGCCTTTTTCTGAGCTGATGCTGAGAAAAAGGCAATTTCATATTGGGTGTGTAAGTGGTGTGACTAGTTTTATGTTTGCATAAACTTCCGGCTAGGGGGCCTTGGAACTCTTTTCCTTGGTACCCGGGACAAAACCTAACCAAATTCCTAGTTGGATCACATCACTACAGTGGTTGGGCGGTTGGCTATAACCCATGGGACTGGATGGGGTTAGGCTGGACTGATAGATCCGTAAACTGAGACTCAATTTCTGTTATTACGATAGATGAAGTAAATCCCAGATAGTAATTGTTCTATGGATAGGAATCAATGGCTGTGCCTCTTGATGGGAAAAAAAGCATTGATCCCAGTGATCCAAGTGCAAGTTTCTTCATTGATCTGACCGAGTACCTTTATAGGTGCAATCGGATCAGTTTGATCAGTAATGATCTTAACCATGTTAGAGTAAAAAGTTATCCTGGTGGAATCATCCGTGCTTTTCGGATAAAGGAAGTTTTTTCGGGTTCGGTTTTGGAAAAACCAACGGATTAGTCTCTTGTCTGGATATCCATGGACGAGGCCCCGAATGTGGGACCCTGTCCCGCGCAAGAAGTGCTACTTCCGCTGCTAGTACCCCGAATCCGTTGCTCGGTGGCAGGGATTTAATATTCACGTGATCACAAGATTTTTTGTGATAATAACACATGTGAACAAGTTATTCACATATTCTCATGTTACCGTTCACAAAATAACAGGTCACTTGCCATTTGGGAATCCCTTAAAAGCTTGGCTACACATGGGAATAAGCTATTCATATGTTCTCATGTTACCATCTTCACATAATAGCAGGTCAGTGGCCACCTAAGAAGATTTTTTATGCCCGACAAAGATAATTTTTTTAGGCCCTTGTGAAAGCTTTGTGAATATAACATGTGATCACAAGATTTTTTGTGTTATTAACATATGTTATAAACATGTTCACATGTTCTCGTTTACGTCAGTGAAATCCCTGCTCGGTGGGAACAGGGATCTCACATCCGGCCTCGGAGTGGGTGCTGCCACAAATTACTCTTAGACCATAATGATCTTAGGATGGAGGTTTCTCTACGTTGAGTTGTGAGAGCATCATGACTTGAAGTCTCTTCATCAAACTCCACTCTAGTGATGTGAGGTGGTCTACTTCCTCTCACAACTCACTAGTAGTTTGTCAGGAGATCCGCACACTCAAAGTAAAGTAACTTATGTTCTTTTGATGTACAAAACCTCATCATTTGAGCTCTGTCTCTAGCTGCTGACGTGAAGATCGTGGCCCTTCTTCTTTAGTACAGTGGAACTATCTTATTAAAAACCGCACCAAAAATTATACTTTTAAGGGAAACCTAACATGCCATTAATGTATTAGATTGATGGATTTATATAATCTTATTTGTTCTTAGCTAAGACATGACACAGTGATAAAGACTCAGTTTTATGGTTTATCTATAATGAAGATTTGTCTAGTATGGTGACATGGCTTTATACATGGACCTACTCTTGTTCAAGTGTGTGTTATATCACATAGTCTATGCTAAGCATGTTGGAATTGACGATGATGATTTGAAGCTTTTTCACGAGTAGAGACTCTCAAGTTTGACTTTGTTAAGTTGGGAAATGAATTGTTACTACAAAACTTTGTGATGATGCTGAACACTAATTAGAAATTTGGAGAACGAGGGAGCTTTTTACCATGGCTTGTGTGCAAAGCATAGATATATTTTCAAGGATGCTCGTTTTAGCAACATCTTGCATAATGCAAAATACAGATCAATCCAAGTTTTAGCAACATATTGCAGAATGCGAAATACATGCCTGCGCCATGGCAATATTGGTAAAGTCCGGTATGAGTGTTCACTTCGTCTCAGTCCGCTGATATGAGTGTGTTCTTGTCTTCTTCTCCTAGTAGCTTCCCATGAAAAAATACAGTCTTCTAAGAACACCAACAGTACATGAGGATATGAGAGAAGGTTTCTGAGGTGTGAGCGGCTCAAGAATCTCATCTTGCAGCAGGCCACAGTCCTGAGAGGAGTGTTGCTTCTGCTCATTCAGTGTCTCTATAAGAGCATCTGAATATTCCTCTTCTGTTGTAGATTCGCTTGCATCCAAATATTTGTTCCACTTCTTCTTCTTTTTGTTAGTTTTCTTTTTGTGCTTATTCAGTGTTTCTAGAGCATCTGAATATTCCTCTTTTGTAGAATCACAAGATACCACTGCTGCATCGACCAAAACTTTCTCTGCATCAGAAGATTCCAAGTATTCTCCATCGGCTTGCCTCATCAAGGATAGTAGCTGATCTGTGGAGAAGAAGGCATGGTTTTTGGCATTCTTCCCCTGTTGTAGTTGCCCTAATTTCACACAGCTTGGGGCTGAGGCCGGCCTTTTGCCGCCTTGTTTACCATTGCTATCACTGCTACTGCCTTGAGCTTTTGTTGCATTGCCATCACTCTCATTGCTGATGTCAATCTCATGATTGCCGCATTGTACTATAACAGCATTGTTCTTATGGCTAGTATCGTGTTTAGGATTCGATCTCTCTGTTTTCTTGGGCTTCTTCCCTCTCTTCTTCTTTCCTGCATACTTCCATGCATCCTGCTCTTCTTTTTTTGACTGTGGCATGCAGGTGGTGCTGACCTCGACCTTCTCATCATTTCCGAGCAAGTGGAGCTGCAGCACTGGGCTTCCATGCTGTTGGCAGATTTCCTCTAGTGCTCCTTCCTGGAGATGATTATCTTCAATAATCTCATGATCATTAATTATCTTGGCCGTAAACTCTTGCTGCTGCTCCTTAACGAGATCGTCCTGTTCAACAATATCATCACACTCTTGAGAGATTTCCTTCAGATTCTCATCTTCTTTGTCCTGATCAATGGGGGCATCATCAATATCCTCATGGCGGCTTCTTCCACCAATTCCTATGCCATGAACTTTTACGCCCTGATTAATGTTATAATAGCAGTTGATCTTCACCCGATCAGTACTTGGCTGCAGCTGCAGGGGGCCATCAATATCGTGGACGGCTCCCTTCACCTCCAGCATGTGCGAGCGATTGTCGTAGACGTAGTGGATGTCCAGGCCGCTCCCCACTTTGAAATAACCGGCCACCTTGTGAGACATCGGACATCCGGTGCTGTAATGGTCGCTGATCAGTTGGGCACGGATATTCATCACCTGCAGAGTGGGTGGTCGAGTAAAGAGCCTGCTCTTCTTATAAGCTGGATTCGAAACGCGTGCTTTTACGCCGAAGAGCTAGGAAAGGCAAAAAGTAGAAAGAAAAAAGCAAACGCTAGAATTGTCAAACGCGAGTAGAATATAATGCCAAATATAATGTCAAATTTTGCAACTTGTAGAAGGGTTACTCCGTTGTTTCAACAAATTGATTCTGAGCTTTGTAACATGTGGATTCCATTAAGTAAGTGTATATTCACAAACGTTGTGTAGTTGCATGGCATTTAATCAATACAACCTTACCCCCACTATTCCTCTCTTTCTTTCTATTAGTTAAATGACCTTTTTTAAGTTTTTTTTTAGAGAACTGGAAGACCTTAAATAGAAAGGTTATAGGTGAATGCATGCAAATAGAAAGCATATAGGTGAATGCATGTAAATAGAAAGGATATGGGTGAGGGTCATCATTCCATTGCCTTAAATAGAAAGGATATGGAGGGTCATCATTTCATTGACTTTTTCAAGCATTAATCATTACATACTAAAATGAAACCTTTAAAAACACTCTTATTTTTTAAAATTTCACAAAATATATTTCATGAAAACACAACAACATTTTGTTGCCGTATTGGGTGTGACAAAAAGTGTTTTTGTTTTTGGAAGAGAAGATGAGTTCATATAAATAAGATTTAGTTACAAAAAGGGAAAATATCACAAAGGTGATAATAAATGCATCTTAGGACTATCTAAAAGCTCTAATTTGTACAAGCCTCTTAAAACCCGTAGTTTTGCTACATAAAGAGTCAACTTTCCACTCAAGACATCGCATGTGTGGGCATCGATGGAATACTATCCGATTTCTAGATGTTCAGAGTTGATAGAGAACGATATAGCGAATCCAAGGTCAAATGCAGCTGAGGAGCTTCCCAATAATGCATGCCTCCATATAAATTAGTGTTGAGTAATACGGCTTTCCAGCCACCAGCTCCTAGTGCCTCTCCATAGCGTCTAGGCATTTGGCCATGCCCATAAGACGTGGACTGCAATTTCCTTATGTGTGTTGCAGAAGGGGGCAGAGTGGTGACACTGGGGCCCAATTCGCAAGCCTGTCCCATGTGGGAAGCTTTAGGTGTAGCAAACGCCAGAGAAAAACATTAATTCGGAAAGCTTCAGGTATATGAGGATATGAGAGAAGGTTTCTAAGGTGTGATGGCTCAAGTATCTCATCTTGCAGGCCACAAGCTTGAGACTCGGAGCTTTTGCTATTCGGAGACCCGGTGGAAATTTCAAAAACAAGAATGCACAGTCACACATCAGCAAATTGAGTTCTTCTTCTTCTTCTTTTGGGAGATAACTTGAATTAAACACACACAAATTTAGGTGGTGGGATTGTAAAAGGGTTATTTTCTTGTTTTAATAAATTGATTTTGAGCTCTATCTAACAAAAAGTGTTTTTGAAACTTTGATATATGAGTCTAAAACTAGAATTCCCTTAAAACACACTAATAATAATATTATATTTAGTCTATAAGCATTAAAATTAAAATTTAATTATGTGGTTGTTAGTGTGGGCACACTTCTCTCCAAAAATTACGAGAGCCAAAAAAACGGTGCCCCTCGGACATGAAAATTTCATGAAGCAGGTATCGAGCGTATTTGGAACTTTGATTTGAGCACTTTGGAAGTGAGAGGATACTGATATATAGTACTTTACAAATAGAAATTTGAGCACTTTAGCTAGTACTCAGCATATGAGATCTATTTTTGGAACTTTGATATAGTACTTTACAAATAGAAATTTCAGCACTTTAGTACTAAGCATATAGTTATTACTTTATAAATTAAAATATGGGCAGTTTAGTTAGTACTGAGCATATGAAATCTATTTTTGGAACTTTGATATAGCGTTTATATGTAGAGATTTGATTAAGTTAGCACTTTGATACTGAGCATAGATACGAGCACCATAGATATGTGAGTGTGACTTCTATAATTGGGATCTCATAGAACCATAGATTTGTGAGCTTGATTTTTGCATTGGGTAAGAGATAGGCAAGAGACCATACTTTGAGCGAGATGAACGGGACAAGTAAGAGAAACACACCTTCAGCCTGTACATTTCCTCTCCGTAGAAAGTCATGAGAACCTACCACCATGGGTAACTAGAGTGTTTGCATCAAATGTAAAGAAATGGAACTACGAGTACAATAGTTGCCAAAATAACCCCCCTCTCCCCCTCCCCCACCTGATCCCCCCCCCTTGTAAAGAAGTATTTATGATCTACGAGCTTGGGAGTGACCTAATTTTATCCTGCTAATTCACTAGATTTCCAAGATACAACTTTGCAATGAAAACAAGATAACGAAATATTGTTAAAATGACATACCTATGCCTTTTTGTTAGTAATATGGATCCTAGAAAGAATCCCCCGCCTTTTTGTTAGTAATATGAATCCTAGTAAGAATCCCCCGCCTCTCTAGATGCAACTCAATAGTCATCCAACAGTCATCTAAAGGGTTTTAAGATCACAATCACACCCATTGTGGTGGAGGCAACCAATCCATGCAAGGCTAGTTCTCCATAGTTCTAGGTCACATATTGTTAGAATTTTGTGCATCTCAGTGTGTGGGATTTGGCTCTTTTATTGGGACACATGTATTTTTGTCATGATGTATGCTAGTTGTGGGATGTCGGCCAGCTTTATGGTGGCAGTCATGGCCTTCCTATATAAAGGGCCTCTCTCCCACTTTTTGATGCAATCTAATCCTATCGCATATGTACTTTCACCCATTTGATGCTTCAATCCCTTGTATGATAATAGAACTTGATCGTTGCCTACTTCCCCTCTCTCTCTCTCTCTCTCTCTCTCTCTCTCTCTCTCTCTGACTCTCTCTCCTTTGTGTCTTCTGATCGCTTTTGCATGTTCATACTTTCACAAGGTATCAGATGTCTAGGTCTTGGCTTTCCACCTCTAGGCGACCCCTTCCTTTATCTGCATTTTCTTGGAGCTAGAAGTGCTCTCGAAGTGCTGTTGTGTTTTCTCATCAGTGGCCGCATTTTATACTCCTACACCCTCTTCTAAAATCAACATTTTCATTTTGTGGTGCTCCTGTCCCTGCATCATCTGCAAGGCATCATGGAAACCTTGGTGGACTCGGTTTTTTGCTTCTTCTCGAGAACTTTCGCAATGGGCTGGTGGTGTTTGGCCTATGTTTTTTTGATAAATCACCCCTTCTTCATATGCATTTTTCTCTTGTAGTGCGCTTGCCCTATGTTTTCTCGTGGAGTTGAGTTGCAATCTAGATAGAGGGGCTACGTTGGTGATTGGTGGTCTATTTTTACAGTTTGGATAGCAGTGAAAGGTGATGTTTTAGCCTGTGGTGCAGCTCGACAAGTGGCTTCGATAGCTCCTCCTCTTCCCCAGATGTCCTCCCTTCTGATTGGGTGTTTTCGAGAGAAGTTACATGGACTATTTTGCTACTGTCTAGCCCCTTCTTTCCTCATTTTTCTGCTGATGTTGGATCTGCTTGAGCGAAGTCTTGGAGTGTTGAGATTCAAGGTTTGCAGATAGTTTTCCTACAGTAGTGGTGGCTCCCCATGTACGACAAAGGAGGATAAGCTTGATGGGACACATATGGTCTTGTCGGAGCTTTTCAATGCCATGTCACTACCAATCATTTAAATTTTGATGACCTAAGCTCCATTGTATGGGAAGAGTAATTAGTCCTCATGACACAGGGTAAGTTAAAGATTTTATCTCTTGATTTGGATCATGCCTTAACTTCAATGCAGAAGAAGAATCAGAGTCATTGCTACTCGTGTGGGAAGAAAAGACATTTGTCTAAGGACTAATTGTCTACGAAGAAGGACAAGGGCAAGGGCAAGTCCTCATCCCAGCAGAAGGGAAAAGATAGGAAATAGGATAGATTTAGATACTTCTAGTGACTCATCTAGGGCTCCTAGGGTGCTTCTGGCCTAAGAGGACTAGGATGGTGTTCTTCTCTAGTTATATAGATAGTTTCCTCCCATTTACTTCCAGTAGCTAGAGGAGGCCTGTGGTGAGTGTGGGAGAGGGGGCTGTCAACGGCTTTATATATAGAATGTATAGGACCCATGTGTTAGGGTTCAAGGCCTAAATATATTTAAAAAATATGGCACGTAAATGTCAATTTTGATAGCTATGGATAGGTTGTGTTCTTGATTTATTGCTTGGTGTAGTAGAAGCTATGAACTAAATATGTTCCAAGTTCATTGTTCAAGGTTCTGGGACATGATGTGTTCAAATTCCATTGTTAGGGTGAATGGAGTTCAGTGCACACTAATGTGGGAATTCAGAGCCAAGAAGATTTCTTTGCTATTTAGGGTGGCATTTGTTTTTTGAAAAGATAGGTTGTACCTCTTTATTCATTTTTTACACACACGCCAAAAAAAAAGTAAAAAAAAGGTCCAATCACCATTGCTCATATTTAGGAGTCGGGTTGCCACTTAGGAATAACTTAAACACTTGTAGGACATTGAGACTGCGGTCATAACCTGCGGTGTACAAGCACACTTGCCTTTGCATAGCACTATCTACCACTTAGTCTCACTTTGACTAGTCTTTACTCACCTCTTTTAGCAATCTTTAAAACTCTAATCAGCCTTTCACTTGTATGCTCACGTGTGAGATTGTCATTGCTGGTTTCAATAAAAGGCTTTACTTGTCTTCCATTGTTTTTTTGCAGCTTTTGCTTCTACCACGCCCGAGGACGTGCGCGATTTAGGAAGGGGGGAATGTTCCACGGGAACATTCACGAGAACACGGATTATGGAAGGAGGCCGGAAGCAATTAATGCGAGAGAGCGGGATTGTAGCCATGGGAACATAAAGACGCACATAATTTTTCCATATTTTTGTGCCGAAGTGCAATGTAAATCATTTTAGGCCAATGTGGGTTCTAAATGAGAGTTCTTAGTGTATTAAGCAAGGCTCACTTATGGGGTTGTCCGCCCATGTGTGAAAGAGGCCTAGGGTTAGGATTAGTGGCATCTCTACAAAAGAGATGTTAGCTAAAGAAAGTGGACGTTTTTTCCATTCCCATAAGCTATTGAGTGAAGCTCTTGAGCTCTCAAGCTATGGCAGCTCTCTAACTCTCTCTCTATTGTACTCTAATGAGCATGAAGCTCCAATGAGTATAGCTCCACTTCATTCTCTTAATCTATTTTAGCATCATTGAAGTAGATTAATCTATGATTAGTTGAATGCTTCTTTCTTTCTCTTGTGTATGCTGCATGCTTGTATTGTGTGTGTGTAGTCTCCATTGATGCAAGCTCTTGCCCACTTCTTTGGCAATGAGTTATTCATGGATATACTCTCTCTATGAGCTTGTGGGTTTGTGAATGTTACATTCTCTGCTTGCTTAAGCTTGTGGGTTAGTAGATGCACACTTATGGATTTGTAGGCATTAGGGAAAGCTAAGATTTAATCAATGTTTGAATGGGATTAAGAGATTGCTATGCATTGCTTGTTGTCTTGATTAGTGTAGTGGATTTAAGGGATTGAGAGATTGATTGAGGTGTTGAATGGTTGAATCGTCTAGTGGTGATTTGTGTATGTGAACTCTCCCTCATGGGATAAGCCTTCATGCACTAATCGGGTCGAGTCCTCGGATTGACATTGTATTTCTTAACACATTTGTTGATCGGTAGTACTCTATGAGCACTATATTGCACGGTAGAGAGAACCGCTCTACATGCTATAATGTATTCAAGAGAGTTTAATTTGATGACTTGATATGTATCACAATAGTAGGGACATAACAAGAGTATACTTGCATCCTCATGTTTGATGACTTGATATGTATCACAATAGTGGGGACATAACAAGAGTATACTTGCATCCTCATGTTTCCAAGAGTCTAATTACTTGTAAGAGATTAATAAAGAAATATCACAACTGTAGGTTCATAACACGAATATGCTTGCACCATCCTCATGTTTTCAAGAGACTAATTACTTGTAAGAGCTTAATAAAGAAAGGAGGGGTGGAGGTACAAATTCTTGATGAAAATATCACATAGCTCTATACTTTGTTTGTGTGCAATGTCCAAGAAAATCAATGGTTTGTTGGTAAGAGAGAATGCTTGTGTATAATGTACATTTTCAACTTTTGGTCTTTCTTGGCATCTTCTTTATAGCCCATGCGCATAGTTGTACTCTCCAATGCAAGGAGGTCACCATGAACAAACAATGTGTGTGTGTGTGTGTGTGTGTGTGTGAGAGAGAGAGAGAGAGAGAGGAAATGTATACATGATAAATTTTACTTTTGGTGGAGAGTGTGGTTATTCACGAGGTCGAGTATTCGAGGTTCTTGTTGTAGACATATGCATCTACAGCTCAGTACATCAAGGCCCGGGTTTGTTTCAGAAACGTGCAAGATGGTATCAAGAGGATGAATAAGGAGAAGGTTCCATCCCAATGAGACCCAAGCAATAGCCAAGAGACCTCCGCTAAGAGAATCTAAAGGCCGCTAAGTATCTCAAGGGCGACAGACCCTTTTCTTTCTTTTTGACATAAGGAGTACCCTATGAAGATGAGGGCATCAGTCTCGAGGGCCCATAATGTACCCCAGAGTCCTACCAACATCTATCAAGGTGATAGAGTCTTGGAAGGTCTTTTTCTGAATCTTTTAGACGTCAGTGTTCACCCCATGGAAACCAAGGCATCGGCCCCAAGGTGCTAAGACAACCCAAGGTCCTACCAGGCATTCCACATGGCTGTAGACA
Source organism: Cibotium barometz (assembly GCF_041138505.1). Lineage (NCBI taxonomy): Eukaryota > Viridiplantae > Streptophyta > Polypodiopsida > Cyatheales > Cibotiaceae > Cibotium > Cibotium barometz. Next base: position 30,809,859 of record NC_141050.1, read on the forward strand.
CGTCATGTCTCGAATCACTTGTATATATTTTTTAGGGCATGATTTTCATAAAGTTTTTATTACTCCTAGCACCTAGCCCATACCTAAGAGGTAGCTACCACTAGGGATAACTAATATACTTTGAGAGCATAAGAACTTGGCATACTCTGTTGGTATATAACCTACACCTTCTTCAAATAGAAATACCTTCTACTAAGTCCTCTAAGAATCTAGAAATCACTCACCACATTTTAACAACTAATTTAAAACTTAAACCAGCCACCTGTGTGTGAACATGCAAACAATATATCCAAAAGTTAAAAGCACATAAAGAACAAAAGATTATGATTTGAATACACCTGTTGTAGTGCTCGTTGATGTTGTGCGTTTGCATTGATGCATTGCTGATGTTGTGCAGATTGCTTCTCTTTGCTCTTTGTAGGCATTGCATGTCTCCCCCCTTCCTAATTTGTATGCACGATAGGTGGTCTATTGGGGCGTGTTTGTATGCTCTTGTTTAGCTGGGATCTCTACAAAATGTTTATTAACAAACGAGAAAAGAAAAGAAAAGAATAAAATTTGTTATTGGTGCCAATCTCACTGAATATAGCCGAGGGAAAAAACCCAGTGGGAGAAAAGTGCCCTGGCTTGTTGATCTTATTGTGGAGTTGATAAGCTTACTCTTACACTAGTGGTGGATCCGTGTCCACTTCTGCTGGAAAGATGGTATCAATCACTTCAGGATGCAAGGACAACCCTGTACAAAAACCGGCCTCTGGAGAAGGTGGTAGAGGAAGGAGTGCTTCCTCGCTAAAATATGGCATTGGTTCTATGGGAAGGTTAAGCAGACAATTTCGATTTTGGAACTGCTCAATATAGGTACTCATAGTGATCCAAAATCGACATGTTGAGGCTGGGGGAAGGAGGGCTTGCAAGATATGTGGTTGCAATTCATTTATGCATGTATCCCTCCATTGTTGTGCTTGAACCTCCTCAGGTAATCTACGTTGATTTGGTCCGCGGTCTGGTACTCTCACATTAAGAAGGTTATGGCATTGGGGTGTAATTTCCACAATTTGTTTCATTAAACCCGTGCCATATTGTTGAAAGTAAGAGCGGCATAGCCAACAAATGTGTGAAGCTTCTCCTAATACGAGTCGTGCACATCTTGACAATGTGGAAATGGGTGATGTTGTTGATAGAATAAAGTGACAAAGTGATGCCCATAGCAATTTTCACCTAAGGGAGCATAAAAGTACCTAGAATGAGTTTGAAAAGGAGGAGCACTATAACCCCCGGGATGATCAGGTTGAGTACTATCAGGGTCAATGCATGGTGGACATGTATCTCGCCAAGTATCCATCAGGAGGTATCTGGGTGTAGAACAATGAAATTTAGAAACTTCAAACTTTATACACTCATATCCATCATCACAATCCCTATCAAAAACATTGTAGATAAGATCATCTCAAAAAGAACACAATCCTCTAAAGTCATAAGGAACCACATTAGTAAATGTGAGACTATTCAAACACTGATCTACCAAAGAGCTTCAATTGTAGTGTTAATGCCTTACCTTTGGTTTTGGGTATGTCCTTCTTAAGAGGTGGGAAGGTTAGCAATTGTCCAGGAATTTGAGCAAGATAAGAGGATTTAGGCAGTGAAGTGCTAGAATCTATGCTCAAAGGAGACTCATGTAAAGTTGGATTTGTATTAGGTACACAAGTTAATGGAATTGTGTAACAAGGAGAAATTGGGACAACTTGTGATTCAATACATGTTTTGGGAAGCTCAACACAAGGAGATTTGTAGGTGCTATCACAACCACCTATCCTATCTTGAAGAGGTTGTGTTGATTTCCTTTGCACCCACTGATATGGAAAACCAAGGGTGGCTTTTGGAATCTTATTGATACACTCTTTTACCTCTAGCAAACCATGACATTTGGGAAGCTAAAGTGCTGTTGCACCCTCATAATAGCCTTGTGCTTTAAGAACATGCTTTGGGACCCAATGAGTAACAATCTGAGGTTTACGCTTGGAAAAGATGTGCTTTTCAGGAGGTTTAGCAACTAGACTAGATGGTACAAGTTTGTACGCATCTTTGGGTAGCCAAATTGATAATTCCTTCTTGCCTAGCCTTCTTTGAGCAGTGAGTAAAGTAGTTGGAACATGCCAGCCATGGCCCTCACTTGAGGACTCATCGATTATCCACATCATTTGTGTTGGAGCTTCAAGAGCAGATTTTGAAAGTGGACTATGTAAGGTAGAAATACCACCCTTTTAACATGATAAAGCTCATGGAGTAGCAGATCCCAAGATGCAATCAGAATCAATTTGCAATTTGTATTGTCTATTCTTCCAATCTAATGAACAATTGGTAGCACTTAACCATGATCGACCGAGAACAGCCTCTACCACTGCCTTGGACTTACTAGCCACATAAAAGGGAACTGACATTTGGTGATCCTGAATGGACATCATAATGACACATTTTCCCTCTATAGGGTTATCTTCACCTAAGAAGCTTCGTAAGTCAATAGGAATGTGCACAAGTGTTGGTTGTCCCAAGGCTATCCATGTGTCAAACGAGAGAACATTATAATCTGCACACACGAGAGTCAATTAAGGCAGAGACAAAGTAGGTAGTCTCATGAAGATGAAGACACACTTGAATATTGAAAGGATCCACATATTGTTCATCAGTAGCCAACTGCAAGGCCAACATAGAAGCCTTGCGACGCTCCTTGGCTTTTGCAACTCTAGCTTTAGCCTCTTCTTGAGCCAGATGTTTAAGTAGGTCATGTGCTTCTTTCCGTGTGTGTGCAGCATGCATTTATTGAAGCATGGCTTCAGTTAATGGTTCATTGTATTTCTTGAGACGACTTCCATTAATGAAGTTAGGCATTTGCTCACCTTCTAGTGTCTCTAAATGCACTGCACCACTTGGAGTAAGCTCATTAATCACAAACGGTCCTAGGCCACGTTTCTTAAGCTTTCTCTTATGCTTCTTAAGTGTGTACAAGAGCACAAGGTCCCCTTTCTTGAATCGGCCAGTTGTTACATTTCTATCATACCATTGCTTTTGTCTCCTCTTCTCAGCATACATCCCCATTACCGCCAATAAGCGGGTCTCATCAAGCTTTTCCAATTCATCAATGTGTTGAGAAAGCTCATGACCCGTCCAGTCCATTTGTTTAGCAACTCGTAGAGTAGGTACAAGAAATTCAATGGGAAGAATTGTATCTAGCCCAAAAGCAAGCTCAAATGGGGTTGTGCCCACAGATGTTTTATAGGTTGTTCTATATGCCCAAAGAACTGAGTGCAACTTTTGCTCCCAATCAGTCCTATGTCCCTCAACAATCTTTGTGAGTGCTGTGCAAAGAATCTTGTTAGTACTCTTAGCTTGTCCATTGCTCTGGGGATGATAGGGTGCAGAACGCTTGTGAATTACCATAAATTCTTGAAGCAAAACTCTATGACCTCATTCACAAAGTGCACACCTTGATCACTAACGATTTCAATAGGTAAGCCATAGCGTGTAAACACGTACTCATACAAGAACTTAGCTGTGGTTCTGGCATCATTTTTGACTGTAGCCTTTGCCTCTACCCATTTGGTCAAATAGTTAGTTGCGACTATAATATATTCGGCATGCGTGTGATGAGCTGGAGGTTTAATGGGACCGACAAAATCAATACCCCATTTGGCATAAGCACGTGTGCTTAACATAGGCCGCAATGGCATATTGTCCTTTGTGATGGGAGGTTTGGTCCTTTGACAATCGTCACAACGTTTTACATATTCTTCAGCATCCATTTGTAAGGTTGGCTACCAAAGCCCAGACCACCTAATCAACTTAGCTATGGTATTGCCCGAAAAGTGTCCACCCCCAACACCTGCATGTGCATGAGTCAAGAATTTCAAGTAGTCAACTTCACATACACACATGCGTAAGTTGCCATCCTTGCCTCTCTTGTAGAGTTGGTCCTCTATCAGCATATAGTTTGCCGCTTCAACTTCAATAGCATGCTTTCGATATTTAGAAATTTTTTCGATCAGTATGACCATGCTGAAGATAGTCCACAATATACTTACTCCAACTTGGTGTAGTTGAAATTTGGAATAATGTGACATTATGAATTGGTTGTTGAATATGACAAGTAGCACAGTTTTTACGAACAAATTTTTCAGCATCCGCATGCATGGTAGGCCACCATTGCCCATTGTGAGTTATACGTCGCACACAAGTAGTAGCTGATGCATGGATTCCACCAATACCCTCATCTGCCCATTCCAAGATCTCCTCATATTGGTCAGGGTTAGGTATAAGCCGCAACACTCCATCATTACCCTGACGATATAATCTCCCTGAGATTAACTTGAATGGTCGCCATAAGTCCACATTAGGACCCGCTAGTTGTATCTGCCCACTTGTCAAAATTTCTAAGATGGGTTCAGACCATTTAGGAGCTGTCTCTAAAGGAAAAGTGTTGAATCTAACATATCATCATCCACACCCATAGGAGCTTCGCCAGAGGTGATTTGAGACAAATGATCTGCCCTAAGATGAGTTGTTCCTTTTTGGACTGCCACTTCAAAATCAAACTCAAGAAGGATGACAAACCACCTCACAATCCTTCCAGTTGCACAAGGCTTATTCACCAAATATAGCAGTGCTTGATGGTCCACAAAAAATATAAATTTGTTTGCCAAAAGGTAATGGCAAAACTTTTTCACTGCATATATCATGGACAAACCTTCTCTTTCTGTTGTGGTATAATTCTTCTCAGCATTGTTCAGCTGTCGACTAGCATATGAGATTGGGAAATCCTTATTATGTTCTCCCGATTGAGCCAAAATACATCCGATTGCAAAGTTTGAAGCATCAATATGGACATGAAAGATTTGGTTCCAATATGGTGCCCGTAAGATGGGTGCAGACACTAATTCTTGCTTCAACTTTTCAAAGGATTCCTCACACTCGTCAGTCCAATTAAACTTTACAAGAAGAGCATATAATGGTCTGGCTAGGACAGCGTACATGTAGATGAATCGACGATAATAGCCACAATGTCCCATGAATATTTGTACCCCTTTAGGGTTGATAGGCCTAGGTAAGGAGACAATGACATCAATTTTATCCATATCTGTTGAAATCCCATTGCGAGAAACAATATGGCCCAAAATTTTTCCTTGTCTTACCATGAATTTGCACTTGTCAGGATTCAAGCATATACGATAAACTTGACACTTTTGAAACACAAGTCTGAGGTGTTCTATATGATCATCACGCTCTTGTGAGTGAACACATAAATCATCCATGAAGATTTCAAGAAATTTCCTAAGGTACTCCTTGAATACATGACTCATTAACCGCTGAAAGGTTGCTGGTGCATTTGTTAGACCAAATGGCATAACACGATAGGCAAAGATGTCATCTTCAGTAGCAAAGGCTGTCTTGTGTTGATCCTTTGGATCAATTGACACTTTCAAGATTGTAACCGGAGAATCCATCCAAGAAACTATATGCCTTTTTCCCTGCAACTCGTTCCAAAACATGATCCATGATTGGAAGTGGGTAATGATCACGTACAGTAGCTGCATTTACCTTCTTGAGGTTTACACATACTCGAAGTTTTCCATTTTTCTTGGGCACCACTACAATAGGGGAGACCCATTCAGTGTGTTCAATCTCATAGATAAACTCTGCCTCTAAGAGCTTGTCTATTTCTTCTTTTATCTTTCGTGCAAAATTCTCATTGTAAGTATAAGGACATTGCTTGGAAGGCTTTGCATCCTCTCGCAATGGAATTGTATGCTGACATATGCTTGGATCAACTCCTTTGAGGTCTTTATAACTCCAAGCAAAAACATCGCGATACTCCTTTATTGTTTGAATTAATAACTTCTCCTCGTCTAAGGACAAGTCTGTGGCAATCCACACATAGCGAGGCTCTTCTCCTGGCTTAGCGATATCAAATTTTTTTGCATCTTCTGGACCATCATATGAAACCCTTGGCACGCTTGGCTTTTGTCGCATGGGCTGTTGAAGAACAATCTTTTGATCTTGAAGAGTGTATTGTGTGAAGTTGGGGGGAACATTGAGACCTTGTTCTTGTCCACTTGAGTCATCACTAATTGAAGACCATGTGGTTTTGAGCTCTCTTTTGCAATCTTGCATCAGATTTTTCTGTTCAACTGTTATCTTTGCACTTCCGACACTCTCTTTTGAATCGGTTTGAGACTTGAGTTTTGGTTTTGGTTTCTTCATTTTTTTATGATTTTTGCTAACAGTTTTTAGCTTTTCCCCTGGTTGGAATCCATCTGATCGTTTTACTTGGTCTTTGATACTATCTTGTGCTTGGACATAGTATAGATATCCATTCTTTCCTGAGAAGTGAGGTGGTGGTTGAGAGTGTTCATTCTTAAACTCCTCATCTTCTTTTTGTTTTCTCTCACATCGTTCCCTCTCATCTTGTTTACGGATTCTCTTATGGCTCTTACAGCATTTAGGTTTAGATCGGCTTCGAGGGATCTCTATTTGAACCTCCCTTCCTCTGAAGAGTAGGCGTGCCTTTCCTAACTCTTCCTCGGGGATTATCACATCATCTTCAAAATCAGAGTCTCATCCATCTTCCTTATCAGCATCATTAGCAGATTTGAGTGTTAAACCCTCCACTGAGACTTCCTCTACATGCAGTGCTGTTGTGGATGCATCCCCATAGTACAAATCATCTAGAAGGTCACGTGGTTGTACCATTCGTATAGGAATAATGTCATATCCATCTGAGTCACAAAATTGAATTGGCTTAGGTAAAGCACATGTCGATAATGTTGCAAGGACATGACTCCATTCTAGGGGATCAATTAAGTGCTCAGGGAAGGGTTGTGGAATGTATGCCTCATCTGATACACTTCGATTACCCTTAAGTCTCTCAGTGTTGAAATCCCTACATGAGGCTCCACACATCCACAGATCTTCTTGCCCATCTGATAATGTAACTCTTGAGCCCTCAGATGAAGCAGAATCAAACTCATCTATTGGAGACCTTGTTACATCACGATATGAGTGATTCTTTAGGTTGACTCTTGTGATGACAGAATCATGCCGAAGGTACAAATAATTGTATCCCCAATCTTGAATCATTTGAAATTGTCGCATGAATGGTCTATCCAATATCACTTCATAGTTTGGATGCTTTCCAAAATCCACTACTGCAAATGTGTGCTCATATTCAATCCCACATGTGGTGACCAATATGTTCTCTAGCAGCCCAATGGGATGTTCTAAGCTTCCATCTGCTAGCTGCAAGAGCATCCTAGTTCTCCTAATAGTAGCTGGTTTGCCCCTTTTTCCAAATGGACCTTGTCACAATGCCCACTCCTGCACCACTATCAAGTATTACAGTTGAAGCTACTTTTCGCACTTCCAATGGGAGGGTAGCATTTCCCTGATCATCCTCACAAAATTTTCCTACTTTGTTGATAGGAAACTGGCATAACATGCTTTGTCTCAGTGTGTATAGTACAATGATGGTGATCCTTTTGTAGCAATACCTGCTCTGACAAACATGTGGCAATATCATTCCACAACTCTGGTCGAAGCTTTATCAAATTAAGCAAAGGTAAGTTACAAGCCACTGGTGCTGACAAAATAGCTTGCACGATACCCATATCCATCTCCTTTGTCAACCTTCTATGCATGGAGAGTATCCTCAAGATTTGAGAACAGTTCTCATATTCTCCCAAATAAGATGGTAAGATTTTCATTGTATGCTTACTTCTAAGAGAAACAATTGTTTGAACTTCCTCTTGGATGCTTGGGCGTCTAAAGTTGTTTTCTGTGCCCCTGGTAAAATCCACCTCAGAGAATGGAGGTGAGATAATAGAGGACCTATTCTCATTAACTTTCTCATGAAGAACTACTGCCCACATCTCATTTTCCATGTCCTCGTTAGCATCAATAACTTCATCATTGCATGGGAAGGCAAGACTAGGTGGCGGCAGAATGCCTTCTTTCAATGGGGTGTCCATTGGTGCAACTTTTTGCTATGAGCTTGTGAGATCAGCTCACTTTTCATTTCCCAACTTGATGACACTTCTGGTATGGTTTCTAATGTTGGCTTAAGAGAGGCTGGGCCCCGAGGGATAGGTGGAGGTGGACCCTCAAGTATTGATTGAGCTTCCCTAATGAGTTGCTGATGTACAGCTAGATTGATCTTCTCCTCACGAGGGTTTGGGTATTCTTGAAGCTTCTTGGGTAGCTCAGATAGAGCTGCAATGCGACTTCTATGAGCATCAATGATGGCATCTAGTGTCTCGTTCACCTTATCCACAAAAACAGAATCCCCAGAACTATCCTCGGTTGTACTAGCCTCATCTTGTTTATAGCACTAGGCCCAGGTTGAGGTTGATGCTCCTCATGCACTTCTTGGGATGTAAAAGCTTGATCCCTCATGTTTTGTTTAGAGACTTCTTGAGAACTACTGGATGCACTCTTAGTTTGCTTGTTGCGGTTCTTTTTCCTCCTAGTGGTCCTTTTTCTATTGGAATGTAGGGTCTTGTCCACTAGATTTGCCTTTGCATCCCAAGTTCAAGGTGTCTCATCAGTCTGCATTTCGGCATTTTGTGTCTGTGATCTAGTCATGACTCTAAGTGGCACGACATCCTCATTCTGTGATGAAGGTGGTGATGGAACTGCTTCTACAAAGTTGAGTGAAACCTTTGGTTGAGAGGTGCCTTCCTCATGTGGTTTTAGCAAACAATCCTTTGGAAAGTGTTCTACACAACACCCTAGACAATATCTTTCAATTGGTGAAAACTGTGGTACTGTTATATTGGATCGAGCTGCTTGCCTTGGGCGATGTGGACAATCACGAGCCCAATGGGGTTCTCTGCACTCATAATAGGGGCCCATTAGTTTGGCTTCTACTTTCCTTTGTTGCTGCCATTGACCTGAGGGGCCTGGAGTCCTAGGTTGGTAGCTGCCTAGCAACATCAAAGAATTTTGTTCCCCTAGTTGAGCCTCCCTAGTGCTTGGCTTGGATATGCGGGACTTTCAAAGAGATTTTCCTTGGATGAATATGATGCATATTCCTCCTCCACATAGCCTGGGTTTACCAAGTCTCTACACATATTTGAATTGTCGTAGTCAACAACCCTCACAGGAGCAGTCCCAGGAGCAGGAGGTTGAGCTCCAAGTATAGGTCGTGCTTGCTCTTGTGCCATCGGTGGCTTACGTTCAAAATTAGTATACTATTGATGCATTTGTGGAGCTACTCCACCCCTTTGCTGCTCACGCTCCTGTCTCATTCTTGCAATGCGAGTACATTCCTGTATGGTGTGGGTAAAGTTCCAAGCACAGGCCTGGCACCACTTCTTTGTGGGTTGGTTTGTGACTAGAGGAGAAAAGGTATTACATTCTTCGGTTTTATGGTTACCGCCACATGCTCCACAAGGATGAGGACCTGTAGGTAGTACACTCCTCATTCGCTCTGCTGCTATTGTTGTGGCTGCATGGGTGGGTGATAGGTTTGTCCCAATCTCCTTAGTACTAGGTTAGCTATGTGGTCTGGATTTACTAGTGCGCTAGACCCTGAACTTTGGTCATCACCCCACTGATCCATAGGTTGCACCTCAGGGCCAGAACCATCTTGGAATTTGAAGTTATCTGTGAAATCCATAGCATCATGGCAACACTCATTGAAATTTGTATGCTTCTTTGCATAGAGATGTGTATGCAGTGTTGAATTTTTGAGTCCTTTTAAGAAGAGAGAAATTAATCGGGCTTCTCATCTTCTGGGCAACAATTAATGTACTGCTTCATCCTATTTACACAGTCTTTAACACTCTCAGTCTCGCCTTGCTTGAAAGAGTAGATCTTTGCTACTGTGTCATGCTGAATCCCCATCAAGGAAAAAGCAGCAATGAATCTCTCTTCCAAAACTCGTAAAGAAGATTTGTCTGAAGCCTCTAGTGCCTGAAACCAAGCAAGGGCCTTTCCCTTAAGAGTGAGCCCAAATCCTTCAATTTGCGTATGCTTGTCAGTCACTTGCTCAGCTCGAACTGCTTGCCTAAATGCTGCTACATGGTCATATGGATCTCCTGACCCTTCGTACTTCTTTACCAGTTTCTGAAGAGTTGATGGCCTTACTTGTCTTGAATACTCATCATAGGGCCTACGGCGTCTCACTCTCCGTGGGAACTATTCCTCTCTTTGGTAAGATGGTCCACATGCATCCCAAATTGGTGTGGGTCCCCTATTACCTACATCACCAATCCCCTCCAAAGATCTTGTTACTCGCATTTCAGGAGGTGCATTTATGGGAGGACGAGTTGGCTCCCCTACCCTCTGATTGTCATAGTGAGAGAAACGTTGTTGTGGTGTGATCTGTGGTCGCACTTTTGGTGTAGGATAATATCTTGGTGCTAGAGTTGGGCTACTTGCAGTGGTCCACTTTGATGTTGAGAGTCCCTCTCTAGTGAACTCTCTTAGGGGAGGAGCAATAGTTTCTCCAAGAAAGGTTGTCTCTCCTGGTTTAGCTGTATTAGTTGAGAACACTTCCATGAATAATGGTTGTCCTCTCCACGTGAGCTCACGAATTTCCTTCTAATCTAAGGTTCGGTATTCATTGGCCCATTTATCAACGATTCGGTTCTTGTATCCTGCAAGCTTCTCGACTACCACCATAAGTGTTAGAGGAAGCTCTAGCTCTGGCGATCTAGTTATTGCATAATATCCTTCTAAAGAGTCCTTATAGACCTCTTGAAGTGGGTCATCCTGAAAGACCTTTGTCACTGGAATTTGTCGTACAAACTCCCATTGGTTCTCAGCCCCCTGATCCATTTTGCTCTTGCCTTTCATGTCCCTTTCCAAATTTAGATCTACACAAAGTAAATCATCTATGGATGGCTTTGAGGACTTAGCATTGGATGGTCCAGGCATGTTCGGCTCAATGAGCCAATCATCTCTAGACTCCCTTGCTCTGGAAGGCCTTGATAAGTCTAAGAACTCACTTTTAGAGAGCTCCCCTAATTTGTCCACATTCTCTGGATGATAGGTGACTTCGTAGCGAACACCATCTCCACCCATGTACATGTTACCCTGGTCATTGACTAGAGGTGCTCTATCAAGCTCTGAGAAAAAGTCTGCGATCTTAACGAGATACCATTGTTGTGGATCCCTAAAAATCTCAGCTCCTTGAGCATTCGTGTAGACATATTGAAGTCTCACATTGAGTGGTAACCCCATGGTGTCAGCTTCAAATGGATTAAAAGATCTTGTGGGTGTCCTATTTGGGGCTAAGGGATGATTATTTGACGGCCCTAGATTGTCCATAGACAATGAGCTAGTTGTCCTGGAAAGGGTATCAGATTGGGATTCGAAAAAGGTTTCAGTAATATCTGCCAATTTTCTACCGATTGGGTCCCACTTTCCTACGTAGGTACTCTAGAAGGTGCCGTAGGTCCTATGGCAGTGTCTATATGACGTCCCGACCGCAAGTGCATAAGGTCAAATTTTAAGTTTTTTTCTTAAATATTATTTTTCAAAAAAATCCAAAAATTTTCAAGTTGGCTCAAACTTTGCCAGAATCCATTTTGAACCCCCTCGAACACATTAGGCCAAAAAAATAGCGTATTTTTTTGGATCGAAAATCGCCTAAAATTTACCAGTTTTGCATACTGAGTCACTATGGGAAAATGGGTCTGGGAGACCGAAATTTCGACGATGGGTGTCGTCTAACTCCTCTCGAAAAGTTAGATAACCTCCCAAATTTTTGCGGGCAGAAAATGAAAAATTTTCCACTCTTTTTTTTTGCACCCCCTTATCCGGTGCGGTGGCGGTCTTTATGGTGCGGTGTGTGGGTCTCTCTGCGTGGTGTGCTGTTCACACACAACCGTTTTTTTTATTTTTTTTTGAAGTGCATGTGCAGTGAACTAAATGCGTGTACAGCTATGAGATTTGCAGTGAATTCAATGCGTGTGCAGTGAACTAAATGCATGTGCAGCAAATTCGAAATGTTCAATCTTCATGTGTGTGTGCAGATTTCACTTTCTCTACAGGTGCAGGTTTAACAGAGAACTAAAATGTAGGTTTACAGAGAACTAAAATGCACAAAATTAATGATGCAGAAAACTGAACTAAGCTAAGAACAGAAAATAAAACGAACATGCAAAAAACTGAAACTGTAAAAATTTTCCTTTAACAGAATGACAGAAATGCAAAAACAGGCCTCTCTTTTTTTGCACACAAATCGAAATTTGCAGGTTTGGCGCCTACCTCCAATCTTTCTCGTGTGTTGAATCCTTGTCTTGACCTCGAGGGAGAAGTGTAGCCAGCCCATCGCACTCAAATTGCAAGACAAATAAAGAGAATTTAACAGCAGATTAGTCTTAAATAAGTACCAAAATTAGTCCCAAAGCCAGCTCTCCTATCCAACAGTTTTGCAACCGATTGGAGCTTAATAAGGAGTGATAGTGTGTGTACGGTGCTCAACTAATGTAGGCATTCGCTCCTCGACAGCGGCGCCATTGTAGAGCGGTTCTCTCTACCGTGGAATATAGTGCTCATAGAGTACTACCGATCAACAAATGTGTTAAGAAACACAATGTCAATCCGAGGACTCGACCCGATTAGTGCATGAAGGCTTATCCCATGAGGGAGAGTTCACATACACAAACCACCACTAGATGATTCAACCATTCAACACCTCAATCAATCTCTCAATCTCTTAAATCCACTACACTAATCAAGACAACAAGCAATGCATAGCAATCTCTTAATCCCATTCAAACATTGATTAAATCTTAGGTTTTCCTAATGCCTGCAAATCCATAAGTGTGCATCTACTAACCCACAAGCTTAAGCAAGCAAAGAATGTAACATTCACAAACCCACAAGCTCATAGAGAGAGTCTATCCATGAATAACTCATTGCCAAAGAAGTGGGCAAGAGCTTGCATCAATGAAGACTACACACACACAATACAAGCATGCAGCATACACAAGAGAAAGAAAGAAGCATTCAACTAATCATAGATTAATCTACTTCAATGATGCTAAAACAGATTAAGAGAATGAAGTGGAGCTATACTCATTGGAGCTTCATGCTCATTAGAGTACAATAGAGAGAGAGTTGGAGAGCTGCCATAGCTTGAGAGCTCAAGAGCTTCACTCAATAGCTTATGGGAATGGAAAAAACGTCCACTTTCTAAAGCTAACATCTCTTTTGTAGAGATGCCACTAACCCTAACCCTAGGCCTCTTTCACACATGGACGGACAACCCCATAAGTGAGCCTTGCTTAATACACTAAGAACTCTCATTTAGAACCCACATTGGCCTAAAATGATTTACATTGCACTTCGGCACAAAAATATGGAAAGATTATGTGCGTCTTTATGTTCCCATGGCTACAATCCGGCTCTCTCGCATTAATTGCTTCCGGCCTCCTTCCATAATCTGTGTTCCCGTGAGTGTTCCCGTGGAACATAGCACCTTTCTCTCTCTCTCTCTCTTTTAATAAAAGTATAAATGCTTGTGCAAAATATGTAGATTCTTAGCAATGTGGTAGTTAAATCCAAATTCGTAATATTCATTAGTACTTGACTAGTGCATCAAGGGATTACTCTATAGAAAACTTATACATCACATGTATTCAAGGGGTATATATCCCTTAGTTATAAATTTTAAGTATTTAAAGTGACTCCTTTTTCCATACAATAACTCCTTTTTCTTACAAACTCGTAATTTTCTATACAATGCCCCCCTTTTTCTACACAAATTTGAGTTATTTCAAATGACCCCCTTTTTCTATACAAACTATAATTTTTCTTATAGAATCCATAAAGAAACCCTAATGTAAGTACACTTTTATTATTTTCAAATCCCAAAAACATGAATTTAAAAATCCTATTTATTTATAAAATCTATTTCAAATTTAACCATTTTTTTGTCCTTATGCATCCTTTTTATACATATCTCATATTTATGAAGAAAACATGGTATTGATTTGAACAGAGATAGCTGCATCTATCTACTCAAACTAGCTCAAACACCAATTGATGAGCGCTAGCCATATTGATTTGATGAGAGCTAGTAGCATCTATCTACCCGAACTAGCTCAAATACCAATTGGAATCTCGACCTGGTTCATATCTCCCTTGGGCCTTGCCAAAGAATGTGTCATTAGGTCTTTCCTCCTTTGAGCCAAAAATGCAACATACCATTGTGGGTATCCTCGCTCTCTTATCACACTGGAATGATCCTTTGCGACGAATGGGGTGAAGGTAGAGCTCTCAATGCCTAGATGCAAGCAAGAAGAGATGGTCCTTCGCGACAGTTAATTCTCTCTCACAAAAGGTGGGGGAAGAAGAAGAAGTTATTGCCAAGAAGAAAACCTACACTCAAACCTATCTAGCATGCATCCATCATGCAAGCAAGATTCAATAGCAAAAGCAAGAAGAGAGAAGAAGAAGAAGGAGCTATTCCTTCATGATGAGTTAGTGTGTTTATTTTCAAAAAATAAAAATTATATATCTTAATAATATTTCCAACATTTTATCTAAATTCTTAATACTTATCCAGGCTACTTTTGAGCATTGTCATTATTGTCATTGGTCAAAAATTATTTTGCACTGAACAATATCTCTTGTTAAGTACACTACAACATGATCCCTCTCTCTCTCTCACACTTTTTTGTTTCATTGTGACCTACCTGCATTTTGCAATACAACATGCTTTTTATGAGCTAGAAAGGAGATGCCAAGAAGGACCAAAAGCAAATAATGTACACTGTACATTATTTGCTTCTGGTCTAAAAAGGAGATGCCAAGAAAGACCAACAGCAAATAAAGCACATTTTTATGGGTTAAAAAAAAGATGCAAAAAAGACAAAATAATAATAATGTACATCGTACATTGTACACATGCATTCTCTCTATATTTTACAAAGCATTGCATAAGGCTTCACTAAAAATAAATTTTTTCATGTGATTTCTCTCTCTCTCTCTCTCTCTCTCTCTCTCTCTCCAACACGTCGGGGGCACAACAGTATTTCAGCAGGACACTAGGAGGATGGTTATTTAGATGTTGACTTTTGTTATATGTATGCTTTTTTAGATCTTTTGGATATTGATCCTTAATCAAGTATGCTTAACGTGATTGAGTTATATCATGTTCTCATTCTATTGGGTGTGATGCATCTATTATTAATAAATGTGTGGATGGTGGCTTATATTTTTGATGTGTCTATGTTTCCTTTTGATACTGATTTTCTATTGGCATTGTTAGCATGTCTTTATGTGTCTTTATGAGAGAGAGATTAATTTGTTAGAGTACGGTACTTTTGAAACCTCTTTAAATGTCCTAAGCAACAATATGTCACAATGTCCTAAACAATAATATGTCACACCAACGCACTGGTAGAGAGGGAGAGAGAGTACCAAGGGGGATGTCACAGGGAGAGAGAGTACCAAGGGGGTAGTGCATAGTAGAGAGAGACAGAGTACCAAGTGCATAGGCAGCAGCTGAGCGAGTGGGCCGTGTACTAGTAAGAGAGGGAGAGAGAGTACCAAGGGGGTAGTGCATAGTAGAGAGGGAGAGAGAGTACCAAGGGGGTAGTGCATAGTAGAGAGAGACAGAGTACCAAGGGGGTAGTGCATAGGCAGCAGCCGAGCGAGTGGGTCGTGTACTAGTAAGATATAGAGGAAAGAAGAAGATGCCATCGCTCGAGATGAAGGGCATACACATACGTGGGTTACAAACATTAATGCCATTAAGTCATCTAATGTAGCTGCTTCAAATATCGTGAGATTATGCATAATAATCTACAATATTGATCTGATGATGATAATGGCTGCAAGAACTACAGATCTATCATCATGGCATATTATTGTGCACGACTACAGCTTACAAAAGTGATAATGCAACTGCTGCGCCGCATGCGCCTGAATCAGTCCCTATGTAGGCTTGAGGTTGCTCCAAGGCGATGGATGCGTTCTGCCAGTTTGTTAAGATGTCATCCATTGCTTCGCTAGTGCCATTAAGTGCAGACTGCAAGAATGCTACAAACAATCCGCCCGTGAAGCTGCGGAGAGGTTCTTTGGAATATCCACTCTTACAGACCAACGACGTCCAGAAAACTGAGTCGTCTAAGAAATCAAGGTGACCAAAGTCAGATGCAACAAGATGGTAAACGATTGGAGCCGATGAACAGTTGTAGAAGGCTTGGTGGCCACAGCACACAGGCGCACAAGCAGGGCCAATGAGAGGTTTTTGGCTACCGTAGCCTGTTCCTTCGATGAGAGTTGGAAACGGAAGGTGGTGTAGGCAATGATCACAACCCTCCTGAACAATTGCGGGGGTTGTGGGCTCGTCGACGCCATCCACAGGGTCGAGCGCCACAAGCCCAGAAAAGCTCAAACTGGTGTTGAATGAGGCCAAGCCCAATGCCAAGGCGAATGCTACTTTGCCTCCCCGGCTATGTCCTGCCATCACGACCTTTTCGAGATCAGGCGTGACCACTGTGGTAGTCGGGTCGACGGCGGCTGTGCTCAACACCACGGACAGGTTGCCCGGAAGCCAATTCACGACTTTTGCCACTTCTTCGATCTCCTCGGTAGCGTCCTCGTCCAGCGTGATGACCTAAATCAGGATTAAACCGCCTTAATCCTTATTAGTATTAACATTGGGTTACATGATTACAAGGGCATGCACACATGGGTATACAGAACAGTTGCAAGCTCTCAGGGGCCTGTTGGGGTGTACAGCGTTCTCATTATTATATTCTCTTCTTTTCATACTCCTTTAAAAAAAACCGCAGACTTTTATAAAAGGAAACATGGGAAAATATTTTGTCTATAGAAAATTCTAGACACTAGTGTTAAGGGCTCAAGATAGATAGCAGGGATCCGTTGTTAGGGTTGCCTTTTTCGGGTGGATTGCCTTTTTCGGGTGGACGAGCATGTATTTTTTTGATGGATTAGAATAATTTTTGCAAGTTTTTTTAAAGTCCAAAATACTTCATAATTTACGTGTATTTTTCTATGGATTAAAATTATTTTTGCTAGTTTTTTATGTCCAAAATACTCAAAAACGTGCAAAACGCTCTTAAAAAATTATCTTTTTTGATGGCTTATAATTATTTTTGCAAGTTTTTTATATCCAAAACACCCAAAAACAAGCACGAGCTCGTCAAAAATCAAGCATGTGTGGACCCTACCCCCCACTTTTCGGAGCTGGTGGCGGCCGAGAAATCAAAGATACACAAGTATTTCATTTAATTTGAAACGTTTCACTTCTAAAATAGTGTGATGGTGGGGGTGCTTAAATGGTCTCTTGGTGTGGAGTGTTCTAGGTATAACTTTTAACACTTCTGAAGATAATTATTATTTTTGTTAAAAAAGAGGCCCCATGTAAGTCGGGTGCCCGGCTCATCTCTCTCAAAAGGGACAAAATATACCCTCCCCCTTTCCTTGAGAGGGGATATTTGGCTTGTCTATTGCTGAAATTTGAAGCCTTGAGAGGGCATCAAAGCCCTTCAAATATGTTAGAGAAAGCCTCTTAGAAATCTATCTTGGTTGTGAGAGGGTTTATTAATTCGCAACCCACAACAGAAGAAGGTTTTAGGTGTGGAAACTAGATGGATAATAATCCCCCCCTAAGTTTTTTTCTCTCGGTTGATCTTCCATCTTCTTGCACACCCAAAACCAACCTTCTTGTGGGAGGAGCTTAGGTGAAGAAAAGAGCAAAATAATTTAAAAAAAAACCACTTTTCTCAATGACCTATGTGTTCACCTGGGGAGCCACCACAATATAACCGTAAGAGGATACGTGCTGGAGGAGTTGCGTGTAAAAGCAATTGGCGAGAAGGAATCCATGTTGAAAAACGACTACCGGATACGTCCCACTTTGTGTCGGAACAGCAACAACGAGGCGCGTTGGAGGTTGGTTCTGCGTAGGGGGCTCGATGATCGTCGTACCGACGCAAGGGACTCTCGCTGAGAACGAAGTTTGGAAAATTTGGACCTCCAACGGACCGTTCTCCTCATAGACGGCAGAACTCAAGGTGGCGAGGCAAAGGATTTGAGCTAAGGTCACGAGAGGGCGATAAACTGCACTGCTCATGTCTCGGACAGAAGCTCTCATCATGGTGGTGGCGGAAAGATTAAGAATTAAGCGCGAGAGTATCGAGAGGAGAAGCAAGAGAGTGCGCGAGGAGAAGCTAGCAAGAGTGTATACTGTGTGCAAACTAGACTCAGTGGCCCTTCTATTTATAGGATCTTTCTGCTCGAACCAGCTCGAACACCTACAAATTCGACCTCAAAGTTCACCATCTTTCTGTCCTTATTCATCCTCTTGATAGCATCCTACAGGTTTCTGAAACAAACACGAGCCTTGACGTACTGAGCTGTGGTTGCATCTGTCTGCAAGAACCTCGAACACTGGTCCAGGACCTCGTGAATAACCACACTCTCCACCAAAAGTAAAATTTATTATGTATAGATTTACTCTCCCTCTCCCCCTCTCTCTCTCTATATCTCTCCACCTCTCTCTCATTGTTTGTTCATGGTGACCTCCTTGCATTGGAGAGTACAACTATGCGCATGGGCTGTAAAGACGATGCCAAGAAAGACCAAAAGTTGAAAATGTACATTATACACATGCAATCTCTCTTACCAACAAACCATTGATTTTTTTGGTCATTGCACAGAAGCAAAGTGTAGAGCTCAACAATTTGTACCTCCACCCCTCCTTTCTTTATTAAGCTCTTACAAGTAATTAGCCTCTTGAAAACATCAGGATGGTGCAAGCATATTCTTGTTATGGACCTACAGTTGTGATATTTCTTTATTAAGCTCTTACAAAGTAATTAGACTCTTGGAAACATGAGGATGCAAGCATACTCTTGTTATGTCCCTACTATTGTGATACTTGTAGATTCTTAGCAATGTGGTAGTTAAATCCAAATTCGTAATATTCATTAGTACTTGACTAGTGCATCAAGGGATTACTCTATAGAAAACTTATACATCACATGCATTCAAGGGGTATATATCCCTTAGTTATAAATTTTGAGTATTTAAAGTGACTCCTTTTTCTATACAATAACCCCTTTTTCTTACAAACTCGCAATTTCCTATAGAATGCCCCCCTTTTTCTACACAAATTTTAGTTCTTTAAAATGATCCCCTTTTTCTATACAAACTTATAGAAACCATAAGAAAACCCTAATGTAAGTACACTTTTATTATTTAAAAATCCCAAAAACATGAATTTAAAAATCCTATCTATTTATAAAATCTATTTGCTCGAGTTGGAACGCTTGGAAACTCGATCTCAAATTTAACCATCTTTATGTCCTTATGCATCCTTTTTATACATATCTCATATTTATGAAGAAAACATGGCATTGATTTGATGAGAGATAGCTGCATCTATCTACTCGAACTAGCTCAAGCACCAATGATGAGAGCTAACCGTATTGATTTGATGAGAGCTAGCTGCATCTTTCTACCCGAACTAGATCAAATACCAATTGGAATCTCGACTTTGTTCATATCTCTATGTTTTTATCCTTATGTATCCTTTCAAAAAAACCATATTGCATATTTTTGAACCAAATATGTGTCTTGTACTAAGCTAATGGCTTAAATTTTAAGATCATGGTTCAATTTTGTTAGTGTCTTAATTTTCAAGAAACAAAATTATATATCTTAATAATATTGCCAACATTTTATCTAAATTCTTAGTGCTTATCCAGGCTACTTTTAAGCATTGCCATTATTTTGATTGGTCAATAGTTTTTTTGCACTTAACAATATCTCTTGTTAAGTACACTACAACACGATCTGTCTCTCTGACATTTTTTTTGTTTCATTGTGACCTACCTGCATTTTACAATACAACATGCTTTTATGAGCTAAAAAGGAGATGCCAAGAAAGACCAACAACAAATAATGCACAATTTTATGGGTAACTAAAAAGAACATGCAAAAAAAGACAAAAAAATAAATAATGTAGATTGTACACACGCATTCTCTCTATATTTTAAAAAGCATTGCATAAGGTTTTTATTATGTGACCTCTCTCTCTCTCTTTCTCTCTCTCTCTCTCTCTCTCTCTCTTATTTCTTCTTCACCAACCATGACTTACCTACATTAGAGAGTGCATTACTAATCTCTCTCTCTCTCTCTCTCTCTCTCTCTCTCTCTCTCTCTCTCTCTCTCTCTCTCTCAGCCCTTAGAGAATTTTGTATTCACCCCATGACTTACATGTGCATTGGAGAGTACAACATGTCCATTTTGTGTAGGCAATAAGGAAGATGCCAAAAAAGGCCAAGAGTTGAAAATGTACATTATACACACACATTGTGTCTAAATTCTATGTGCTAGATCTCATCCCTCTATGGTGATTCAAGGACACATGGGTGACCATTATACCATGCTGATGGTGAGACCACTTAATATTGATAGGATCTTGGAGAAGGAAATATAATTAATCAACCCCATATATGTATACAACCATAGCTTGAATTAACATAAGAAACATAAACAACCAAAGCTAATACATGAACACAAAGTATAAGAAACAAAGCATTGAGTGTAATAACCTCCATCCCCCCCCCCCCCCCCCCCCCCCCCGACATGAGAGGCTGCCTCTTCTCCTTTTACATAAATAACCATAAACTTGGTACTTGGCTATAAAGAAGATGCTAAGAATCATGGGCTATAAAGAAAGACCAAAAGTTAAAAATGTACATTATACACATACATTCTCTTTTACCAATAAACCATTGATTTACTTGGGCATTACACACAAGCAATGTATAGAGCTGTGTGGCATGTGTAGTATGGTATAAGTCTTCTTTTTCATCAACAATTTTTTACTTCTACCCCTCTTTTATTTATTAAGCTCTTACAAATGGTTAGACTCTTGAAAACATGAGGATGTAAGCATATTCTTGTTATCCCTACTATTGCGATATTTCTTTAATAAGCCCTTACAAATTATTAGACTCTTAAAAACATGAGGATGCAAGCATATTTTTGTTGTGTCCCTACTATTGTGATATTTCTTCACTAAGCTCTTAGAAGTAATTAGACTTTGGAAACATGAGAATGCAAGCATATTCTTGTTATGTCCATACTATTGTGCTAATTCTTTATTAAGCATATTCTTGTTATGTCCATAGTATTGTGCTACTTTTTTATTAAGCATTTACGAATAATTCAATTCTTGGAAACATGAGGATGCAAGCATATTCTTGTTATTCTGTACTATTGTGATATATATCAAGTCATAAAACTAACCTCTCTTGAATACATTATAGCACCTCTATCTCTCTCTTTTAATAAAATGTATAAATGCTTTTGAAAAATATGTAGATTCTTGTCAATGTGACCCTTAAATCCAAATTTGTAGTAATCATTAATATTTTACTAGTGCCTCAAGGGATTTACTCTATAGAAGACCTATACATCACACATACATTTAAGGGGCATATATTTTAAGAATACATTAGTTATAAATTTTGAGTATTAAAAATGACTCCTTTTTCTATACGGTAACCCCTTTTTCTGTACAAACTTAAAATTTTCTATATAATGATCCCCTTCTTCTATATATATATTAATTATACAAAATGACCCCTTCTTTTATATAAACTTACAATTTCTCTTGCAAAGTTCACAAAAAATCCATAAGTAAGTACACTTTCATAATTTATTTTACCCCAAAAAATTAAACTTACCCAAAAACTTAAACTTAAATATATTTTACCCCAAAAAATAAAAGATAAGAGTACATACATAAAGGGAAAGTACTCTTGTACAATAACATACAATGATGGTCTATCGTGTGAACCCGACCATATAAGTTGGCGTTATAAGTATGCCATAACTCTAGTACTCTAAAATGGCTATCACATAGCTTGTCATCCAATGGCGGAATATCGGCAATAATCTCACCAACCATGCTAGTGGCACAAGTGCGGAAGCTATCACCCACGCGGGTCATCAATGTCCACCATAGCACTAGTTGAGCTCGATATCTCAACATTAATGCATAAGCTTAATGCATTATGCATTAATCCGTGGTGCTATCTTCCTAGCATGTGGCATCGTTCATAACGTCACTCACGTGGTAATTCTATAAGCTATCGGCGATCTAGTAGTGGGGGAGCTGGGTGCGGTGGATTCTTTGTGAGAGGTGCGTAGTCTTCTCCACCTATGGGGATAGACAACATGCCTGGGGAGGGTGGTTATATGATTTATTATAGCCTTGATGATGAGGGCAAGACTTTTATCGATGACATGTGATGGAAGGTTTATTATACCTTCCATCAATTAGTCAACCACACCTATAAAGATATCTTCAAACCATGAGGAGAGCAGAAGGATGGAGAATTCATGTATGTGGTGCAGTGCATGCATGAGCGTCTCCCAAACCCGCCATGCATGCATTTTTCTAACAAGTGGGTGAGGAATCACATAATTAATTTTTTAAAATCTATAATTATGGCATGTATATATAGTTTTTAAGCTTAGGAACCACAGATTTCATGTATAAAAGTTAAACTTGTGCATAAAAACTCAAGAGTGAACAATTTGAAGCCTATGGCTATCATAGTTCATTAAATCATAATGATAATACATTCACATGGTTCCAAGTCTCCATGGGTCTGGCGACGACAATGCCATTCAACATTAACTTTAATAGTGATCTACCAATGATCATCCAACATTAACCATTGATATTAAAAAAAAACATCTCAATTTTTTAAAAAATAATAAATTTTTTAATTTAAAAAAACTATTTAAAAAAATGTGTCACAAAAATTGGGGTGTTTTAAAAAAAATGTGTTTTTTTTTGTAACTATGGTCTTTAAGCACACCACCAAGGATAGCAACATTCTAAGAAATGTTGAGTCTGGAGAGACCATGAGTCTTAGGAAATCCATCTAAGAGACACAAGAGAACGATGGAGCTTGTGAGGATATCGGTATAATATTCCTTAACAATGAAACCTTTTGTCTCATTTTGAAAAAGTTGAGTTTGGAGTAAACACATCGTTTTCTCTTTGCATGCATGCATATGTTCGTCTTGGTTTGCTTGGAAGGGTTGTTTCATCACCTTGTTGGCCTGCAGTGATATTAAACTTTCCCACTTTAGTCCCTACTTTAATGTGCACAATTAGATATCGATGCATGACCTCCATAGTTAGATTTGATTTAATTAATGAGTATTCAATTTATCAAAATGAAGTAGATAATGGGTGACCATTCGCATGGGTCTAGGAGACAGAAATCTCACACCTTTAGCCAACCACTTTTCTTAGTGACATGGGAAATCCAAAGATGCAAACAAAAAAATAAATTAGAAGAGTATAAAGACGTCTTTCTCATAAAAAATTTCCATTGTTTTATACGACCAATTAGATTAACCAAGTGGTTTGATGAGGATAAGTTTTTTCAAAATCGATTAAGGGGTTCCTATATAAAACTCACCTTGCTATTTTTTACGTCATTCTTTTCTAGCATGCACACTTTATTTTTTGGGAAATTAGGCTATAAACTATAGTATGGCCTTGAATTAGGAAAGAAAGTCAAAACATGAAAAAGTAACTTTAAAATGATAGAGTTTCTTGTTTTTCTTTCATTTGAAAACAACCATGTCTTTTTTGTAAGATCTCATTTTGAAAGGTTTTGATAAAACTCATAGTCC
Source organism: Cibotium barometz (assembly GCF_041138505.1). Taxonomy (NCBI): domain Eukaryota; kingdom Viridiplantae; phylum Streptophyta; class Polypodiopsida; order Cyatheales; family Cibotiaceae; genus Cibotium; species Cibotium barometz. The sequence goes on from NC_141050.1 coordinate 30,833,562, forward strand.
AACATGTTAAGCAAACTGTCAATTCTAAGCACATTAGAAATTATCGCATATGTTAACCAAACTATGAATTATAAGCACATTAGACTAATGTGACACAAATAAAAGCTACATTTTGCTTTATTGTTATGTCACAATAAATTTGGAAAGTTGGTTAGTTAACATGACATAAGAGGGCCTTATGACATTTTTATGTCCTATTACTAAACTAGTGCTTCAGGGAATGCATTTGGCAGCATTATACATTTTAGTGCCTATGTGTCATATGAATGATTGTCTTGAATATGCCAAGTAGAGCATGAATATCAAATTTGAAAGTTGATGTAGCAAAAGCTTCTATCATAGTTCAACAAGATTACATGGTAGTAGAGATGTGTGAGGTAGAGATTGTAGAATGTCATTCCATTTATAAGCTTCACAAAGATAGTACAATCAATGCATTTTTGGCAAAAGACTGTCCTTCCATGTTGTGTAAATCATATGTATGCAATTTCTCACCACTCAACCTTTACATGCTTGTAGGCACATGCATGCATATTGTAGGCATTAAAAATTAGCAAATAATTGCTCAAGCAAGTGTACTCCACTTTCATAGGAATATGTACACATGATCTCAAACATTATTGCAACTCCAAGATGGCACCATCTAATATGACATTGGCGAATATGTCAAGCCAATTGGGTTTAGGATGGATTATATTTCATCATAATGCCACTACAAAATCACTCTCACTTCTTTCATGTGCGGAATTATGTGGAAAAACTACATAAGGTGCATTGGACTAGGTCAACTATGATTGACATCTTTATCTTTGGAGACCATCATGCATGTCCGATTTGTGGAACATCACTTGTTTCGGAAAGACCCTTTACACTTAAAAAGGTGGTGTATGATAAACACAATCGATTTCTCCCTCCTTCACATCCCAAGTATGTGCCACATGATGTCTCACCACCTGTGATTAGAGGTAAAGATTGGTTTGAGGCATAGAGAAGCACTCCTAATCCACCGCCAAATGGGACGTCTAGACACACAACCTTCTTTCGATCCATATTGGTGTGACATGACGATCCATAATCTCTTAGATCACATGCATATCTTCAAGAATGTGGCAATAAGTATTTGGGACCATTTAATCGGTAAAAGAGATACAAAGGGTGCAAGGGATGACTTACAAAACATTGGACGCCTTCAAAGTGCATGGCCAATTGAAAGTGAGTGGTAAAATAGTCCTACCAAAGGCACCAAGGTATTAACCAAGAGGGAGCACAATAAGGTGAAAAGTGTAATCGCCTCTTTTTGTAGACCAACGGTAGTAATGCATTCATTGAAGGGTGCCTTCACAAAGACCAAAAAGAAAGGAGAGGAACAATTATATGGCCTCAACACACATGATTGGCACAAGATATTATAGGTATATAAATATTCACTTTTTCATTTTCTCTTTGTGGTACATAATTTGTAAGCTCATATACTAACTTTCATTTTTTCTATGCATAGTTTATTCTTCCAATTGCTATAGTTGGTTGTGGAGACAAGAAGGTGAGAGAGGCTATTTACAAAATGGGAAGCTTGGTGAGGTATGAATCTTCTCCTCAATTCACTAAGTTATATTATTTATTTGGAATTCTTATGCGCTCACAAGTTATGTATTGGTAAATAGTACACGTAATTGCTATGTATGTAGGTATATATCCTTAAAGGAGATAGATCCTACATCCATTAAGATGGTTCGTCTCAGTGCTATATTGAGGCAGTGTGTATGATCGAGGACAACTTCCTTAGAACAATTCTCACTAGCCAATTGCATCTTGTGGTGCATTTGGTTGATAAATTGACATTGTGTGATGTTTTTTCTTGAAAGGTTCATGAAAACCTTGAAGGACTTTGTGAGACAAAGAGCAAGGCCATAAGCAAGCATGGCAAAGGGATGGTTGATGCAAGAGTCTCTTGTGTACATCTCAAAATATCTATCTCGCATAGATCCTTCCATGCCACGATTATGGAGAAATGAGAAGGATGACCGACTAATCACTAATGTGCCTCAGGGAAAAGGAAGGCAATGAAGACTAGATGAAGCATTATGCCACAAGTTTAATATATTTTGCATTCTAAATAGTCCCATCATGAAGAAGTGGATTGGGAGATACAAGGATGCAATCAATAGACGAAAGGATGAGAGATAAATATAGAATGGCTTCATATGGCAATATCGATGGCATCACAAAATGGAGAGATGATCACAAGAGAAGAGCATGAGTATGCAAGAGTATGTGACCCTCAAGTAAGTACATTCTTCATCTCTATCTCACGTATATACCTTCTTTAATGCACTATATATACTAAATGTCATGCTTTTGTTTAATGTGAGTAAAAACTATATAATGTAATATGGTGCAAGAGGGAAGGCACTTTCGCAAAGAGCGTGTGGATTCTAAAAGAAACACATTTGATTGTGGTGTGATGGTAACTTTTGAGCAAGAAAGTTGAGCCAATAGACATGATACCAATGTCATAGAGGAGAATCTTGAGTATTGTGGAACTTTTCACGATATTCTTGAGGTTGGATTTAGAGCATTTAGTCTATTCATCTTTGATGTCAAATAGTTCAAGGTGATATATAGAGGTGCTCAAGCAACCATGAAGAAACATCCAAATGGAGTTTGAAATCTGCAGCTGGATTTGGACATTAATCAAATGCGTAAATAGCTTGCTTATGGGCAGACGGTGTGCAGTTGTTGAATCCGCAGAGCAGGCGGTGTAGTTGTTGAATCCAGAGGTGGTGCAGTTGTAGCAGGCGGTGTAGTTGTTGAATCCAGAGGTGGTGCAGTTTTTTCCACCTCAAAATGTAAAAAAATTAAAAAAAATCACTTTTTGGGGCCCACCTGAATACGAGAATGTTTTGTTGATGTGGAAGGGAGATATTGTGGGAGTTAATGAGAAAGGAGACTTCAAACTGACAAGAAAGATTCAATTTGTAGAGAGTGAAGATAAAAAATTCAAAAAGTAAGAAAGTATGAGAAAAGTCAAAAAGTAAGAGACAGAGTATGAGAATATTCCCTTTAAAAAGTGAAACTAGGGGGGTATGGCTGATGTGGCAAGGCAAAAAATAGGGGTCATCATAGCCTTTGTCTCCCTTAAGCCCAACTTTTTAAGCTCTAATCCCTTAAAATTAGGAATCCTTTTAGGAGGCCCTTTTTGGGTCCAAAAAATTCCTAACGATAAGGGCTATTACAAACAACATTTTGTTAGCTCGTAAATCTTATATGATCAGTACTAAGAGCTCACATGACTTCATAAGGTCACATCTATGACCAAATACATGTATTTATGTCTAAAATTTAGAACAAAATTCAAACCAATGGCCTATTTTCAAGCAAGCCTACTCGAGAAGTTTTGAAGGGCTTTGCTGCCCTTTGAAGGCTTAAACGAGAAGGAACCTCACCCCTCTCGTCCTGGCCTCCATAAAATGTTTTCACCTCGAGTGTACCGACATGAAAGACATTTAGGATACATTTTAATGGGGCTATTTTGTTGTATTGCCATCTGTAGGGGTGAGATCACTTTTAAAAATGCCCCCTCTAGGTGGCTTGATGTCACCCCTATACATGTCAAAAAGACAAATCTGGGCGCTTGAAATGTATCCTTGGCCCGTGAAAGAGGCTATGTTTGAAGCTGGTGAGGTTTGCCAGCCTCAAGCAGCACGTACCTCCTCCTACAATAGTGGCATGGCCCAAGCTCTACAATGCATAATCTTTTTGGAAGGTCGAGTTGATGGCTAAACAACATTTATTGTTGCTGGGGTAGGTTCTAAAGGATTACTGACTTTGCTAACTTTGTGTTGATGAAGATAAGGCCAGCTAAAGAGCAAATTATACTTCCGGGCTCGGAGTGGGTGGTGCTGCCACAAATTACTCTTAGACCAGAATGATCTTAGGATGGAGGTTTATTGAGTTGTGAGAGCATCATGACTTGAAGTCTCTTCATCAAACTCCACTCTAGTGATGTGAGGTGGTCTACTTCCTCTCACAACTCACTAGTAGTTTGTCGGGAAATCCGCACATTCAAAGTAAAGTAACCTATTTTCTTTTGATGTACAGAACCTCGTCATTTGAGCTCTGTCTCTAGCGGATGTGAAGATCCTTGCCCTTCTTCTTTAGTACAGTGGAACTATCTTATTAAAAACCGCACCTGAAATTATACTTTTAAGGGAAACTTAACATGCCATTAATGTATTAGACTGATGCCATTAATGTATTAGACTGATGGATTTATATAATCTTATTTGTTCTTAGCTAAGACATGACACAGTGCTAAAGACTAGTATGGTGACATGGCTTTATACATGGACCTACTCTTGTTCAAGTGTGTGTTATATCACATAGTCTATGCTATGCATGTTGGAATTGATGATGATGATTTGAAGCTTTTTCACGAGCAGAGACTCTCAAGTTGGACTTTGTTAAGTTGGGAAATGAATTGTTACAAAACTTTGTGATGATGCTGAACACTAATTAGCAATTTGGAGAACGAGGGAGCTTTTTACCATGGCTTGTGTGCAAAACATAGATATATTTTCAAGGATGCTCGTTTTAGCAACATCTTGTAGAATGCAAAATATAGATCAATCCAAGTTTTAGCAACATATTGCAGAATGCGAAATACATGCCTGCGCCATGGCAATATTGGTAAAGTCCAGTATGAGTGTTCACTTCGTCTCAGTCCGCTGCTATGAGTGTGTTCTTGTCTTCTTCTCCTAGTAGCTTCCCATGAAAAAATACAGTCTTCTAAGAACACCAACAGTACATGAGGATATGAGAGAAGGTTTCTGAGGTGTGTGCGGCTCAAGTATCTCATCTTGCAAGCCACAGTCCTGAGAGGAGTGTTGCTTCTGCTCATTCAGTGTCTTTATAAGAGCATCTGAATATTCCTCTTCTGTTTTAGATTCTCCTGCATCCAAATATTTGTTCCACTTCTTCTTCTTTTTGTTAGTTTTCTTTTTGTGCTTATTCAGTGTTTCTAGAGCATCTGAATATTCCTCTTTTGTAGAATCACAAGATACCACTGCTGCATCGACCAAAACTTTCTCATCAGAAGATTCCAAGTATTCCCCATCGGCTTGCCTCATCAAGGATAGTAGCTGATCTGTGGAGAAGAAGGCATGGTTTTTGGCATTCTTCCCCTGTTGTAGTTGCCCTAAATTCACACAGCTAGGGGCTGAGGCCGGCCTTTTGCCGCCTTGTTTACCATTGCTATCACTGCTACTGCCTTGAGCTTTTGTTGCATTGCTTTCAATCTCATTGCTGATGTCAATCTCATGATTACCGCATTGTACTATAACAGCATTGTTCTTATGGCTAGTATCGTGTTTAGGATTTGATCTCTTTGTTTTCTTGGGCTTCTTCCCTCTCTTCTTCTTTCCTACATACTTCCATGCATCCTGCTCTTCTTTTTTTGACTGTGGCATGCAGGTGGTGCATACCTCGACCTTCTCATCATTTTCGAGCAAGTGGAGCTGCAGCACTGGGCTTCCATGCTGTTGGCAGATTTCCTCTAGTGCTCCTTCTTGGAGATGATTATCTTCAATAATCTCATGATCATTAATTATCTTGGCCTAACTCTTGCTGCTGCTCCGTCCTGTTCAACAATATCATCACACTCTTGAGAGATTTCCTTCAAATTCTCATCTTCTTTGTCCTGATCAATGGGGGCATCATCAATATCCTCATGGCAGCTTCTTCCACCAATTCCTATGCCATGAACTTTTACGCCTTGATTAATGTTATAATAGCAGTTGATCTTCACCCGATCAGTACTTGGCTGTAGCTGCAGGGGGCCATCAATATCGTGGACGGCTCCCTTCACCTCCAGCATGTGCGAGCGATTGTTGTAGACGTGGTGGATGTCCAGGCCGCTCCCCACTTTGAAATAACCGGCCACCTTGTGAGACATCGGACATCCAGTGCTGTAATGGTCGCTGATCAGTTGGGCACGGATATTCATCACCTGCAGAGTGGGTGGTCGAGTAAAGAGCCTGCCAGAGAAGCTCTTCTTATAAGTTGGATGCGAAACGCGTGCTTTTACGTCGAAGAGCTAGGAAAGGCAAAAAGCAAAAAGCAAAAAGCAAATGCTAGAATTGTCAAACGCAAGAATTGTTCCGAGACCCAGTGGAATATAATGCCAAATATAATGTCAAATTTTGCAACTTGTAGAAGGGTTACTTCGTGTTGGAGCTATATAGCTAGTCCTAACTCACTCTAGGTCTTGCCTATATATATGTGACTTGTGACTAATATGATTCATTCTTGTGGTCCAGGAGCGTATGTGGTGTCTCTTCTCTCGTCTCTTCTCTAGTCTCTCTCCATCTCTTAACATGGTATCAGAGCGATTATAATCATAAGAGAAGCATCTACGTCTTCTTGTTCAATTTATGATTATGATTTCATGTCTTACAAGATTGATTTTTGGTAACAGTTTTGTGTAGGGTTGATTGGTTCCTTGATTATATGTTGCCTACATGATTTTATAGCTCCACTTGTAGTAATTAGAATTGTTTCTTAATCACGTCCTTAAAACCAAAACCAAGTACTGGTGCGTAGATGGTATAGTGCTTGTAAATCCTATCAAAACGGTTTGTCAATTGGAGTTCTGAGTCCAAAGTTAGGACAGTTCAAGCAAATTGCATCTCTAAAACAGTAAAACAGGTAACCGTTCTTTGTGAGAGCAAACAGGTAGTTGTCTCTGAGTCGTAAGCAGAATTTGATCATCAAAGCTTTCCTTGAAAGCTTTAGACGGATGCTTGCTATACAAGCTACAATTAGATACAAAACTTGTCGTGCAAGTTGTGTCATAACGTGGTGCTTTTTCTTATTATTATTTTCGTCTTTTATGGACCTCTAAGTTTGCTTACGTGCATGAGACACGGGTCTCCACTTTTAGAGTTCTAATTTTGGTTCACGTTCTATTTCTTACACTATCACTTTATGCTCGTCGTCTGGTGCATGCCTATTTTTGGCTACGTTTCTCATATCTCGTACATGGTCTGCAAGTTCTTCGATCTTATCTTGTATGTGTTCTCACAACCCGACATGGCAAACACCATACATGTTAATGGATTTCCTTATGGGCAGCGTTCTATTTCTCTTTTTCAAGGCCAAGCATTTCCTGGTTGGAAATAGAAGATGCTATTAATTTTGGAAGGAGACGAATTGGCACAGATGTTTTGGAAGGAGACAAATTAGCAGATATTTTGGAAGGAGACGAATTAGCAGATATTGTTCTTGGTATTCTTGCATGCCCTCCTCAACCTATTGATCCACTTCAGAATGATATTATTATTATCGAATGTCTTATTTTTGAATAGTGGAAAATTGATCATGCACACTAGATTCGTTGCTCGTGATAAGGCTGCTCGTCGGTATATACTTTCTTCCCTTAACGATTCACTCATGCTAGATGTTTATCCGTTACCACGTCATATGCTATATGGGACTATCTTATCACTATGTTTGAGAAGAAAATTGTTACAGAGATTCTGTATCTCCGTAATCTTCTCGGCAAGCTTCAATTCAAGACAGGTACATCCATGTCTAGTCACATTGAATCATTCAAAGGTATTATGAATCAACTTTCTGCCTGCAGGGGATCCTATTCCTCGAACTCAATTGGTTACACATCTTCTTGATACGGTGAAGGATCCTTTGTATGATAATATTGTCACTATATTATCTAACAAGGATGGAATTGACTTTGAGCATACATGTATTTCTTTGATTGAATATTCTCAACGTCATGATCGTCAGACGTCGGTAACTCATGAAATGGTCATGATTGCCCAAGAGTACACAGAATCAGAGACAACCTTTGCTATCCCGGAGACGTCCATTTCAACAACGCCCTTCTTCCTCCTCCCAATTTACATCTTGTGGCTTCCAAAGAGGAGGTAATTCTTCTCCTTTGAGATTTCCTCAAAAGCGTTGTTCTTATTGTTGTGACAAAACTGGTCACTTGGTATCTGAATGTTGGGCACGAGAGTACGATGAAGAACACGGTATTACAAATAAGCAACCTCATTTATCAAGGGGTTCTTCCTCTTCTGCAACCTGTGAATATTGTGGGAGCATAAGGCATTCATCCAGTTGATGCTTCAAGAGGCATTATGATGAAGCTCGAAATCAAGCTTATGCTACTCAACAAAATCCTCATGATGAAGACAATGTTCATCACAAGAGGCTAGTTTAGTTCATTATAATGTCTCTCCAGAAAAGGTACTACATGTTCGTGATGGTTCTCTCTTTATTGTTTATTGTGGTGCTACTGGCAACATGACATATCAATTGCAATGGTTACACAATTATCATCCAATTCCTATCAAGAAAGTGGTTTATCTTGCTAATAATACAACTTCCCAACAAGTAATGGGTATTTGGCGACTTGTATTTGGGAACTTTTTCCTCAACCAAAATACTGCGAGGAGTTTTATATGTTCCTGATTTACAAAGAAACTCACTTTTTGTTGCACGGCTTGTGAATCTTGGTCTATTTGTTGGACTTGATAATACAAAGTGTCGCATCGAAAAGGATGGCACCACTATTGCGGTTGCTCCTCGACATGGTAATCTCTTTGAACTTTCATTGAATGAGAATGTCTACAATCATTTGATCAGTTGGACAATGTTCTACCATTATTGCTCCTTCAACTTATGCAGAAGCCATGTCCTCTCCACAAAAGGAACAATGGAAGGAAGCCATGGAAGCTGAATATGAGTCTTTGATCTTGAAGGTACATGGGTTCTTACCAGTCTCCCTTCTGATCGTACTCCTATCAAATGTAAGTGGGTTTACAAGACTAAAACAAAGGCACATGGATCCTTTGATAAATTCAAAACTCGTTTAGTTGCAATGGGATACTCACAAATTGCAGGGATTGACTATCATGACACTTTTTCACCCGTAGTTTGTAGTTTGTAGTACAAACATTCGAGTACTACTAGCTTTTGCAACTCGGTTTGATTTGAAAATACATCAAATGGATGTTAAGATGGCTTTTCTTAATGGAGACTTAAAGAAAGAAATATATATAGAGAAATTTGAAGGATTTATAATTCCCAGAAAGGAACATCTGGTATGCCAACTCCACCGTGCTTTGTATAGACTAAAACAAGCTTCATGATCATGGTACATCAAGATTGATCAATTTCTCACATCGCAGGGGCCTTTTTCTTGCTTCTCTGATCCAAATCTTTATATTAAGTGCAATGTGGATAACCATTTTGTGATATTGGCCCTTTATGTTGGTGACACTATACTTGTGTCTAATAATCTATCTTTCATGCAACAAGTAAAAAAGGTTTTATCCTCAGCCTTGGCGACATCCATTCATGCCTTGGTATTCAAGTTCAAAGGTATCATCACAACAATGGTATTTTGCTTCTTTTGTCAAACAAAGTTTATCCAAGATATTGTTCAAAAGTTTGGATTGGCTACTGCACATTCGGCAAACACTCCTTGTCTTGTAAGCTCTACTAGGAGTACTTCTGCAAATATTGAGGTTGAATCATTAGCTTTAAATCAACCCTATTCTAATCTTGTTGGTTGTCTTCAATTTGTGGGCATGAGCACTCGTCCTGATATTCTATCAGTTGCAGTAAATCTGTTAGGACAATACTTGTCCTCTCCATCTACAAGACATTGGTCTCAAGCTAAACGTGTTTTGAAGTACTTGAAGGGCACACAGATTTTAGACTTGTATATCACCGTCAAGAAGACATATCTTCATCAACTTCTCTTAATCTTTTGGTTTATTCAGATGCTGATTGGACAAGCTCTAACTTGTGTCCATGCGATCCACCAGTGGTAATTGCTTCTTTATCAATGGATGTTTGGTATCTTGGGATAGCAAGAAACAACGTTGTATTGTAGTTTCTACTATAGAGTCTGAATATGTAGCTGCATCTTTAGCAGCTCGTGAATTGGTTTGGCTTCGATAATTGCTTATTGATATTGGTCATTCTCCTTTCTCAAGCACTCTGATGTGACAACCAAAGTGCTATTAGTCTAGCCAAGGACTACGTGCAACATAGCAAGTCCAAGCATATTACAGTTCATTATCATTATGTTCAACATGAAGTAAGGAAAGGAGCAATAATGGTAGAACATTGCCCAACTGATCAAATGATTGCAAACATTCTCACCAAAGGACTCCATGAAGCTCGGTTTACACTTTTGTGATCAGAACTTGGAGTTGCAGCGGCCTCTCTTTTTGGAGATTAGCACATCTCACGTCATGTCAATTTTGTCTAGACTTGTACAAAGCCTATAGACTTTAGGACACTTCACACATTACTTCACATCATGCACATTTATTCTTTGTACTTTGTATATAGAAGCACATTGCACATGGACTCTAAGGTGGCATTGTACATTTATATGTAGGAGCTCGGGTTTTTCCCTTGTGCTCCCAAGGGTTTTTTTACTCGCAACGGAGACCTTTATTTGAGTGGGGGTGTTGGAGCTATATATAGCTAGCCCTAACTCACTCTAGGTCTTGCCTATATATATGTGACTTGTCACTAATATGATTCATTTTTGTGGAGCGTATGTGGTGTCTCTTGTCTCGTCTCTCTCCGTCTCTCAACACTTCGTTGTTTCAACTTGATTCTGAGCTTTGTAACATGTGGATTCCATTACGTAAGTGTATATTCACACACTTTTTGTAGTTGCATGGCATTTAATTAATACAACCTTACCCCCACCCTTTCTCTCTTTCTTTCTATTAGTTTTTAAGGTTTTTTTTATAGAGAACTGGAAGACCTTAAATAGAAAGGATATAGGTGAATGCATGCAAATAGAAAGCATATGGGTGATTGCATGTAAATAGAAAGGATATGGGTGAGGGTCATCATTCCATTACCTTAAAAAGAAAGGATATGGAGGTCATCATTTCATTGACTTTTTCAAGCATTAATCATTACGTACTAAAATGAAATCTTTAAAAACACTCTTATTTTTTAAAATTTCACAGAATATATTTCATGGAAACACAAAAATATTTTGGTGCCGTATTGGGTCTGAGAAAAAGTGTTTTTGTTTTTGCAAGAGAAGATGAGTTCATATTAATAAGATTTAGTTACAAAAAGGAAAAATATCACAAAGGTGATAATAACTGCATCTTAGGACTATCTAGAAGCTCTAATTTGTACAAGCCTCTTAAAACCCGTAGTTCTGCTACAAAAGAGTCAACTTTCCACTCAAGACGTCGCATGTGTGGGCATCGATGGAATACTATCTGATTTCTAGATGTTCAGAGTTGATAGAGAACAATATAGCGAATCCAAGGTTAGATGCACACTAGGGTTGGGTTGAGGAGCTTGGTGTCTCCCAATAACGCATGCTTCCATATAAATTAGTTGAGTAATATGGCTTTCTAGCCACCAACTCCTAGTGCCTCTCCATAGCGTCTAGGCATTTGGCATGCCCATAAGACGTGGAATGCAATTTCCTTGTGTGTGTTGCAGAAGGGGCAGAGTGGTGACATTGGGGCCGAGCTCGCAAGCCTGTCCCATGTGGGAAGCTTTAGATGTGGCAGACGCTAGAGAAAAACATTAATTTAGAAAGCTTCAAGTATATGAGGATATGAGAGAAGGTTTCTGAGGTGTGATGGCTCAAGTTTCTCATCTTGCAGGCCACAATCTTGAGAGGAGTGTTGCTTTTGCTATTCGGAGACCCGATGGAAATTTCAAAAACAAGAATACGCAGTCACACATTAGCAAATTGAGTTCTTCTTCTTCTTCTTCTTTTGGGAGATAGCTTGAATTGAACACACACAAATGTAGGTGGTGGGATTGCAAAAGGGTTACTTCCTTGTTTAATAAATTGATTTTGAGCTCTATCTAACAAAAAATGTTTTTGAAACTTTGATATGAGTCTAAAACTGGAATTCCCTCAAAACACACTAATAATAATATTATATACAATTTAATCTATAAGCATTAAAAGCATAATTTAATGATGTGGTTGTTGTTAGCGTGGGCACACTTCTCTCCAAAAATTACGAGAGCCAAAAAACGGTGCCCCTTGGAAATGAAAATTTCATGAAGCAGGTATCGAGCATATTTTGAACTTTGAGTTGAGCACTTTGGAAGTGAGAGGATACTGATATATAGTACTTTACAAATAGAAATTTGAGCACTTTAGTTAGTACTTATTTAGCATATGAGATCTATTTTTGAAACTTTACATTACAAATAGAAATTTCAGCACTTTAGTACTAAGCATATAGTTATTACTTTACAAATAGAAATGTGGGCAGTTTAGTTAGTACTGAGCATATGAAATCTATTTTTGGAACTTTGATATAGCGTTTATATGTAGAGATTTGATTAAGTTAGCACTTTGATACACTCAGCATAGATACGAGCACCATATAGATATGTGAGTTTGATTTCTATAATTAGGATTTCATAGAACCATAGATTTGTGAGCGTGATATTTGCATTGGGTAAGAGAGGCAAGAGACCATACTTTGAGCGAGAGGGACGGGACAAGTAAAAGAAACAGACCTTCAGCCTATACATTTCCTCTCCGTAGAAAGTCATGAGAACTTGCCACCATGGGTAATTTTACACATTTCTCCTTGATTTGGAAAGTGATTTAGGGTTTGAGATTTGAAACCCTAATCCCTTGGTATTGGCCACTTCAACTTGTCATTAGCCTTGTCTAATCATCATTAGGTTCACTAATGGTGTCATTAAGCAAGCTAATGCTTCAAATGGACCATTGATCAAGCCATTCTTCTTAAGTTTGGGAGCTTTTTTATGAATTCCATATACCATTGGATGCCATTGGAATCATTTTGATGCTTCTTCAATCATTGGTGTGACATTCAAGCCATCTATATGCTTGGGAATGACACCACATGCTACTTGCTTTACCTTTATTGTTGCATTGGTGTTGATATTATTTGGATGATGGAGTTTTGGAAGGGAAAGTATAGAATGAGTACATGGTAATGAAATGATGGATTGTGCATGAGTTTATGTAAAGCGTTGTAAGTGATCCTATCTACATTTTTGAAGTTCAAGTCACACCTATCACATCACTTTGTACCCCACATTTAATCCAATTGAATCTAGAATTTGTGAGGGTACCTCGGCATATGGGGGAGAGGCCGCCGGGGGGGGGTGGGGGGGAGGGTGGGGTGGGGTGGGGAGCACCCCACCCCACCAAGATTTTGGGGGTGGGGGGGGTGGGGTGGGGTGGGGTGGGGTGGGGAGCACCAAGATTTTGGTGTGCCATGATTGCCTTGGAAAAGTGGTACCTCAGAGGATTAGGTACCAGCGCAAAGACTTGGCCCCCACCCTTGGCTTGACAATACTCGCTAAGGGGTGGGAAGGCTTGGCTGGGAGATTAGAAAGCAAATCTCTCCATAAACACGCAATCTTCATCGGCACAAAGGTTACATGAAATATGCCATTGGTCAATGTATGATGCAATGAGGATATGCTTTTAATTCTATCCCAAATGCCAAGGGATCATTGATTGTTGGATTGAGTTCATTGGAAATCTTGAGATTTGGTCCCTAATAATACAAAGGAGACTATGCCAAAATTTTTCAAAAATTACATGCACGGATTATATTGAGGGAATTTTTGGACCCATGTAAGCTGCTTTTGGATGCCAAAGTTACTTGGAAGAAAGGGTGGAACATGCAGGAGGCAAATGGGTACCAAAAGAGCACTTAAGCAAAATTTACAAATTCACAAAACCTTAATTCAATAAAATCACATTATGGATAGAGTTTAGGTGATTATATAGGCTATTTGTACTCCCTTACATCTTCCCAACAAGTCTTCAACCTCTCCATTTCGACACCATTTGGATCCCCAACTTGCCATTTTTTACGAGAGGTCAAACATGGGCCCAATCAGAAAAAAGTTATTTGGGACAAATGACATCATAAGATGGATGCACATCATTAGAGTTTTCTAAAAATCCACAGTACACCCAAATCCGATGTTGTTTGGATGGTCAAACCTAGGTGGTTGACTTTGATCCAAAAAGTCAAAACAGAGTATATCTGCACTTTGTCTTTGGTAACCCTTTTAGGCATAGTTAGCACTCGTCATCACAAGCTCAGACACCAAATTGTATCTGAATCTGGTGAGTTTTGAATATTCTATAACCTAATTTCTATTTTTAGTAGTGTTAAATAAACCCTAAAACAATGAATATTAGGGTTATGCAAAAAATTTCTATTCTTGCATATTTGGACACTACGCAACAAGATCTATCCATAGAGCCCTAGATCGTCAATTTCTGACACCATTTAGGCCTTCTACTAGCCATTTTCCATTTTCAGCCATTATGCCAAGGGAGCATCCATCTAAGCAAGGGATTGGACTTCAAGAGATAAGGGAAAACAGGGAAACGGTGAATGAGGATCATGTAGAGGTGATTGGTGAAGATATATTAATTTAAAAAGTGACAACAACAATGCAAATATGGTACATGGAACAAATCGTATGCAAATTGGGCCAAATTTTCCAAATGTGGCCAATGCATCAAATTAGTTGGGAGGAGAAAATGTACAAGTGATGACCATTATAACAAATGCCATGCCACAAATGATGATGATAAAAAGCATTATGGAAACCATGATGCAATCATTTGTAAATAACATGATGCAAGAGATTAAGGGCATTTGTGATGACATAAAGAGCATGGATTTACATAAGGGTGGATCATCTCAACATGTTCGTCAAGCTCATGTTGAAGACAAAGAGAATCATCACCTAAGTTCTCATTCTACTTATGGTACTATGTACAACCCGATGTTTTGTACACGTCTAATGAACCCAAAGGCAAGGGTCATGCATTTCCAAACTCAAGGAATGAAGGCTCAAGATTCCCTAGGAGTGATGTTCATATTCCATTCAAGAGGAATACTCATCGAGGCGGTGCTTCAAGACCTCATGTTGAGAAAGATCTTGATGATGAGTTTGAGGATAACAATGGTCAAATTCCTTCTTCTTCACAAGCCATGGATGGAGGAAATCAATGTGTTAAGTTCTATGGTAGAGCCACTACTAGTGAAGGCAAGAAAATATTGATCAATGTATGTGAATTCTTGGTACCATCTCTTGGTTTACCTCTTACTTTGAGCGGGGATGGAAGAGCTACTATACACTCTATTTTAAAAGAGGTTGGCTTTACTAATAAGGAAAAACAAGGACTTCCATTCACTATCACATTTGGTCATTGCATTGAGTATGACTATGTGGGTCTTTATGCACACATTGTGGGTGTTGAAGTGGATGAGACACTTGCTGTAATTTGTGGATAGCAAGTAAATGAGGAGATCTCGACACCGGTTCTTTCTCGACAAGTCATCACTAATGTGTTTGTGGTGGTGGTCAATGAGAATACACAAATAAAAAATGGAAATGCTTGGATTACTTACATAAGGGGCTTTGACTGATACATTTTCAGCTTATGATATGATGCCACGAGATCATGAAGACATGTGCATGCAATTGTTGTTGACACAAGGGATGATGACTCATGTGATGATGTACATGCCTATGGGGATGCATTGGACATAGGACTTGCACATGAGGATGATAATTACACACATGGTGGAGACACATGCATTTTTGGTCGTGTGGTGACATTAGGCATCGCGATGATGATGCTCATGTAGGTGTTGATGACTCATCTACCATCATTCCTAAGTGATGAGGATAGCGTCTATGTTGATGTGGATGATGGTAGTGTGCATACACATGCTATGTATGATGAGGATGAGTTCAATGATGCTAACAAGCATGTGGATGACATCATCGATGTGGATGACATCGAAGATGAGGCTACTTATGCATTTAGCACTAAGCAACTATTGAGTACCTTATGGAGGATCTATGGGAACCTAGTCTATGACTCTTTCTTGAGAGATGAGTGGAGAGTCTATCATTGTCAGCTCTATCAGGGTCATGCGGTACATATGGATCATGCCCACGTAGTCACTTGTGACGTGGATCATGCCTATGGACTTATGCATGGTGATAGATGTAGTGAGGACACGGGTTCACATTTGATGGAGCATGCTATGGAGTTTGATGCATTCTCCTTTGATGTGCATGGATGTCTATGCATTTACACAAACAAAGTCTGGCAAGCATTCACTTTTGGAGATAATGTGTATCATTTGGGGAGCATTGTGTATGTGGGATTGATATGCCATCATGATGTATTCACGTATGATCTGAGTGGGTGGTTCTATATGGACTATCATGTATCCACAGGATTCTATGCATGGGTGCATTATCCTTTTGACCTAGGGGGATATTGGATACATCTCATCGGTGGATGTGGTGCATTACACCATCCATTTGATCCAGGAGGAGGTAGGATCGATACGGTCATGGGTCAGGCATGGCTTGGATTTCCATTTGATCCAGGCATCATTATCATTATCCTCACTGTCGACGACATCTTCCTATCCTTTCCGTTTGATCCGGGCAAGCATCGTGGGGACATGTTTTTGATCGCGGAGACACCTAGGCCATGAGTGCTTTTTTGGCTTTTGTATATAGCCTCTTGTATATGTTTTGTACATGACCACCCTTCGGTTTTGAGGACAAAATCATTAAAGGGGATGGTTTGTAATGAAGTAGATTTGGTTGCACATGCACATGGGAGATGGGGCCTAAGTACTTGGGCTTAGGGTCATTTACATGTGTACCTTTGGGGGCCTTGGGATATATAAGACATAGGGCTCATGGGCATTGTACCTTTTTGATCATATACATTTTCATGAGTACACTTACTCTTTTGGAACTCTAAGTTTTTCCATGGTGAACTTCTCCCTCTTGAGATGTTAGGATGGTGACCCACATCCATGTTGTCACTCCATGCTTTGAGTGGCCAATCCTAGTTTCTTGCAAGGCATCATCACATAGTCCGTGCTATGCATGATGGAATTGATGATTTGAATCTTTTTTGCGAGTAAACTCTCAAGTTGGATTTTGTTAAGTTGGGAAATGAATATGAACTTTCCAAGTGTATATAATTGTTACAAAACTTTGTGATGATGCTGAACACTAAGCAATTTGGAGAATGAGAGAGCTTTTTACCATGGCTTATGCAAAGCATAGTTACATTTTCAAGGATGCTCATAAATCCAACCTTTAGCAACATGTAGAATGTGAAATACCCAAGTCCAAGTTTATAGTAACATGTAGAATGCAAAATATTGAGCGATGGCAATGGTAAAGTCTGATATGAGTGTTCTTTTCTTCTCTAGCTTGCATTTGAGCTCATAAGAGAGGTAATAAAAACCTCTATTAGGTTCAAATGCCTTGAAATAAGGTATTAAATATATAAAACTTTTAGGTTTTCTAGGTCTAGGTATTAATAAAACTTTAATGTCCTAGGCTCAAATGTTTAATAACCTAGTAAATTGTTTGATAATATTTGAATATGATTTATGCCAAATGAGCTGATAGAATCTCCTTCGAGCTTCCAAGAGCATGTACAATCTAGTAGGAACTTATAAAAGCTCTTGAGACTTTTTGTACTCTTGAGAAATCTTGTATAGAACTCTTCTTGTATACTCCTGTGAGAACTCTTGCATACTCTTGAGTGTTGATAAGAGCTCTCAATGTCATAAGATCTCATAAGAACTCATACGATAAGATCTTATATAAGATCATGGGAGCCCATATGTTCTCTTAAGAGATCATAAGAGTGCAATAGCTCATAAGGGATATTACAAACATAAGAACTATTGTATACTCATGAGTGTTGATAAGATCCCTCAAATTCATGATAAGAACTCATACGATACGATCTTATAGAAGATCTTTGGGAGCCCATAAGTTCTCTCATAAGTGCAATAGGTCATAAGTGCTATTACAAACAACATTCTATTGCTCGTAAATCTTATATGATCAGTTTCTTTGACCAAATACATGTATTTATGTCTGAAATTTAGAACAAAATTCAAACCAATGGCCTATTTTCAAGCAAGCCTACTCAAGAAGTTTTGAAGGGCTTTGCTGCCCTATGAAGGCTTAAACGAGAAGGCACCTCACCTCTAGTCCTGGCCTCCATAAAATGTTCTCACCTCGAGTGTGCCGACATGAAAGACATTTAGGATACATTTTAACGGGGCTATTTTGTTGTATTGCCATCTTTAGGGGTGAGATCACTTTAAAAAATTCCCCCTATAAGTGGCTTGGTGTCACCCCTATATATGTCAAAAAGACAAATCTAGGCGCTTGAAATGTATCCTTGGCCCATGAAAGAGGCTATGTTTGAAGCTGCTGAGGCTTGCCAGCCTCAAGTAGCACGTACCTCCTCTTGGAATGGTGGCATGGCCCAAGCTCTACAATGCTTAATCTTTTTGGAAGGTCGACCTGATGGCTAAACAACATTTGTTGTTGCTCGGGTAGGTCTTAAGGGATTACTGAAGCTAGTGAGGTTTGCCAGCCTCAAGTAGCACACGTACCTCCTCCTCGAAGCTAGTGAGGCTATGTTTGAAGCTGGTGAGGCTTGCCAGCCTCAAGTAGCACATACCTCCTCCTGGAATGGTGGCATGGCCCAAGCGCTACAACACTTAATCTTTTTGGAAGGCTGAGCTGATGGCTAAACAACATTTGTTGTTGCTCGAGTAGGTCTTAAGGGATTATTGACTCTGCTAACTTTGTGGATGAAGATAAGGCCAGCTAAAGAGAAAATTATACTTTCGGGCTCGGAGTGGGTGCTGCCACAAATTACTCTTAGACCATAATGATCTTAGGATAGAGGTTTCTCTACATTGAGTTGTGAGAGCATCATGACTTGAAGTCTCTTCATCAAACTCCACTCTAGTGATGTGAGGTGGTCTACTTCCTCTCACAACTCACTAGTAGTTTGTCAGGAGATCCACACATTCAAAGTGAAGTAACACTACTAGCCATTGGGGGCTGTAGCGAGGGTGTTTAAAATATACACCGTCACTTAAACGATGACGACACGAATGCGTCGCTTAAGCGATGTAAAAAAATTACATAAAAAAATATGTCGCTTATGCGATGCTTTTTTTCCAATCGCTTATGTGATGTTGTTGAACGACGTTTTTTGTGACGCTTGCAGAGTGACTAGCGTCACATAAGCGACGTTATAATTAAAAAAAAAACTCCTCGCTTATGCGATGCTTTTTTTTGCTATCGCTTAAGAGACTCTATGCATTTTAATACTCCCGCGCTCACCCAGAACCTCATTTCTCTTCGACTGCCCAGCGGGAGAGCACGGAAAGGTATGTATGTGTGTGACAACTGAGAGCGTGCGTCTCTTTCTCTCTCTCTCTATATATATACATATATACATATATATATATATAGAGAGAGAGAGAGAGAGAGACGCACGCTCTTAGTTGTCACATTGTATATATATATATATAGAGAGAGAGAGAGAGAGACGCACGCTCTCAGTTGTCACACACATACATACCTTTCCGTGCTCTCTGTCTCTCTCTCTATATATATATGTATAGAGGGAGAGAGAGAGAGAGAGAGAGAGAGTTCGTGTATATATATATATATATATATATAGAGAGAGAGAGAGAGAGAGAGAGAGAGAGAGAGAAAGAAGAAAGAAAGAAAACTATATTAACGTCCTTTAGAGGCCACATCTGACCTATAGGATTAATTAGATACATCCATGTGATTACATTCCACTTTGGGGGCAACAAAATGAAAATAGAGATAAAACTAAAAATAGTTTAAATTCCCTACATGACCGTAGGAGAATCCTAGATAACATGAAAGATTTCTCTAGCAGCTACTCTTCATTACTACCATGTTTGGTTGTCCTGAAATCTGCAAAATAACAGCTCTACCTCTACGGTAGACTACCCATTTTTCTTGTTTCCTTGCTTCGTATACTTTATTGAGTTCTTGTTTCCTATTTTTTAGTTGTGTGGTTGTGAGTTCATCCGCCATCCACACCTTCGTTCCCTTAAGTGACCTTTAATTTTGTCTTTCATATCTGCGTACCTCAAAACCACATGTTTTCCTTTGAGGGATCTCCAATGTCGATGAAAGGGATAACTCTGCACAGCTTTCTTTGTAGAATCTCGCATTCCAGGACATAAGTATCATTCGCAATCTCCTCGTCCCTCCAATACCTCCACCTGTTCCCAACCCTCTGACAAACCACCCACCCTAATTTCTTTTGCAATCCATTGCTGCTCGTTCTCTTCATTAATCTGTGATATTACTTCTTTAATGAGAATTTCTTTAGGCTATGGATCAAGTAAATTTATCTGTGTGATTTCCTCCTTGTTTTCTTTTTCATGTTGTTGTTCCTTAATCTGTTTCTCAAGGGTTGAAAGATGTTGTTTTTTCTGATGTAGTTCATTTTGCAAGGCTGAATTTGTTTGCTGAAGATGTTGAATCATGCTCAGGAGGTTTCGCTCCCATGGTGATGGTTTTTCATTGGGTTTGGTAGGAGGGGAGATAAGTGTTTCGGAGAAGGTTTTCTTGCTGGCCATGTCAAACTGCTAGACTGTTTGAGAGGTTGCTCTTCAGAACTCCACCCCCATGAGGTGCAAGCCCTTACGTGCTTGGAGGTGGGTTACAACTAAGGTGCGCAGGTGGGCAATAGGTGCACAGGTGTGTATGTGAGTAGCAAGAGAGATGGGCAACGGGAAAAAGAGAGAGAGAGAGAGGGAGAGTTATGTTCCTACCTGGTGGGAAAGTGGAGCAGAACCAGGAGCAGCGAAGAGAGGGAGAGAGAGAGAGAGAAGACGCACAAAGAGAGAAGGCGGCGGGTGAGGATACGGGGGCGCAGAGAGAAGCAAAGCGAAGAGATAGAAGGCGTGGCGGAAGAGATAGAAGCGAAGCAAAGAGAGGGAGAGAGAGAGAGAGAGAGGGAGAGAGAGAGAGAGAGAGAGAGAGCGTTCGTCTCTCTCTCTCTCTCTCTCTCTCCCTCTCTCTTTCTCTCTCTATATATATATATATCTGCCCATGAGCTTATGGTTTGTTCCAGAATGCTCCCCAAGAGTTTTGACATACAAGACCCCACCATGATAGTGCGATAGTTAGTGGACTGATTTGCATCTCCTTTCTTGAATAGTGCTTTGATCCAATTTTTTTGCCAATCTATGGTGCAGCCCTTGTGTAATGGCTTTATTAAGAAGCCCACATATCCATTGCCGTGTCCGATTACCTGTCCATTTAAGCATCTCCGAATTAAAATGGAGCGTGTTGGGTGCTTTACCATTGGCTAAATTTTTTATGCCTTTTGTAACCATCTTGAAATCTAAATATTCTCCTATCTGAGTGTTATTGCACATGTCCGGCATTCCTTTGGCATCTTTATGTACATACAATTGTGTGACATATGTAAGCATGTCCTCCAGGCTTATGTCTCCCATATATCTTTTGTGTGTGGCTGCTTGTTGGATATCCCATGCAGGTGGCTCCCCATTTGTAATATTCAATGTTAAGTGGGGGCTGATAGTATGCTGTTGTGGTTTGCCGGTGTATGTATGTATTGATCCAGGCAATCAGCCATAGCCTGTATTTTCCTATGCATTCCATAGCCTCCAGTGAGCTTGTTTTTGACTGCATGATTCTGCATGCGACCTAACTTGTATCTCTTTGTGTTGGGTTTTCTATTGGGTTTACATGAGCTGGTACCGTCCATGGGTAAAACGACTGACTGATTTGATTAATTTGATGCTCCCACGTTAGTAACCATTGCATGGGTGTAGTGGGGACTGTGTTGAGTTCCATGAAATCCCCATACTCACCAAAAATGAAACATACACAAGTATTCCAATGTTCTTGTTGATTGTGCTCGTCCTCTACGTTAATCATGCCATTGTTTGAGACGATCCAATGCAACATTCTAGAATGCCAAACTTGATGGCACCCAAGCTTAGTTGTGTTGTGTGTCACGACCCTGTGTTTTTCTTTGGACAGTATGCAGGTGTGCACGGGGACGTGGTGGACAGTGTGAATGGCATCAGATTGGAGTTAAAAAGGAAGCCCATGTGTGGACAACCCCAAGTGTGAAGGGGGCAAAGAGACTTTAATTTAAAAAGGTTTTATAACCTTTGGTGGGCAAAAATTAAAGTTATAAAGGTTTTAAAACCTTTATAAAGGTTTTATAACCTTTGGTGGGCAAAAATTAAAGTTATAAAGGTTTTAAAACCTCGGGTGGCCCAAAAGCTATTTTGGCAGGCTACTCCAATTTTGGAGGATGTGTTTTTTTTCTTTCTCATGCTTTTTGGGAGGCGCCTACTTAATATGGAGTGTGCGCTTTTCTCCTGGAGAAGGCTGCTGCGCAGGGGCTGAACTGTGTGTGGGTCTCTCCCTCTCTTTGGTGAAAAGCTGCGCAGGGCTGTAGGACAGGAGGTGGGCTGACTTGCAGGTGTGCTTCAGGGCTGCAGAGCAGAGGAAGGTGTGCATTTTCTCTCTCTGGAAAGAGGCAGCACTGCAGTACATACAGGGCCAACTGAACCTCTCTCTCTCTCTGTGGCGACTGTCAGCTTGGATTGCACGTGGCTATACTACACGTGGACTGAAGAGCTCGGGGGGGTCACTATATGTAAATCCTCTATATCACGTGCGTTCAAGGCCTATTTAAAAATTCCCTTATCTGTGAAATTTTTAGTGAATATAATGTATCCTTTCCTATTCAAATCTGTAATTTTTCTTTAAAAAATACAATAAATAAATCCCCTCTGTAAATATATTTCTGTAAGTTTTAAATATTTAAAATGTCCTTCTGTTGAACCCACGTGATACTTACATATTTATACGAGTGACCCCCCCGAGCTGAAGAGAGAGTCGAATATCAGGTTGTCGGGCTGTTTGCAGGTGGCGCACAGAAGCTGAACTGCACGTGGGGGTTCTCCCCCACTTGCTACTAGTTGGGCTGAGTGCTGAAGGGGTACACATGCTTATGTGGAGGGGCTGGCGACCTGTTTTTGGGTGTTTTTCTGTGTGCACAAAAGTTGAGGGCTGAATAGTAGAAGGAGGGTTGAAGCTGCAGCACATGCTCTTTTCTCTCTCTCTCTCACTTGTGGTACACAAACAGGAGGGCTGGACTGCAGGTGCTCAGGGTTGCATGCTCTTCTCCTAGGTGGCAAGAGGACTGGTTTCTCTGGACATAAAGGCGGACAGGGGCTGGTTTTTCATGAACATAGACATCATGTCGATGGCGTTCAATTGATGGAACTTTCAGCTTCTCTTTGCTTTGGTTCGGGATTGTTTTGAGATCAGTTTGAGGACAATTTATGGGCTGTCTTTGTTTGGCTGCAAATTCAGCTATGTACATGGGTTATTGGCTGCAAGTATAAGGTCACCAGGTTATGTTTCTTGGCATGGGAGTGATGCAAGCTCGTATGGCTGCGTGCTCATGGAGCATATTTTTTTTCTTCCTGCTAGAAAGGAACAGAGGGACCTACAGTTATGGGCATCTCTATGTTGCCAGATGTTTCATGAGGGAACAAGTAACTAGATGTATGCTGTTGTTGGCACTATTGTTGAATGGTGCCATGAATGGTTATGTATGGAAACAGGATAGAAGTTTCAAAGGGAAACAGGCCTAAAGGTTTCATGTGGAAACAGGTCGTAGGTTTCTCGAGGAAACATGTTTTTGGGTTTCTCCAGGAGATAGTATGCAAGCAGAAGGTACATGAATGGACACATGTTTGGTACGGCCTTGCTACTGATTGGACAGGGAATCCATGTGATAGAGATGGATAGTACCCTTGGAAGGTAGAGAGGGTTGGTACAGGTGTGTCGACTATATGGTATGCTGTGCTGTGATACAAGTTCTCTTTTGAGAGACACTTTGGGAGTCTGTGTTGTGATGCAGAAGCATTGGATGTGTCAGGGTGTGATGATGTTCATAGGGTGAAAGAATTACTGTGTTATGTGTCCATAGCCCAGTTTCACCAACCGCCTCAGGGTTGCCTCCCCAAGCCACACAAAAATGGAAAAAATAAGGGGAAAAATACGGAGAGTGAGGATGCAACCACCAGAGGAATGGAGGATGGAGGTTTTGTATCTCAGCTTTTCATGAGAGTCGTCTCCTGGCAAGTTATCATGTATCTCGTGGCTCGGGTTTCGAGTTCCTTTCCAGCCAGGATCTATTCTACACCCACGATCCGTCCATGAGAACTCCATTGTCTGGCTGTCCCCATTCTCCTTTATCTGTGGGCGTTTGTTTTCTGCAGGGAGCCTCCCTTGATAGGAAAACAGGAGCAGGTAACTGCTGCTCCAAAGCAAGAACAGGTGAGGGTAGTTACCTCACCACGCAGGTGTCCAATTCAGCACTAAATCAGTGCTGTTTTTGGACTGTTTAGGGGCTGTTCCAAGGCCCAGTTGATGCCAGATTGCAGAGGGACCTTGCTAGGGTCTACCAGGACAGTGTGGTGGTTGTACAGAGCTGAAAACAGGTCTGTACAAAAAATATAGCAAGCTGAAATTCACTGTTTGGGACTCAAATGGGTAGGTTGAGACCTGTGGAAGTGAACTGTCCAGTTGGGATTCATTTTGAGTTGTTTTGGGACAGTTTTAGTGCTGTTATGTTGGCAAAATTCTTCCAGAACTTATAAACTTCAGCAAGAATAGGTAGAGTGCCCAATTGCACTCCCGCTTTCTATTTTCAATCTCTTAATGAAGAAATAAATACCGCAAGGGGTGCCGGACTTTGCGGCCAATCTGGTGTTGAGGGAGCAAGGATTCTGTTTGTGTGTGTGTCATAAAGTCCAGGTATTTAATTGAAAGAATTACTGCGTTATGTGTCCATAGCCCGGTTTTACTAGCCGCCTCAAGGTTGCCTCCCAAGCCTCAGGGTTTCATCGTGGGTAATCTTTTAGCCCTTCTCTCTCTTATGGTCAGCTGCCAATATGAGCCTTGGCCCGATTGAGCTCCTCTCCAACAATGTATTGAGCTCCTCTCTAACAATGTATTGAGCTCTTCTCTAACAATGTATCTCTAGTCTGACATATAGTTGTTTTAAATATATAGGTACGATGAGTGACCACGGCCGTAAAGTGAAGTTGGCGATCATCAAGTCTTTGCTACTACGAGGGACTGGACTTTCTGGAGATACACTGTCAGAGGCCATGATGACAGATTATGTGGAGATGGATGATGTGGGTTTAGACGGCGCGTTTGAGATTCGTGGGAGATTCAGTATGCCCGTATGACTTGGAGAGGGTACATCCTCCCAGCCACATGCAGGAGTGGAGACGTCTTGGCATGCACATACTACTACGCATCGGTAAGCTTCTTGATTGATAAAATAGTAATGTCATCCATTTTTTACATATAGAATTCTTAATATATGTATCCTTTTGATGTCTTTGTTTGCTTAGGACACCTATCCTAGTCACATCACATCACGAGAGTCAGCGGCTTACTCCTGATGTACCTCCTAGTACTCATGTGACACCTAATTCACAGGGTAGTGGCCGTTCCTCCCGCAGGTATATCTTTTATGGAGATTACGGATTAAATATCAAGTATTTTTTACGAACTCACATCTCAATATATCGTATGTTTGTATTGTGCGTAGGCATCAGCGGCGGCGGCAGAGTACCACACCACCAGTGCCCCCACCAGTGTCGATGCGCACGTGCACTGGGACTTTGGGTGTCACATACGACATCACACCTGACGGGGGTATCCTTCAAGTCAAAGCTAGCATCGCCTTCTGACGACGAATGAGAGATCTTTGCATGTCATATCTACAGCGAGTTCATATACCATGGCAATACGTATTATTTAACATAAAGAATATGAATTACAGTTTTTTATTTGAATTACTATAACTGACTTTATTTTGCAATGCAGCGATCAACTCAAGGATGACAAGAAATATGTCATCAACACACTGGAGACGGAGTTTAGGGCAGGATGGAGTCGGAAGTGGTTGCTGAAACAAATGTGTAAACTCCTGAGTCATCGACGCGACAATGCACGGTAAGTAGAGAGAGAGAAATGAAACAAAATGAAATGCTATATTTACGTCTTCAAAAGGCCAAAATGACCTATGAGACCAAAAATTTACCACCAGAGAGCTCTGATACCAATGGGTATCATGGGGTGTGTTGCGGTTAAGGGTACTGCGGGTAGTCACTGAGGGTGCTGGAACTACTGCCACGAAATGCTAGAAGACTGAGAGCTTCGATGGTCTACTGCTAGGCCAAGTCGATCCAGGGAACCTTGCTTGATTACGGGTACTGAAGGTTGAGATGCTGATACTGGGGTTGAAACGTGAGATAGAAGCCTTGGTAGAGGAGGGGAATCGAATCCTTGGTAGAGGAGGGGAATCGAATCCCGATACGAACTTTCTTTCATTGAACTTGGAGCTAAAATTACCTTGTACACAACTAGAGTAAGAAAAATGAGTATGAGGGGAATCGAACCCCGACACTAGCCATATGAGGATATCACCACGAGACTCCCCACCACCCACCCTTGTTAGTAAGTTTATAAAAAAAAATCAAGACTTCACAATGAATGATTTTAAGATTAAATCTTACCGAACATAGGCTGATCCGTGAGTTGATACGTAAGACTAATGGTCCTCATCATCATCTCTGAGATAAATCGTCAATAAAATTTCATCTTCATTATCCTTGTTGACTCCTTCAAACTCCTCGATCATTAAATTTGTGTTCAGGTTCATTTCCTCCGTAGGCTCGACATCCATTGTTTTCTCCTCTTCGGTGTCTGTAGTGTCAGAGTATGGATCGTTGTCGTTCTCATCACCTACAATGTCATCATGATCGACGGATAGAAGAATTCTACACCTCTCTGAGGTCGATGTGTCTAGATTCGAGGATGTAATCAAATCATCCTTATCCGCTGTCTCAGAGTCAACGCTATCAAACAAGTGTCGACCTTTAGGAGGTTGGACATGCACAACTTGCCACCATGGATGAGCATCTGTATTCTTGTAAAAGAATGCTTGTTCAACATGAGTTGGCAGAATGTAAGGCTCTTTTGTTGCACGCAATAACTTCGAGGAGTCGACGGACCAAAATCCAGACGGTTCTCTTTTCATTGTGGCATTATTGCCTTTATAAACGGCAATAATGTAAGGCTCTTTTGTTGCACGCAATAACTTCGAGGAGTCGACGGACCAAAATCTAGGCGGTTCTCTTTTCATTATTGCCTTTATACCCGGCACGGAACCAATCCACCTTCAAAACCACCTGTCAAAATACACGAATCAAAACTTTAGAATTATGTATAGCTTTAAGAAATCTACATGTTATTGTTGCATGAAGAGAGATGTCATTTACCTGCTTGAAGATACGATATGATACTTCATAAATGCCGACTATGGTTCCCACGTGACCAAGTTCACTGTCGATAAGATTTACGTCTCTTGAACTTGCACGTGATAATTGCTTAAAAGAGACAACAACGCAAGAATCCTGAGTTAGACGTAAGTCGTCAATAGATTTTATCCGAAGATGTTGTCCATAAGCCCACATGTTGGTATACATTCGAGCCTACACCAAAACATAAATTTTTTTTAAAAAATTGAGAATCATTTGTTTAGTTCAGAGTTTTCAAAACCAAACAAGTTACTTGTTTTTCACACCCGATCATAAACTCTCTTTGTTCCGTAGAGATTGTCTCATGATCACTAACCGCACGTTGCATACGGGTGTATAACCAATCCATGAAAGTAGGTACGTCCCCATCGTTATTTACATTGGTTTGACGTCTGGATCTCTTTTTACGTCTACCAACTCGTTTGCTTGCAAGTTCCTCCTCGTACTCATCAACGAATTGTTGCATGCATTCGCTATTATAGACAATGAAAGTAGAAATATCCAATTTATCTTGGATCTTAAGTCGAAAAGGGACTCCGTTATCGGACAATACCTCGTCATACATGGTAGAAGACGACTCATTTGTCCATACACGTGGAGCTTTAGAATTGGTTTTCTCAAGGTATTCACAAACGTAATACATGCATTCTTCAAGCATCCATCCCTTCGTCATAGAACCCTCTAGTCTTGCTTTTTGACGTACATAACCTTTCAATACTCCCATAAACCTCTCGACCCAAAACATCCATCGAGTGCTGACAATGCCAGTGAGCTCTATCTCGTCTACTAGATGGATTAGAAGATGAACCAGGATATCAAAAAAGGAGGTTGAAAATTCCTTTTCAGCAAAACAAAGAAGCTCTATACATTCACGCTTCTTTTGTGGAATTGACCCTTTCGCAATCTCTATAGATGTAATCCATCTATCAGTAAAAGAAAGAAGATATTAGAGATGTTATTGAATAAAGAAGATATGTTTATACTAAAAATTAATGAGCGATAAATACCTTGCGAGTGATCCAAGGCGATATATCACATCTCAGACTCCTCTTATAGTACATCCATCAATAACAAGGGGTAGAACATGCTACATACATGATTAATCCGATCAACAAACATACAAGAAAATAAATACTTTCAAAGATTTGAATAGATTTACCTTCACAAAATTGTGCCAATCGTGTGTTTTTAAACCGGACAAGCTCTTGTCATCTAGAGTGAACATGTTTCGACAAGATGCTCCATATCCTGTAGGCATACGAATCGACTGAATCTTCCTGTTGATAGTCTCCAGCTCTTCTGTCTTGAGCACCCATGGGGTAGGCTCGTAGGTTGTCTCACGTCGAGTTTCATCATAAAGTGGCCATAGATTGGGCTTTGAGTTTTGATCCTTTAAGTCATTTCTTGTAGCCGCTGTGTCTTTCAAGCCAACGAGGTGTTGCCATAAGGTTTGACCAACGTTCTTGAATATGTGCATGGAATCAAGAAGATGACATATCCTCAAATCCTTCCAATATTCCAAAGTATACCATATCGAAGGACTTTGAGCTACAGTACGTTTTCCTCTCACTCGCTGCTTTACAGCGTCATCATCATCGCCACTTATGATCTCCGACTCGGGATCGTTAGCGGGTCCAACAGTCCACTTTAGATACCAATCCTTTGGTGTCATTAGTATTGGACATCTCCCTTCTTCTACCTTTCCATTAAAATGTATGGCTTGCCTTCTGTCTCACTTGTACATTTTCTCCTCCCAACTGATTTGATGCATTGGCCACATTTGCAAGATTTGGCCCAATTTGCATACGATTTGTTCCATGTACCATATTTGCATTGTTGTTGTCACCTTTTAAATTAATATCATCTTCACCAATCACCTCTACATGATCCTCATTCACCATTTCCATGTCCTCCCTTATCTCTTGAAGTCACATCCCTTGCTTAGATGGATTCTCCCTTAGCATAATGGAAAATGGCTAGTAGAAGGCCTAAATGGTGTCAAAAATTGATGATCTAGGGCTCTATGGATAGATCTTGTTGCGTAGTGTCCAAATATGCAAGAATAGAAATTTTTTGGATAACCCTAATATTCATTATTTTAGGGTTTGTACAACACTGCTAAAAATAGAAATTAGGCTATAGAATATTCAAAACTCACCGAATTTAGATGCAATTTGGTGTATGAGCTTGTGATGATGAGTGCTAACTATGCCTAAGAGGGTTTGACCAAAGACAAAGTGCAGATATACACTGTTTTGACTTTTTGGTCAAAGTCAACCACCTAGGTTTGACCATCCAAACGACATCGGATTTGGGTGTACTATGGATTTTTGGAAAACCCTAATGATGTGCATCCATCTTATGATATCATTTGTCCCAAATAACTTGTTTCTGATTGGGCCCATGTTTAACCTCCCGTAAAAAATGGCAAGTTGGGGATCCAAATTGTGTCAAAATGGAGAGGTTGAAGACTTGTTGGGAAGGTGTAAGGGAGTAATAAGAGTCTATATAATCACCTAAACTCTATGCCAAATGTGATTTTATTGAATTAAGGTTTTGTGAATCTGTAAATTTTGCTTAAGTGCTCTTTAACTACCCATTTGCCTCCCACATGTTCCACCCTTTCTTCCAAGCAACTTTGGCATCCAAAAGCACCTTACGTGTGTCCAAAAATTCCCTCAATCCAATCCATGCATGTAATTTCTGAAAAATTTTGGCATAGTCTCCTTTGTATTAGGGACCAAATCTCAAGATTCCCAATGAACTCAATCCAACAATCAATGCTCCCTTGGCATTTGGGATAGAATTAAAAGCATATCCTAAGCTGCATCATACATTGACCAATGGCATATTTCATGTAACCTATGTGCCAATGATGAAGATTGAGTGTTAATGGAGAGATTTTCTTTCTAATCTCCTAGCCAAGCCTTCCCATCCCAAGTCTTTGCGCTGGTACCTAATCCTCCGAGGTACCAATTTTCCAAGGCAATCATGGCACACCAAAATCTTGGCATTCCCCCCCCGGCATGTCTAGGTACCCTCACACATTCTAGATTCAATTAAATAAAATGTGAGGTACAAAGTGATGTGATAGGTGTGACTTGAACTTCAAAAATGTAGATAGGATCACTCACAATGCTTTACATAAACTCATGCACAATCCATCATTTCATTACCATGTACTCATGCTATACTTTCCCTTCCAAAGCTCCATCATCCAAAAAATATCAACACCAATGCAACAATAAAGGTGAAGCAAGTAGCATGTGGATTGGCATGTATCTTGACATTCCCAAGCATATAGATGGCTTGAATGCAAGCTTCTTTAGCATCATGTGGCTTTCCTTTTTTCTACATGTTAAATCAAGAATTGAGGATGCTGAAAAGAGCAACCTTGATAGTTCCAATGTCCAGCCTAAAGCATTTCTAGGGGACATTCAAAATCAAGAAGAAATTCATGATCTGTAGAAATGGTTGTGGATATAGATCAAGAAGAAATAATGAGCAGGGATTTTGATGATGTAGATTTTAAAGCAAGTTTAATTA
Organism: Cibotium barometz; assembly: GCF_041138505.1. Classification (NCBI taxonomy): domain Eukaryota; kingdom Viridiplantae; phylum Streptophyta; class Polypodiopsida; order Cyatheales; family Cibotiaceae; genus Cibotium; species Cibotium barometz. The sequence continues at coordinate 30,864,458 of NC_141050.1, forward strand.
TTCTAGAAGAAAAGGATGTTTCTATAGAGGATTGAGAGAAGAAGATCCTTCTCCCATGCCTACCATCCTTCCCACTCTAAAGGAGGACAATCAAAGTTTTGTACTACTAACAAATATCCAGAAGTTGTTGAATATAAGGGAGGATTATTGTATTGGTTTAATTGTAGATGGATGTCACGTTTCATCAAATTTTTTTAGATAATTGCCACTAATGAACTTTGAGTGCTTGATACAGAAGCAATCGGTGACAATTTCATCGGTGTGCCTAAGGTTATAGAAATGTGCATAAGAAATTTGAAGAAAAAGAAGACACTCTTCCCATAGAGGAAGAGTTTTTCAGCTATTCAATCAAGAGAGCATGGGAATCTCTAATATTGGAAGGGAGAAACCAACGATTCCATGCTCAGAAGAAGAGATGACTCCATAAAGTTCAATTGACTTGCTAGAGGATAGGCCACTTGTTGACGATGAGAACAAAAACGTATTTATAAGAATAAATATACAACATTTTTTTAAGATTTTTACTGTTGTAAAGTAATTTTTTTGTTTGTTCATAGCTTGAGATAAGAGACGAAGATGGATTCCTCGGTCCAAGTGGAGGCAAATGAATTTTTGTTGGGCAAAGACTTGGCCCTTAGCCACTATATTTCAAGGATACCTCCACGCGTGTGCTGATTATTTACCACTCAAAATATTCAGATGATCCACGCATTTTATTGATGGTCTTAAAGGTTCTGTTTAGCATATTTAGGATATGGAAGGATACAACACAATGCAAAAAAGATAATGTTGATAGAGAAGGAGGAAGCTATACATATTTGTGGATATGAACCAGGGTTGTGGGCATCAAGGGCAGGGTGTTTTTTGTGTTATGCGGCATATGCAAAGGCATTTCCTCATTTGAATACCCATGATCTTGGAGGCTATCAACACCAAATGCTATCAAGGTACAGATGCAAACTACCCAAAGAAGACGAGGCTAAATAGTTATCCAAAGACGAGGGTAAACAGCTACCCAAAGAAAGCCCCAAAAAGGAGGGGAGTCTCTTTGAGGAAGACAAACAGTTAAAGCAAAAAATAAGAAGACTTTTTTAAAAGTCTTTTCCTACTTATATTGAGAATAATTTTTATTACAATTTGCATCACTTTGACTTTTTCTCCTTCTCAATCACCATCATGCATAAAGATACACTTTATTAGCATGATGAGTGTTTATAATATATTGATGTTAATAACAATGATTGTTCATGTGTTGTTTAAACTAACCCAATTTTTAAGAATTTCATTGTATCGTTGCATTTGCCTTCGATACAATGTGTTGAAAATCTCTTGTAGTGCATTTGGTTTTTCACCATGCTGAGTTGTAAAAAATAGTTGATACTTTTGGCATAGTGTGATTTTTCCATGCCTTAAGTATTCCATGTAGCAAGAGGCCCTTGGTTCTCTATAAAGTATGGGCCATGTACAAAATATGCTTCACATATAAAAAATCATACTAATAATCATTTTATATCATATTAATTAGTCAATGTATGAATTACATGAAGCAAAAACTCTTACTAGGTAGAAGGTTACGTCCTTGTTCCCCCAAGCAGCTATAATTGTTTCCACAAGTGTCTTGATTGCTATTTCAAACTGACTTGTGTAATCGCCTTCAGTTGTTTGCTTATGTAAGAGTTTTATAAAACTATTAAGCTCTATCCAGACTCTCATACAAAGCTTTATCTTCCTTAGATCACTAGCTTGGTTAGTTGTGTGCTCACATAGAGATTTCCAACATTCCCATATTGTTCCAACTTGTTTGTTTTCATAGTTTGATAAGAGTTTTATAAAATTATTAAGCTCTATCCAGACCCTCATACAAAGCTTTGTCTTCCTTAGATCACTAGCTTGGTTAGTTGTGTGCTCACATAGAGATTTCCAACATTCCCATATTGTTCCAACTTGATTGTTTTCATAGTTTGACAAGAACCTTCTAGCTTTGGCTCCTCTCATTAACACATTTGACATAACATCACCAATGGTACTTGATTTCTTGCCATCCTTTTTAAGTTGCACATGTCCACTACAAAAGCCCATGTTAGAGAGTAAAATCTCACATTGATCTAAACATGCATCTGATAGCTGTGATGGCAAAATGGAATGAGCATAGTCAAGATGAAGCTTTAATAGCTTATCATGTTCTCTAATTTTTGCATGTAAAGTACAAATGTGAACTCTCTCTAGCTTTATAGGAAGTATGGAATGCCAATTGGGATCCTTAGGCACAATACATGGTTCACCCTTGAATTCGGCTATTTTTGTTGACTTTCCTTCTTCATCTTTGTTTTTCCTTTAGCCTTGGTCTGGTATTTATCACCAATTACTTGCTTTATCTTGTCTCTAGATGGAGGCTTCATACAATCCATTGTAGGGTTGTACCAATCCAGACTATTCATTCCTGCCATGCAATAGAGACATGGGTTTGCACATCTAGGACCACCATAGACCCCATACATGCACTTCAATGCTTTCAAGTCAGCACTCATGTGCCACTCAAATGTAAAGTTTCTTACCCCATCCACCACAAGCATCTCTCCTTTATTATGAGTATTAATCACACTTGGAATTTCTGTGTGCCAAAACAACCATTTGAGAGTATCATGACTCTCATATGGCACTGCAGAGTAGCTACCCCTATGTACGATAGTTCCATCTCTAACTATGCGATGTAATGGCTGGTCTTCCTTACCTTGGGCATAGTTTAAAGATTTGTTCATGAGACCTATACTGATTCTTTCCATTTTTTTGATGTTTGAGAATTTGTGCCTCATCACGCTTGATAACAAAAATAAGACTACCCTCACAGTCTTTTATTGTTTAATGATAGAACTTCACCATGGCTGATGGGACCCTTCTAACATCTGTAAATTATGTTATCATACATGCCGTTCTTGAATAGTGATTTTTTTTTGGGCTTTTCTACAATCATTACACCATCAACGTGTTTGTATTCACCTATGAACCCTGGAATAGCCAAATTTTATTCGTGCCGTGCCATTGTTATGGTATGTAGTCGGGGTAAGCCGAACATACAAAGATGATGAGGCTTCGTACCTTGGATGAGTAGCTTTGATATGGCTCTTTATCCCTTTCTGCTTATTGAAACCTTGTCACATGCCTTGACCACCTCATCAGGCTAGACCAAGTCACGAAAGTCATTGCAAACTTCCTTGACTACCTTCCTTTGAAGCATTGCACACTACGAGAGCTTGAACATTTCAATCATGTTAGAAGACTTGATCATAAAAATTCTATCTATAGGATTATCGAAGCAGAAACCTCCCTCACTATTCATGTAGGTTTGAGCAAGCTGCATCCGTTTCTTCTTAGCACCCCCATGTGTGGCTAGGCATGTAACACTTTTAAATTGTCTAGATCTCACTCTTAACCCAAAAGGAGTGCTTTTTTTAGTTGGGTTTTGGAGTGCACGTTCCTCCAATTTTTGGTTAGTTTGTCTAAGCTTTGTTACCTCTTCCTGAGGAGTTGACTGAAGTAGCCTTTCCAACTCATTTACATGTTGAGTTTGTGAGATCACGAGGTCTTCTAGTCCTTACACAGATTGCTTGTACACACCAAGCATAGTTTCAGCCATATTTGTGTGTTAATAATGGAAAATAGTAGCTTGATTATTCAATCTTGAGAAATATCCAAATCTACCATCCCCCCAATGAATCGAACACAATCATGCAAAGTTCTAAATGATTGAGGCTTGCGAGTTGATGGGTCAAGCGGGTAAAAACCTCCTTTAACCCACAAATCTACATGCTTCTTTCCTTCTTCACACGTAGCCTTTGAGCTTCAGCCTCATCATGTAGAGCTTTGTTCTCCACATGTAATATTCTTTGTCAAGTACCAAGTTGATAATGGGTGGTTGCAAGATAAGGTTCACCACTTTTGATAGTTGGGCGCCGTGAAAGGGGGGTGGTCAAAAAGCGAGCCAAGAGCAGCGAGCACAAAGCAATGAGTAGAGCTCATGTTCTTGTGAAAGTGAGCAGGTAGGGGCATGGTATGATGTTAAGCGAGCATGAAATGTTAAAGAGAAGAGTGGAACCTCAGTGCAATTCTGTAGCAATCAAACAAAGAAGACATGAAATGTTCTAAAATGACCATTGCAATAATTTTTTTTTCGAACCAATGGTGCAGATACAAAAAATCACTATTAAACCCATATTGCTTGGCTCGCTAAAAAGATATTGAATCTATAGTATTCACAATGTTGGAGAGCCATTAGCAAACAAAAGACAATAGACAGGAAAATTTATAAAATAACCAAAACATTTCCAAAACAAGTACTACGGTTCAGCTGGTATGACATGACCCCCATACATATTTCAACTAAAGTGGGTTGCAGGTTCCTAAAGCTGTTGAGGATGACTTCTAATAGACTTAGTTAGCATGTCTTTTACAATTCTCTCAGAAATACAAACTTGATGAATATGCATATTGTTGTTCACATCCTGTCCAAGAATCATTAAGAACACAAAGTATATGTGCTTGCATGCAAGATATGGTCTTTTCTTGGCCACTCTATCTCTGAACTCCACACATGAACACATTGGATTCTTCTGAATAGTGACCTCTATCAGAGATGTGTCTTGGCTCCCATTGGTCAATGGATTAATACTAAATGTTTCCTTTACCCCTTCTATATGTATATGGCTGCCTACAACTTCTGCATGCATATCTAAGGCTGCAGTGATTTGACCAAATGCAGCCTTTGAAATTCCTCGTCGATATGGAAATTGTTTCACCTCCTTGTTTGTCTCGCTAGTGCCTTTTGCAAGCTCCTTTTCTAGAAAAAACTCAAGAGGAATACCAATGTCATATCCTGCTCTAATAAGCTTGCAGGCTTCTTTCACTTGTAACTTGGTACCTTTAGCAATGGGCCAAACACAAGGGACATCCTCTGGTGGATGTAATATTGTCTTTGTAATTTTCCAAGTGTGCCTAACATCTGTATTACAAAAATAGCAATACTTCTCCTTTTTCCAGGAGGATAGTTGACAATCACTCCAAAAACAAGGACTGACATCACCCCCTCGCAACCTTGAGCTACACTTTTTCCCTGATGCCCAGTGGTTGCACTCAACTCGATTCACTGTTGGTATCCTCCGCAAGGCCCACTTTGTATCATGCACATCACTTTCAAGGCTCTCTAAAACTTTGCATTGCTCATCGACCTCTATTGCAAGCTCTAACCTCTCTCTTGTCACATAGTTAAACTCAGGCCTATGGCTAGAGTTGCCAAAGTTTTCTTCTGTCGAGTCGTGTAGTGGCCTTTTGGCTCGAATAGTTTTATTCTCACCCTTGAATTTTACCCTATTTGAAAACATAGGGGTCCCCGCCACTGCATCATCCACTGCTCGTGAGGTAGCTATTGGGGATGGACTTGCTTTCTGTCGAGAAAGAGCTCTCTCAACCAAAAGCTCCAATGTAGGCCCACAACCTGTGTATTTTCCTTCCAAGAAAGCCAGTTGTCTGGCACATTGGAAGTAAGCATTGATTAGATCTGTCACACAAGCATCATAAAGACTAATCTTTTGCCTATACCCCTCCCCTGCCAACCAGCTTGCATGCTTGGTCTCTGACATATTTGTCCTTGGGACAAGAGCATTGACAATAGGCTCTCCATCCTACAAGAGAGTGGTAGAAATTGATTAAAAACAATGCAGTGCACATAAGTAGGAGGCACACAATAATACAATGAATAATCTCTTACAAACATTACCTTTAAAATGAAATGACCCCATCGACTAACCCTATAGTGCCACCAACTCAACCAGCTAAGAAGCTTAGGGATGTTTCTATCAGCTGCCTTGCCAGTTGCCCACCATGCTCGTATCCTGCGAAATTGCTGAAGGGCACTTTCTTTGTTTGGGGCAGTCCTCCACTTCTCACACATCTCCCTGTGCTTTTCTTGATGTGGGCTATAGATGTACCTCTGCGTGTGGACACGAAGGTTGTCTTCCCAATGCCATAAACATGACCTTTCCCTTTCAATCATCTCCTTTCCGTCGTTGAAGACACGTCTTACTGCATTCCAGTTAGCGCCAGCCTCATCCGCCATAAACCCAAAAAAATTTGCTACCTTCCCTGTGTGCTCCACCATTACCAAATTCATATTTTCCCAAAACATGACTTGAGCATCCTCATCCTCTTCTCTAAATTCACAAGTTGCTATTGTCAATAGCTCACCAATCCTGCATGCCACAAATGGAAACAGAGTTATATTAAAGACACAAATTAAGCAATGCTCTCTACCGCTTGTAACTTACATGTGGTCATAAACATGTGCTCCCATTGTATGCCATCCAGTATCCACTCGATGCACATGATCAAAGCAGACCCATGCTTGATTAAGATCCCCATTACCATCCTTGTCCATTCGCCGAACAATGTCAATCCCAGAACCAGGTCCAGTAGTAGACATCTTAAAGATAAAGCAACGCTCAGTAGTAGTGGTGGCTTGCAATGGAAATCGAGAACCATGGAAGAACTCAAAATGGCATGTTCTTTTTAGATTAAGAATGGCTTCATATCCTTCACCCAGAGGCCGTGTTGTTTTTCGTGTTTGCATTACCATCTGCTTTACCTTGCATTCATAAAGCATACTTAGTGTATTAAAGATGATAATTGCATACTATTCTTTGCTAAATTGCACTTCCTACGTACTTTTTGACATTTATCAAACTTTGCAACTCTTGCGACATCTCCTGTAGCTCCCTCTCTGTCATGAGTTCTCCCTGTGCCTTGTCATCATCAGTGAATGCTCTTAGAACCACCTCCCTTGCCACAATCATTTGTACCTTTCTGGGCCCAGCGTTGTGGTCGATGCCCACTGCACGTGCTACAAAGGCCTTGATATTTCGTATCGATGCTCGGCACATTCCCTTGGAAACCATGTGTGTATGTTTGCCATAATGAATAAATAGTCTGCTATGCATTGATTCTTTTGGCATAAAATAATACACACAGGCAGGACATTCTTTAAGACACATTGGCACATGCTTGCAGAAAAAACACTCAAGGTTCCCGAAACTCCCAATTGCTAAATTCCCATATTTTGGAGATTTTATCAGCTGCCCATTCCAATGGAGTTTGTTTGGTTGATTCATACGTGTCCTAAAGGAGCAGTGCTCATTCATGCACTGGAAGGTTCCCCCGCAGAAGCTCTTCCTAAGAACAAAAGTTTTATTGGCCCTAGTTTGCGTTTGTGGCTTTGTCCAAATGTTGCCCTCGTATTTTTGCTCCATCCCTTCCATACCTTTCCCACCTTCAAGCTCATATGTACTGAACTCTGGGTACACCTTGGGAAGCTCTTTTACCTTGCCTTTGTAATCACAATCATGGATTAAAGTGTGCAAGACATCAGTAGGAGGTAACATGCGGATTATTTGAAAGCAAGAGACCGCAGTATCAAACTGAACATCTTCCTCTTCCAAATGTTGAAAGCACTTTTCCACAGGAGAGACCTCTATCTCCTCTTGCAATGACCCATGTGCTTGGACATTGATTTCTTCTATCTCTTCAGTGTCCAAGTCACTGTAAAGCACAATGCTCTCTAATTCAATGCGCAATGCAAAACAGAAAATGTCAAAGTCAAAGTTAATGCCACTTACATTGGAGTACTCTTTCGAGAACCGGGAGGAAATATAGTTGAGGGGCCTTGTTCTGGGGTCTCAAAATAATTCTCTGATTTGGCAATATATACAGAGGACAATGAATGCTCCAAGATAAAATATGCCTCGTCTCCAATCCCTGCATACAAGTGTAAAGGACAAATGGGCTCATACTCTCCTCCAATTTCAAGTAAGGCCTCCACATTTATCCCACCAATAGTTCCAAGCTTCCCCCGGATCATGTTGATTGACACAAGACATTTTCCATTCAAGAAGGGGACTCGGATGCATGCACCCATTGTAGAATGGAGGAAAACACGAGCCTCCCTGCATAATGCAATCACAACAACAATTAAGGAATTTACATTGAATATTAGCCAAAAATATTTTAATACTAGATGTTCTTGCTCTAATCAATAGCATATACTAGCCATAATACAATTTTACCAGGATCATTTTAAGACTATGGGTAGAAGCAAATAAAAATATTTATTACAAAAATAGTCATAATGAAGGGTATCAAAAAGAGTACATGTATATATGTATATATGTTTGTGTGTACACGTGTGTGTATGTATACACACACACACGCACACACACACACACACACACACACATATTTGCTTTGTGTTAGTTCTTGCGCTTTTTCATAATCTCCTGTTAGATTTCAAAAACTCTACCAGTTGGATACCATAGCATAACTGTGGTATAGATTTAAATAAATCGGAAAAATATTGACCAAACCCTTAAATTGTAGTGTTGAAATTCATTAGTGTTAGGATAAAAAAATTTGTCCAGTGCCTAACTTAGGGTTTTTAGTAGTCGGCTACTTCTTATGAAGCAATTACTTAACGCTTTTAGTCGTCCTCCACACAGAAGCATCTTCCCTCGAACACACACGCAGAGAAGCGATCATGAAGCATCATACGTCTCCCCAGCAAAGAAACGCTGATCTCATGCACAGGGCCCTCTCCCCACTCCAATCTTTCTCCCAAACAAAGAGACACAGAAAGGTATCATCATCCATGAATTTGTGCTATTTTGCCTGAATGAATTTGTGCGCTCAGCGCACAAAATAATAGGATGTTTTGCTGCCGCCACACTCCACACACAGTAGTATGAGATGTGCGGCGTTACTTCTTGCTATTCATAGATGAATGAATTTGTGCGCTCAGCGCACAAAATAATAGGATGTTTTGCTGCTGCCACACTCCACACACAGTATGAGATGTGCGGCGTTACCTCTTGCTATTTTTCTTGAATTAATTTGTGCGCTCAGCGCACAAAATAATAGGATGTTTTGCTGCCGAGCAGTGACAAAATCATCACGATTTCTGCCGCCGGCCCCCCTTGGATCCCCCCGGCGGCAGAAATTTGGAGAGAGTAGTGTAAGAACATGCTATCTATATGGTGCTGTCTCAAACACATTGCATAGACTGTCTCTCTTACTACTGTCTATATTATGCAGAATTTGTGTATATACAAGAAGCTCAAAAAACTCACATTTGATGTCTTCTTGGTTGAGAAACGGCTCACACAGTCGAGAGAGGAGACCAGCAAACATGTGCATCTAAAGAACAATAGCACAAAAAGAAAAAAGTTTGTCCTTAAAAAAGTGTTGGATTGCGAAATATCACTTCCAAAGTTCATTAGTACTCAATATTGAATGCCTTCAGATTTGGGCTACCGAATCTTTATATATTTTCCAATAAATTTGAATGCCTTGAATTGAACACCTGAAAAGGGCTTCGTAAATATTTTCCAATGGAGATTTTTTTAAAATATTCAATACGGCTTTGAATGCCTTGGAATTTGGGCCAAAGCACTCCATATGATAATCTCAAAGATATTCTGTTCGTTATAATGAGTTGGCCGTTTTGTTGGATAGTGAATGTGCCACCTTTGTTTGATGATTGTGTTGCAGTACTGAATTTAATCTCTTTAGTGAATGTGCCACCTTTTCTTTAAGTTTGTGTCGTATTACTGAATTTGCTGTTAAAATAATCAATTAATTATACAATACGAGTACAATACTATTTGAAGATTTGTTCTTGTATTTTTGCATGGCTATCTGGTTTTCAAATGAGTTCGAGTCATTTCACTAGAGCATCTTGCTTGAAAGGTTCTTGTTGTGCAAAAATGGATGAGTTACCTCTTGCTAAGCGGAAAAAGAGTGTGCAGGTTGGCCCAGGTGAGAGCTCATCGAGACACACAAGGAGGCAAGCTGATTTTTCTAGCACTTTGGAGCAAGCCGCCTCCTCAAACCCTACTACTACGGAGCATGCGGTACATATCATAGATGACACTAACCTGGAGGTGGATATGGATAGGCAGCATCTACATAGTGATGAAAGAAATAAGGAGGATGGACAAAATGTAGTGGGGGCAATTGAGGAAAATAAAGGTGATCAAAATGAGGGTGAGAATACTCAAGGTGGTGATAATGAGGATGAAGGTGAGAATACTGAGGATACTGGGAGAGAGATAGAGGGGGAAGAGAACACACATCCACTAGAGGATCAAGAAGAAACAGTTGTCACAACCCAAACTGAAGGAAGCAAGCAGAAAAAAAATAAGGTTGATATTTTTGGGAAGATTCTAGAGACATCTACTCCACAAGCCTTTTTAGATAGGATAGGAGTCAAATTTAGGTCTCCACCTCCACGTGTTCCTCTCTGTAGGATGATCCAGACGGAGGCAATCCGAAAGGTTTCTCCCTCAACAGATAAATCTCTTACTCGAAGCTTCAAAAAACTAGGTGGGTACATTGAGAGCATGGGAGCTTTCACAGTATCAATTATGGACTTGGAAGGGGAGGAGACACCATTGACACAAGAGAGGGAGGAATCTTGGGATGAGCATTGGAGGACTGTGAATCAACAATTTGAGGAAACTCTGCACTTGACCCCGAGTGGGGTCCGTACTTGAGCCGAAAAATGGTGCATATTCTTGATGGTAATAATCGACACAATGCTTGGATGGACTGCATTTCTACAGGTGAGTTCTCATTGGGATGTTATAGTTTCTTATGCTTCTTTGTCCTTCCTAATTTTGTGTTTTATTACAGGGTTTCAAGGGGATTTGTCCATGCATTGTTGTGTTCTCTGTAAATTTTATGTGTTCGAGCGGAGGGATGTGGGTGAGCTTTTGTTTTCATTGTCCAGGTTAAACAAGTAAGTTAATTTGTCATCAGAGTCTCCTTCTATGTCAAGTAAGTTGTTTGTACTCAAGAATATTAACATATTTCTTCTTTGTTTTGTAGGACGCATGATTATGCATTTGTGCCAACCACATTTGGTGATCGTCTATTTCAACTAAGAAGATTGGGAGAGTCCGACCTAACAACTCTCATGGCACATTTGGACAATGAGGACAAGCTATGGGTTGAGAGAGAGATGCAGAGTGCATCTGCCAGAGGAAGGCCTAGTTGGCTTCATTTGCCAATCCAGATTATGACTTGGCTCTTGTTCAAGGATGAGATGGAGCAAAAAATTGATGAGGCATCAAATGGACCACTTGCCGAGTCTGCTAGGGAGAATGTGACTCGAAAGGTAGAAGTTCTCTACAGAGGAAAAACATCAAAATATGCAAGGATTGCTGATCCCTCCAACGGTGAGGCCTTTTGGTGTGCAGTGCTCTCCCTCCCATGGCACGCGTCAAGCAATCATGTGGCCACAGAGGAAAAGCTCAATATGATAGGTTCTGCTTGCATCAGAGACACAGATAAGGCTCACATTGTCAAGCTATTGGACAACTCTCAGGCTGCAGTGCGATCACTTGAGGGTATGCCAAATGATAAGACAAAGGTTAGGGAATGGCTGCACATGTACTCCTACTGGCTTCAGATCACAGAGCTGGGTTTGAGAATCCAAAATGATATTAAAAATGCCGATCGAGTCAGGTTGCCAGGTGAGAGCCGATTCACCTCTTTTGTTGTTCTATGCAGAAGAAAGTACTTCAAAAGGGCTTTCAAAGTGCACGAAGGAGGCATAAAATTTAGCCATGATATTGACCATCAACCAGGCCTACAAAGTGCTACACGGCGAGTCGTTTATAGGTTTTCCTCCAACATAACCCAGATATTCCTTGTTAAAAAACATGCATGCTTCTTTCTGTGTGTTGTTTTATCATTTGTGCTTTGGCTTGCAGATGGTTGCTTTCTGAAATTGAGGAGCACCAATTGGATATTTTACCCCCTCTCGCTAGTGTGTGGCTTTGTGTTGACAATCAATCTTATATGTATGCCGATTTGAAGCTTGGAAGAGTAAGTGATTGAATTTGTCATTTTGAATCCATGATTGAGAAACATGTTCATATTGAGGGTGAGTTATGTTTACCCATGTTTGTCATTGAACAGGCCATGTCAAGCATAGAGTCTCGTTTCTGCCCGTGGTGGTTGGACCTTGAAAGAAACCATGTGCCTGAGGAGGAGCTTGATCTGTATCGCCAACATAAGTCTATATTGGAGCTTCGTAGCCAGCAAATTGATCATAATGAGGCCACATCCACATCACATGCAACATCGATTGCATCGACTTCTTTTCGTAAGTCATTGCCAGTGAATTTAGGGAGGGAAATAGTGAATCGTGCATTGGAGGTGAATCGAGCAATGGAAGCAAATAGGGAGCAAAGTCAACAACAGACATCCAATAGTAGTGCAGGCGGGATACAACCAACTGACATCATAACCACGACATTGCAAGCTCCAGGTATGTGAGCTTCCTACCTCATCTCTATCGTGATCCAATTGTTTTGACTTGAGACTATGTGTGTTAAATGTCAAAAACCTGTCTATAGGAACCATTTATGCCTTCAATGTCAGTATTGAGGACCTTGCAGCTACTTTTGTGAACATGGAGGATGCATCCTCATTGGGAAAGCAAGTGCTTGATGCTATGAATGTTATTTGCACAGTAGGGAATGTCAAGAGTAGAGGGTCCGATTACTGTGTGGAGTTGATATTTGCAGACTTCCCCTCAAATATCATCATTGGAGGTTGTGTTGCAAACAAGGTTCCATATTGGAATAAGATTGGGGATGGCATGTATGACTCTACTTTTAAAGTTGTTGATTCTTGTCTCTCGGATCGAGGCTTCTTTACATGCCTTTACACTATGGAAGAAGGAGTGACCATTGAGCAGGTTGCACAGAGCGTTGGGTTTGGCATTTATCATAGACAGGTTGTGAGGTGTACTCCACCTATTGGGAAGAAGATGGGGCAAATGATTACTACCCAGGTATTAGTGTTGTTCTCTTTGGGGCTGTCATTTGTGCAAATCTTCTTTGTCCCATTTAAGGTGAAAATGCATGAACAACCAATGTGTCTTTGCTTGTAGGTCACTTGTCTAATATTGGCTGTTTTTGTTCGCTCAACATCTCCTGCTACAAGCTTTGTGATGCATGGGGATCAACTAAGGGATTTGGCACTAGGTGATGATCTTGATGTAGGGCAAGATCTTATCTTTGACATGTATGTATGCATTCAAATCAAGATAGAATTTAAAATGATTTTCGGTGATCTTTATGGCATATGGTTAATGGTTTGTGTGCATTTTCAAGAGTGCCATCGGAGGATCTGGTGAAGAGAAAGGGTAGACCATGGCGGGGCGGTTGTCAGAGAGGTCAGCGGCTTAGCAAATACATCGTCTCCGTCTTCAGTCGTCCTGGGGACACGATTTTGGATTTGTTTGCTGGCACTGGAACTCTTGGGCTAGTGGCAGCATTTATGGATCGCAATGTCATAATGTTAGACAAGGATGAGCGGATCTATGATCACCTGTTAGAACCATACTCAGCAAAGGTATGCATGTTGAAAAGATAAATATGTTAGTAGAGAATAATTTTGTATTGATAAAGCTTATTTTCTTTTCTTTGTGTCTCTTGCAGTTATGAGGATCACATGTCTACATCAGAATGCCATTAGAGATAGTCTTTTTTTTAATTGAGACAATCATTTTTTTGGGACTATTGGAAGTAATTTTTTGATGGATGTTATGCTTCTGAATGTTTTTTACAATAGCATGTAGCTGATTGTTGGACAATTTTTATTTGGATTATAAAATTTTTAAATCCTATGGTTATGGTTTCTAAAGAGTATTATATTGTTGTGTCAGTGGTATGGCTATTAAAATTGGTGTGCATCTTAATGGCTTGATTTCTATGCTCTCTGGTCGCTGTGGTTTCCATGTGGTTGCAAACAATAGTTTGTTTCTATTAGTAGCTCAATGACCAATTCAACGTCTTTTTAGCGAGCCAAGTAGTATGAGTTTTGTAGTGATTTTTTATATCCGCACCATTCATTTGAAAATGCTTTATTTGCAATAGTCATTTTTAAACTTTTTTAGTCTTCTTTGTTCTGTTCATTATAGAGTTGCACTATGGTTTCACTCTTCTCTTTAACATTACATGCTCGCTTAACATCATACCATGCCCCTACTTGCTCACTTTCACAAGGACTTTATTTCTACTCACTGCTCTGTGCTCACTGCTCTTGGCTCGCTAAATAGACGCACCCCCGTGAAAGTAGCCTGAAAATAGGCATCTTCCCAACTTAAAGGTCCAATCTCTCGTAGTTATGTTTGGAATTTAGTGGCATGGTGTTTGGGGCACATTATACATATAGTGGGTGTTCAAATGGCTCCCCCTAATCAGAAATCCAGTTTATTTTAGTGATTGTTTTATTGCACAAAAATTTTGGCATTTGCATTTTCCAACTTTCTTTACTGTAGTGTATGTATCACACATACAATGCTTAGTACTTTTGCATCCCAAGTCCAATGATAATCCCAATTCGGACATGAATGTAACACATTGCATAGAGCTAACTTGATGTATTGGGAATTTTATGGCTATTTAGCTAGTTTTTTGCTACTTTGTAAAGTAACATGTGAATTTCTATCCCAGATCTTGGCAAATGTGAAGCTCATCATCGAAGATCTAATGGTGAGAAGTTAGACAAATATGTCTAGAATGTGGCCATATTGTCAAATTGCATTTTAACGTTTGAATTTCTTCCAATCTTCTATAGAAAATTCACTTGGTCTCTGAGAGGGCCTGTATAAGTTTAAAATAATTTAATTATATAAATTTTATATGACCCTCATTGTACTTCAATTTCTTATGGATCAAAGTAATTTTCATGATAATTTTAACAAAAAATAATGGATTGAATTTAAGTAAGGAATAATGGATTGAATTTAAGTAAGGGAAGCCCATTTTCTTGGCCTAGGCTTGGCTATGGCGATGCATGGCCATGGCAAGGCATAGCCAAGCTTAGGTCATAGCAAAACAAGGGCCTGGCCTTGGCTATGGCGATGCATGGCCGTGGGAAGGAATAGCCAAGTCTAGCCAATCACTGAGTATCTACATTCCTATCTCCCCACCTCCCATCTTGGGGTCTCTTGTATGCAAGGAAAAAAGAGAAAAAATAACATAAGCAGCAAGGGTTTATGGTCCATACCAGAAAATGAAAGGGATTGTGTAAAGAACTTGACCTGCAAATACACACAACACAAGCAAACAAACAAAGAGAAAATCTGACCATAATAGAGCTGGGGAAGGCAAAGGAAATAAAGGCAATTGTTTGGGACATCATAGCATAGTGGAGGCTACACTCCAACCCACACACTTTGTCAATCCGTGAATGCAACCCGGTTAGCGCATAGAGGCTATCCCGAATGGGAGAAGATTAGTTAACCACACACTAATGACTTCTGGTCCTACTCAATCCTTCTTCAACACTCAAGCAATCAATCTAACATAATCAAAGCATCAAGATTAGGCTACACTTAAGCATAAAAATGCAACTTATGCAAGAATCTAACATGCAAAGAGCTATCACACAAGCCTCAACTACACATCATTTCATGCACAAGCTTCATCACATGCACTCTACAATTCACAAATAAGATTTTAGCATCAAAACATCATTAAAAAATCTAGATTAGCAAGTGTGTAGACCATAACCTTAAATAATTGAAAATGTAGAGAATAGAGAGTATAAGATTGAAGCAAGAATGGAGATGGAGAGCCTTGGGAGAGCACATGAGAAGAAGCTATGGAGCAAGCTCTCTCTATGAGCCTCTCAACCCAATGACCAAAGAGTCCCCTTAGCTCTCAAATGGGCCACTTTTTATACAAAAACTCTAGAACTCCCAAAAGTTCCCATGTGGGATTATTGTCAAGCCCACTCCCACATTCATCTACAACTTGGAACTCTTTACAAGAGCCCTAAGTGTCTTTTTTGTTGCATTCTTGCATTGATCTTCATTCGTCATGCAACACTCCCCCCTTCCTATTTTGCGCACATCCTCGAGCGTGGTAGTAGCAAGAGCTACAAAAAACAATAGATACAAGTAAAGTCTTTATTGAAAAAAAGAAAAGAAAAAAACAGCAATGACAATTTCACATGTGAGCATACAAGTGAAAGGCTGATTAAAGTTTTAAAAAGTACTAAAATAGGTGAGTAAAGACTAGTCAAAGTGAGACTAAGTGGTAGATAGTGCTATGCAAAGGCAAGTGTGCTTGTACACCACCGGTTATGACCGTATTCTCAATGTCCTACAAGTATTTAAGTTATTCCTAAGTGGCAAACCTACTCCTAAATATGAGCAAAGGTGATTGGAACTCTTTTTTTTTTTTGGATGTGTGTGTAGAAGGTGATAAAGATTAAGGTTCCATCCCAATGAGACCCAATCAATGGCCAATAGACCTCCGCCAAGAGAATCTAAAAGCCGCTAAGTATCTCAAGGGCGACAGACCCTTTTTCTTTCTTTTATGACATAAGGAGTATCCCATGAAGATGAGGGCATCGGTCTCGAGGGCCCATAATGTACTGCAGAGTCCTACTACCAATATCTATCAAGACGATAGATTCCTTGAAGGTCTTTTTTTGAAGCTTTTAGACGTCAGTGTTCACCCCATGGAAACCAAGGCATCGGCCCCAAGGTGCTAAGACAACCCCATGTCCTACCAAGCATTCCTCATGGTTGTAGACACATCATGTCTCAATTCACTTTGTATATATTTTTTTAGGGTATATTTTCATAAATTTTTTTATTAATCCTAGCACCTAGCTCATATCTAAGAGATAGCTACCACTAGGGATAACTAATATACCTTGAAAGCATAAGAACTTAGCATATTCCATTGGTATATATCCTACACTGTCTTTAAATAAAAATATCTTTTACTAAGTCCTCTAAGAATCTAGAATTCACTCACCATATTTTAACAACTAATCAAAAACTTAAACCAGCCAACATTGTGTGAACATGCAAACCATATATCCAAAAGATAAAAGCACATAAAGAACAAAAGATTAAGATTTGAATACACCTGTTGGAGTGCCCGTTGATGTTGTTCGTTTGCATTGATGCATTGCTGATTTTGTGCAGATTGCTCTTCCTTGGTCTTTGTAGGCGTAGCATGTCTCCCCCCTTCCTAATTTGTGGGCACGGTAGGTGGACTGTTGGGGCATGTTAGATGCTCTTGTGGAAGGAGGGCTTGCAAGATCGGTGGTTGCAAGTCATTTAAGCTTGTATCCCTCCATTGTTGTGCTTGAACCTCCTCAGGTAATCTACGTTGATTTGGTCCTCTCTCTGGTATTCTCACATTAAGAAGATTATGGCGTTGGGGTGTAATTCCCACAATTTGCT
Source organism: Cibotium barometz (assembly GCF_041138505.1). Taxonomy (NCBI): domain Eukaryota; kingdom Viridiplantae; phylum Streptophyta; class Polypodiopsida; order Cyatheales; family Cibotiaceae; genus Cibotium; species Cibotium barometz. Next base: position 30,881,775 of record NC_141050.1, read on the forward strand.
TCATTAAGCCCGTGCCATATCGTCTAAAGTAAGAGCGGCATATCCAACAAATATGTGAAGCTTCTCCTAATACGAGTCGTGCACACTCTTGACAATGTGGAAATGGGTGATGCTGTTGATAGAATAACGTGACAAAGTGATGCCCACAGTAATTTTCACCTAAGGGAGCATAGAAGTACCTAGAATGTGTTTGAAATGGAGGAGCACTATAACCCCCGCGATGATCAGGTTGAGTACTATCAGGGTCAATGCATGGTGGACATGTATCTCGCCAAATATCCATCAGGAGTTATCTAGACGTAGAACAATGAAATTTAGAACACTCATATCCATCATTACAATTCCAATAAAAAACAAGATTTATCTCAAAAAGAACACATCTTCTAAAGGCATAAGGAACCACATTATTCAAACATTGATCTACCAAAGAGCTTCAATTGTAGTGTTAATGCCTTATCTTTGGTTTTAGGTATATCCTTTTTAAGAGGTGGGAATTTTAGTAATTGTCTTGGAATTTGAGCAAGATAAGAGGATTTAGGCATTGAAATGCTAGAATCTATGCTCAAATGAGACTCATTTGGACTTGTCTTAGGTACACAAGTTGATGGTGGAATGGTGTAACAAGGAGAAATTGGGACAACCGGTGTTTCAATACATGTTTTAGGAAGATCAACACAAGTAGATTTGTAGGTGCTATTACAGCCACCTATCCTTTCTTGAAGAGTTTGTGTTGATTTCTTTTGCACCCACTGATATGGAAAATCAAGGGTGGCTTTTGGAATCTTTCTGAAACACTCTTTTACCCCTAGCAAACCATGGCATTTTGGAAGCCAAATTGCTGTTGCCCCCTCATAATAGCCTTGTGCTTTAAGAACATGTTTTGGGACCCATCGAGTAACAATCTGAGGTTTAGGCTTGGAAAAGATGTGCTTCTTAAGAGGCTTAGCAACTGGCCTAGATGGTACAAGTTTGTACGCATCTTTGGGTAGCCAAATTGATAATTTCTTCTTGCCTGGCCTTCTTTGAGCAGCAACTAGAGTAGTTGGAACATGCCAGCCATGGCCCTCACTTGAGTACTCATCAATTATCCACATCATTTGTTTTGGAGCTTCAAGAGCAGATTTTGAGAGTGGGTTGTGTAAGGTAGAAACATTACCCTTTTGACACGATACAGCTCGTGGAGTAGCAGATCCCAAGATGCAATCAGAATCAATTTGCAACTTGTATTGTCTATTCTTCCAATCTAATGAGCAATTGGTAGCACTTAACCACGATCGACCGAGAACAGCCTCTACTACTGCCTTGGACTTACGTGCCACATAAAAGGGCACTGACATCTGGTGATCCTGAATGGACATCATAATGACACATTTTCCCTCTATAGGGTTATCTTCCCCTGAGAAGCTTCGTAGGTCCAGAGGAATGTGTACAAGTGTGGGTTGACCCAAGGCTATCCATGTGTCAAACGAGAGAACATTATAATCTGCACCAGAGTCAATTAAGGCAGAGACAAAGTAGGTAGTCTCATGAAGATGAAGGCACACTTGAATATTGAATGGATCGACATATGGTTCATCAGTAGCCAACTGTATGGCTAACATAGAAGCTTTGCGATGCTCCTTGGCTTTTGCAACTCTAGCTTTAGCCTCCTCTTGAGCCTGATGTTTAAGTAGGTCAAGTGCTTCTTTCCGTGTTTGTGCAGCATGCATCTGTTGAAGCATGGCTTCAGTTAGGGGTTCATTGTATTTCTTGAGACGACTTCCATTAATGAAGTTAGGCATTTGCTCACCTTCTAGTGTCTCTAAACGCACTGCACCACTTGGAGTAAGCTCATTAATCACAAATGGTCCTAGGCCACGTTTCTTGAGCTTTCTCTTATGCTTCTTAAGTGTGTACAAGAGCACAAGGTCTCCTTTTTTGAATCGGCCAGTTGTTACATTTCTATCATACCATTGCTTCTGTCTCCTCTTCTCAGCATACATCCCCATTACAGCCAATAAGCGGGTCTCATCAAGCTTTTCCAATTCGTCAACGCATTGTGAAAGCTCATGACCAGTCCAATCCAATTGTTTAGCTACTCGTAGAGTAGGTACAAGAAATTCAATGGGAAGAATTGCATCTAGCCCAAAAGCAAGCTCAAATGGGGTTGTGCCCACAGATGTTTTATAGGCTGTCCTATATGCCCAAAGAACTGAGTGTAACTTTTGCTCCCAATCAGTCCTATGTCCCTCAACAATCTTTGTGAGTGCTGTGCAGAGAATCTTGTTAGTACTCTCAGCTTGTCCATTGGTCTAGGGATGATAGGGTGCAGAACGCTTGTGAATTACCATAAATTCTTGAAGCAAAAACTCTATGACCTCATTCACAAAGTGCACACCTTGATCACTAACGATCTCAATAGGTAAGCCATAGCGTGTAAACACGTACTCATACAAGAACTTGGCTGTGGTTCTAGAATCTTTTTTGACTGTAGCCTTTGCCTCTACCCATTTGGTCAAATAGTCTGTTGCGACTATAATATATTCCGCATGCGTGTGACGAGCTGGAGGTTTAATGGGACCGACAAAATCAATACCCCATTTTGCAAAAGCACGTGTGCTTAACATAGGCCGCAATGGCATATTGTCCTTTGTGATGGGAGGTTTAGTCCTTTGACAATCGTCACAACGTTTTACATATTCTTCGGCATCCATTTGTAAGGTTGGCCACCAAAGCCCAGACCACCTAATCAACTTAGCTGTGGTATTGCCCGAAAAGTGTCCACCTCCAACACCTGCATGTGCATGAGTCAAGATTTTCAAGTAGTCAGCTTCACATACACACATGCGTAAGTTGCCATCCTTGCCCCTCTTGTAGAGTTGGCCCTCTATCAGCATATAGTTTGCCGCTTCAACTTTAATAGCATGCTTTTGATGTTTAGGAATTTTTTGATCCATATGACCATGCTGAAGATAGTCCACAAGATACTTACTCCAACTTGGTGTAGTTGAAATTTGGAATAATGTGACATTATGAATTGGCTGTTGAATTTGACATGAAGCACAGTTACGAACAAATGTTTCAGCATCTACATGCATGGTAGGCCACCATTGTCCATCCTGAGATATACGTCGCACACAAGTAGTAGCTGATGCATGGATTCCATCGATACCTGCATGTGCCCATTCCAAGATTTCCTCATATTGGTTCGGGTTAGAGGTATAAGCCGCAACACTCCATCATTACCGTGACGATATAATCTCCCTGAGATTAACTTGAATGGTTGCCATAGGTCCACATTAGGACCTGCTAGTTGTATCTGCCCACTTGTCAAAATTTCTAAAATGGATTCAGACCATTTAGGAGCTGTCTCTACAAGGAAAAGTGTTGAATCTAACATATCATCATCCACACCCACAGGAGCTTCGCCAGAGGTGATTCGAGACAAATGATCTGCCCTAAGATGAGTTGTTCCTTTTCGAACTGCCACTTCAAAATCAAACTCAAGAAGGATGATAAACCACCTCACAATCGTTCCACTTGCACAAGGCTTATTTACCAAATATAGCAATGCTTGATGGTCCACAAAAAATATGAATTTGTTTGCCAAAAGGTAATGGAGAAACTTTTTCACTGCATATATCATGGACAAACCTTCTCTTTCTGTTGTGGTGTAATTCTTCTCAGCATTGTTCAACTGTCGACTAGCATATGAGATTGGGAAATCCTTATTATGTTCTCCTGATTGAGCCAAAATACATCCAATTGCAAAGTTTGAAGCATCAATATGGACATGAAAGATTTGGTTCCAATCTGGTGCCCGTAAGATGGGTGCCATCACTAATGCTTGATTCAACTTTTCAAAGGATTCCTCACACTCATCAGTCCAATTAAACTTTACAAGAAGAGCATATAATGGTCTGGCTAGGACAACGTACATGTAGATGAATCTACGGTAATAGCCACAATGTCCCATGAATGTTTGTACCCCTTTAGGGTTGATAGGCCGAGGTAATGAGACAATGACATCAATTTTATCCATATCTGTTGAAATCCCATTGCGAGAAACAATATGGCCCAAAATTTTCCCTTGTCTTACCATGAATTTGCACTTGTCAGGATTCAAGCATATACGATAAAGTTGACACTTTTGAAACACAAGTTTGAGGTGTTCTATATGATCATCACGCTCTTGTGAATGAACACATAAATCATCCATGAAGATCTCAAGAAATCGCCTAAGGTACTCCTTGAATACATGACTCATTAACCGCTGAAAGGTTGCTGGTGCATTTGTTAGACCAAATGGCATAACACGATAGGCAAAGATGCCATCTTTAGTAGCAAAGGCTGTCTTGTGTTGATCCTTTGGATCAATTGACACTTGATTGTAACCGGAGAATCCATCCAAGAAACTATATGCCTTTTTCCCTGCAACTCGTTCCAGAACATGATCCGTGAGATTGAAAGTGGGTAATGATCACGCACAGTAGCTGCATTTACCTTTTTGAGGTTTACACATACTCGAAGTTTTCCATTTTTCTTGGGCACCACTACAATAGGGGAGACCCATTCAGTGTGTTCAATCTCATAGATAAATTCTGTCTCTAAGAGCTTGTCTATTTCTTCCTTTATCTTCCGTGCGAAGTTTTCATTGTAAGTATAAGGACGTTGCTTGGAGGGCTTTGCATCCTCTCGCAACATTAGGACCTCAATGGAAGGCTTCTTGGGCCCTTTTATTTGGCAGTTTAAGGAGTCAAACCTTTTCTCTTAAGAAAAAACGTTTTCTAACTAGAAGCTTCAAAACGGCTACTTTATTCGAATTTGAATTTTGGAGGGAAAATGGAATTTAAAATCTAGCGGACAAAACCATATCATGTAACATATCTATGGAAAGCTCTTGATGCGTAGATCATGGATCTATAATCTCCGCTCAAATTGGAGCTTGTATGTAGAAGTTATGGAGGTCCGAAAATTGTAAAATTGCCTTCTCCCCTTTTTGGGGAAAAAAGTGCACCCTTTGACCACTCTTACACCTCTCTTACAAACCCAACATTTCAGTCCACATGGCAACCCCCCATTTGGCTATTCCTTAATCACCTTGATTAGGCTTGGGCAAATTAAAGGGCCCAAGAAGACCCCATTCACTTCCTAATGTGGAATTGTATGCTGACATATGCTTGGATCAACTCCTTTGAGGTCTTTATAACTCCAAGCAAAAACATCGCGATACTCCTTTATTGTTTGCATTAATAACTTCTCCTCATCTAAGGACAAGTCTGTGGCAATCCACACATAGCGAGGCTCTTCTCCTGGCTTAGCAATATCAATCTTTTTTGCATCTTCTAGACCATCATATGAAACCCCTGGCATGCTTGGTTTTTGTCGCATGGGCTGTTGAAGAACAATCTTCTGATCTTGAAGAGTGTATTGTGTGAAATTGGGAGGAACATTGAGACCTTGTTCTTGTCCACTTAAATCTTCACTCATTGAAGACCATGCCGTTTTGAGCTCTCCTTTGCCATCTTGCATCGGATTTTTTTGTTCAACCGTTGTCTTTGCACTTCCGACACTCTCTTTTGAAACGGTTTTAGACTTGAGTTTTGGTTTTTGTTTCTTCGTTTTTTTACGATTTTTGCTAACATTTTTTAGCTTTTCTCCTGCTTGGAATCCATCTGATCGTTTTACTTGGTCTTTGATACTATCTTGTGCTTGGACATAGTATAGATATTCATTCTTTCCTGAGAAGTGAGGTGGTGGTCGAGAGTGTTCACTCTTAGACTCCTCCTTTTCTTTTTGTAGTCTCTCACGTTGTTCCCGCTCATCTTGTCTACTGATTCTCTTATGGCTCTTACAGCATTTACGTTAAGGTTGGCTTCGAGGGATCTCTACTTGAACCTCCCTTCCTCTCAAGAGTAAGCGTGCCTTTCCTAACTCATCCTCAGTGATTATCACATTATTATCAAAATCAGAGTCCCAGCCATCTTCCTTATCAGCATCATTAGCAGACTCGAGTGTTAAATCCTCCACTGAGACTTCCTCGACATGCAGAGCTGTTGTGGATGTATCCCTATAGTACAAATCATCTAGAAGGGCACGTGGTTGTACCATTCGTATAGGTATAATGTCATATCCATCTGAGTCACAGAATTGAATTGGCTTAGGTAAAGCACAGGTCGATAATGTTGCAAGGACATTACTCCATTCTAATGGATCAATTAAATGCTCAGGGAAGGGTTGTGGAATGTATGCCTCGTCTGATACACTTCGATTACCCTTAAGTATCTCAGTGTTGAAATCCCTACATGAGGCTCCACACATCCACAGATCTTCTTGCCCGTCTGACAATGTAACTCTTGAGCCCTCAGATGAAGCAGAAGACCTTGTTACATCACGATATGAGTGATTCCTTAGGTTGACCCTTGTGATGACAGAATCATGTCGGAGGTACAAATAATTGTATCCCCAATCTTGAATCATTTGAAATTGTCGCATGAATGGTCTACCCAATATCACTTCATAGTTTGGATGTTTTCCAAAATCCACTACTGCAAAGGTGTGCTCATATTCAATCCCACATGTGGTGACCAATATGTTCTCAAGCAGCCCAAGGGGATGTTCTAAGCTTCCATCTGCTAGCTGCAAGCGCATCTTGGTACTCCTAATAGCTGGTTTGCCCCACTTTTCCCAAATGGACCTTGTCACAATGCCCACTCCTGCACCACTATCAAGTATTGCAGTTGAAACTACTTTTCGCACTTCTAATGGGAGGGTAGCATTTCCTTGATCGTCCTCACAAAATTTTCCTACTTTGTTGATAGGAACTGGCATAACATGCTTTGTTTCGGGGTGTATAGTACACTCATGGTGACCCTTTTGTAGCAATACCTGCTCTGACAAACATGTGGCAATTTCATTCCACAACTCAGGTTGAATTTTTATCAAATCAAGCAAAGGTAAGGTACAAGCCACTGGTGCTGACAAAATAGCTTGCACGGTATTCATATCCTTCTCCTTTTGTCAACCTTTTATGCATGGAGGGTATCCTCAAGGTTTGAGAGCAGTTCTCATATTCTCCCAGATATGATGGTAAGGTTTTCATTGTGTGCTTACTTCTAGGAGAAACAATTGTTTGAACTTCCTCCTGGATGCTTGGGCGTCCAAAGTTGTTTTCCGTGCCCCCTGGTAAAATCACCTCAGAGAATGGAGGCGAACTAATAGAAGACATGTTCTCATGAACTTTCTCATGAACTGCGGCCCACATCTCATTTGCCATGTCCTCATTAGCATCAATAACTTCATCATTGCATGGGAAGACAAGGCTAGGTGGTGGCAGAATACCTCCTTTCAATTGGGTGTCAATTGGTGCAGACCTTTCGCTATGAGCTTGTGAAATGAGCTCACTTTTCATTTCCTGACTTGATGACACTTCTGGTATGGTTTCTAATGTTGGCTTAATAGAGGTTGGGCCCCGAGGAATAGGTGGTGGTGGTCCCTCAAGTATTGTCTGAGCTTCCCTAATGAGTTGCTGATGTACAGCTAGATTGATCTTCTCCTCACGAGGGTTTGGGTATTCTTGAAGCTTCTTGGGTAGCTCAGATAAAGCTACAATGCGACTTCTATGAGCATCAATGATGGCATCTAAAGTCTCATTCACTTTATCCACAAAAACAGAACCCCCAGAACTATCCTCGGTCATACTAGTCTCATCTTGTTTGGCACTAGGTCCTGGTTGAGGTTGATGTTCCTCATGCACTTCTTGGGATGTAAAAGTTTTATCCCTCATGTTTTGTTTAGAGGCTGCACTTTTAGTTCGCTTGTTTCGGTTCTTCTTCCTCCTAGTGGTCTTTTTTCTATTGTCCACTAGATTTGCCTTTGCATCCCTAGTTTGAGGTGTCTCATCAGTCTGTATTTCGGCATTTCGTGTCTGTGATCTAGTCATGACTCTAAGTGGCACGACATCCTCATTCTCAGATGGTGGTGATGGAACTGCCCCTACAAGGTTGAGTGAGACCTTTGGTTGAGAGGTGCCTTCCTCATGTGGTTTCAGCAAACAATCCTTTGGGAAGTGTTCTACACAACACCCTAGACAATATCTTTCAATTGGTGAAAACTGTGGTACTGTTGTATTGGATCGAGCTGCTTGCCTTGAGCGATGTGGACAATCACGAGCCCAATGGGGTTCTCCGCACTCATAACAGGGGCCCATTAGTTTGGCTTCTACTTTCCTTTGCTGCCATTGACCTGAGGGGCCTGGAGTCCTAGGTTGGTAGCCGCCTAGCAACATCAAAGAATTATGCGGGACTTTCAAAGAGATTTTCCTTGGATGAATATGATGCATATTCCTCCTCTACATAGCCTGGGTTTACCAAGTCTCTACACATATTTGAATTGTCGTAGTCAACAACCCTCACAGGAGCAGTCCCAGGAGAGCAGGTTGAGCACCAAGAACAGGTCGTGCTTGCTCTTGTGCCATCGGTGGCTTACGTTCAAAATTAGTATACTGTTGATACATTTGTGGAGCCACTCCACCCCGTGGTGGCTGCTCACGCTCCTGTCTCATTCTTGCAATGCGAGTACATTCCTGTGTGGTGTGGGTAAAGTTCCAAGCACAGGCTTGGCACCACTTTTTTGTGGGTTGGTTTGTGACTAGAGGAGAAAAGGTATTACATTCCTCTGTTTTATGGTTACCGCCACATGCTCCACAAAGATGAGGACCTGTAGGAAGTACACTCCTCATTCTCTGCTGCTGTTGTTGTGGCTGCATGGGTGGACGATAGGTCTGTCCCAATCTCCTTAGTACTAGGTTAGCTATCTGGTCTGGATTTACTAGCGCGCTAGACCCTGAACTTTGGTCATCACCCCACTGATCTCTAGGTTTCACCTCTGGGCCAGAACCATCTTGGAATTTGAAGTTATCGGTGAAATCCATAGCATCATGGCAACACTCATTGAAATTTGTATGCTTCTTTGCATAGAGATGTGTATGCAGTGTTGAATTTTTGAGTCCTTTTAAGAAGAGAGAAATTAATCGACTTTGGGTGGGCTTCTCATCTTCTAGGCAACGATTAATGTACTGCTTCATTCTATTTACACAGTCTCTAACACTCTCATTCTCGCCTTGCTTGAAAGAGTAGATGTGTGCTACCGTGTCATGTTGAATTCCCATCAAGGAAAAAGCAGCAATGAATCTCTCTTTCAAAACTCGTAAAGAAGATTTGTCTGAAGCCTCTAGTGCCTGAAACCAAGCAAGGGCCTTTCCCTCAAGAGTGACTCCAAATCCTTCAATTTGAGTATGCTTATCAGCCACTTGCTCAGCTCGAACTGCTTGCCTAAATGCTGCTACATGGTCATATGGATCTCCCGACCCTTCATACTTCTTTACCAGTTTCTGAAGAGTTGATGGCCTTACTTGTCTTGAATACTCATCATAGGGCCTACGGCCTCTCACTCTCAGTGGGAATTGTTCCTCTCTTTGGTAAGATGGTCCACATGCATCCAAAATTGGTGTAGGTCCCCTATTACCAGCCTCACCAAACCCTTCCAAAGATCTTGTCACCCGCATATCAGGAGGTGCATTTATGGGAGGCCGAGTTGGCTCCCCTCTCCTCCGATTGTTATAGTGAGAAAAATGTTGTTTGGGGTGTGATCTGTGGTCGCACTTTTAGTGTAGGACTATATCTTAGTGCTAGAGTTGGGCTACTAGCAGTGGTCCACTTTGATGTTGAGGGTCCCTCTCTAGTGAACTCTCGTAGGGAAGGAGCAACAGTTTCTCCAAGAAAGGCTGTCTCTCCTGGTTTGGCTGTATTTGTTGAGAAAACTTCCATGAATAATGATTGTCCTTTCCACGTGAGCTCCCGAATCTCTTTCCAATCTAAGGTTCGGTATTCATTGGCCCATTTATCAATTATTTGGTTCATGTGTCCTGCAAGCTTCTCAACTACCACCACCAGTGCTAGAGGAAGATCGAGCTGTGGCAATCTAGTTGTGGCATAATATCCCTCTAACGAGTCCTTATAGACCTCTTGAAGTGGGTCATCCTGTAAGACCTTTGTCACTAGAATTTGTCGTACAAACTCCCATTGGTTCTCAGCCCCCTGATCCATTTTGTTCTTGCCTTTCCTATCCCTTTCCAAATTTAGATCTACAAGAAGTAAATCATCCATGGATGGCTTTGAGGACTGGGCATTGGAGGGTCCAGGCATGTCCGGCTCAATGAGCCAATCATCTCTAGACTCCCTTGCTCTGGAAAGTTTTGATAAGTCTAAGAACTCGGTTTTAGAGAGCTCCCCTAATTTGTCTACATTCTCTGGATGGTAGGTGACTTCGTAGCGAACACCATCTCTACCCATGTACATGTTACCCTGGTCATTGACTAGAGGTGCTCTATCAAGTTCTCAGAAAATGTCTGCGATCTTAACAAGATACCATTGTTGTGGATCTCTAAAGATCTCAGCTCCTTGAGCATACGTGTAGACATATTGAAGTCTCACATTGAGTGTTAACCCCATGGTGTCGGCTTCAAATGGATTAAAAGATCTTGTGGGTGTCCTATTTGGGGCTAAGGGATGACTATTTGATGGCCCTAGATTGTCCATGGACAATGAACTAGTTGTTCTGGAGGAAAGGGTATCCGATTGGGATTCGGAAAAGGTTTCAACAATATCTGCCAAATTTCCTACTGATTGGTCCCACTTTCCTGCATAGGTACTCTAGAAGGTGCCCTAGTCCCTATGGCAGAATCTATAAGACGTCCCGACCGCAAGTGCATAAGGTCAAATTTTTTTGGTTTTTTATGTGTTTTTTTTTGTTTTGTCTTTGTTTTTGTTTTTTTTTGTTTTTTTTTATAAATATAAATATATATATATATATATATGTATATATACATATATTTTTTACCCTACCTAACCACTAAAGGCAACTAAAATGAGTATGTGTGGTGTAACTATCTATCCTATTTTTTATTATATTTTTTTAATAATTTTTTAAACTTTTTTTATTTTTAATTACAAAAATTATGAATCACGCTAAAAAAATACTAATTATGCGCACAATTATAGAAATTTAAAAACAATGCAAGTTACCCTAATTATGCAGAAAATTACAAAAAATATAAAATTACAAAATATGCAAGAATATGGACTCCTAAAAAAAACACATAATTTATAGATTTTTTCTTAAATTTTTCTATTTCTTTTCTTTTTTTTTCTCTTTTTTTTCTCTTCTTTTTTTTAAAAAATTATATTTTTTATTGTTTTGTTGTTTTTTTTAATAAATTTCGTACTAATTACACAAAATTATGAATCACGCTAAAAAAAATTTACTAATTATGCACACAATTTACAGAAATTTAAAAACAATGCAAGTTACCCTAATTATGCAAAAAATTACAAAAAATATAGAAATGAAAAATAGACGCAAAATACAAAAATAAAAATTGTTCTCTTTTTTTTTTTAATTTTTTTAATTTTTTTTCTTTTCTTTCTATTCTCTCTTTTTTCGCTTTTCTCTCTTTTTTTCTTCTCTTCTTTTTTTTTAAATTTTTTATTGTTTTGTTGTTTTTTTTATTGTTTTTTATTTAAAAAATACAAAAACATGAAAAATTAATTAAAAAATAAAAAAAACAAAACAAAACAAAAATGAACCAACCTTATCCGCTCGCCACCTCGCCGTTCCGGATTTCTTGCTGCATCCACGCGCCTCCTGCAACAACGAAGGCCCCCACACGGCTTCTTCAAGCACACCGCCTACTGCAGCCGCCTTCAAGCCGGCCTTCGCCCTGCTGCTTCTCCTGGAGCCGCCTCTGCTCGCTCTTCAGCTGTTGCACCACCCGAGTCGCCGGCCGACCAACAGCTTCGACCCATGCTTCACTCACTGCTGCTCTTCAGTAGTTGCACCACTCGAGTCGCCGGTCGACCAACAGCTTCGACCCACGCTTCACGCACTGCTGCGTTGGCTTCCTCCTCGACGGCCTTCAGCATATTTTTATTTTTATTTTTTTAAACTGCCTCTACACGCTTCCCACAAGCCTTTCGCCGGCTTTGCTTGCGCCTACTCTACGCCTCCCACGCAACGCTCTGCGAGCTCTTCTTCTGTCAGCCGCCTTATGCAAGAATCTAACATGCAAAGAGCTATCACACAAGCCTCAACTACACATCATTTCATGCACAAGCTTCATCACATGCACTCTACAATTCACAAATCAGATTTTAGCATCAAAACATCATTAAGAAATCTAGATTAGCAAGTGTGTAGACCATAACCTCATATCATTGAAAATGTAGAGAATAGAGAGTACAAGATTGAAGCAAGAATGGAGATGGAGAGCCTTGGGAGAGCACATGAGAAGGAGCTATGGAGCAAGCTCTCTCTATGAGCCTCTCAACCCAATGACCAACAAAGAGTCCCCTTAGCTCTCAAATGGGCCACTTTTTATACAAAAACTCTAGAACTCCCAAAAGTTTCCATGTGGGATTATTGTCAAGCCCACTCCCACAGTCATCTACAACGTAGTGAGAGAAGAAGAAGAAGAAATAAACCTGCAAAACAAAACAAAAACACAACAACATACAAATACACACACACAAATTAGTAAATCCATGGCAACAAGGAAGGAAGGAAGCATGAAAAACAAATGCCAAGGGTGAGGAGTCTTCACCTATTTCTCCAACCAAAATTCTCAACAAAAGAGTAATAATAGTCGCGCTGGCATTCTATAATTTTTTAGGCACCGGTATAGACGTCGGTATGTACATTGATAATTAATTAAATGTATCAATGACTATACTAGTGCTTGTACCGATGCTGATACCAACTCCCATAATTTTTTACAAACTTTGAATTTTAATATTTGCCTTTTGGTTTGCCATGCCCGACATTTCAAATTTCACTGATGACTGACAAATTTGGTCTTCCCCTATATATGACACCCCCATTATCCCAAAATAAAAACATCCCTATGTGAAGGTATGCATGTGTGAAGAAATCACAAGAGACGAAGGAGATCAAAGAGAGAGAGGAAGTAGGCAATGGTCAAGTTCTATTATGATAGCATGAGATTACAATGGATTGAAGCAGCCAGTAGATGGGTGAAAGTACATGTATGCTGGGATTAGATTACATAGAAGTGGGAGAGATGCCTTTTATATAGGGAGGCCAAGAGCTAGCTGACTGTCACCACCATGAAGCTGGATGAGAGCCCATAATTACTATAAATCATGAGAAAAATACATGTGTCCAATAAAAGAGCCAGATCCCACACACTGAGATGCACAAAATTCTAACACCCCCTTTGCATCTCAGAGTCTGCAAAACTTGGAAGAAGAAAACTGATGAAGAAAATGTGAACATGGACACCCCATACTGAATACACCGTAGAAGATGCACCTAGAAACCTATCTTTTCAAAAAACAAATGCCACCCTAAACAGCAAAGAAATCTTCTTGGATCTAAATTCCCACATTAGTGTGCACTAAACTCCATTCACCCCAACAATGGATATTAAACACATCACGTCCCAAAACCTTGAACAATGAACTTGGAACATATTTAGTTCATAGCTTCTACTACACCAAGCAATAGATCTGGAACACAACCTATCCATAGCTATCAAAATTGACATTTACCTGCCATATTTTTTAAATATATTTAGGCCTTGAACGCTAACAAAAGGCCAAAAGAAAATTTGATCTCGTCGCATGGGCAAACATAATGAAAAACTGATGATCCAAAGAAAGTCAGAAGATGAAACAAGTTCTAGTACGTCACTTAGTGAGGATGAAATAAGTTCTGATTTGTCACTCACGTGCACCTCATAGGTCAACCAAGAAACTAGAAACCACCCAACCACCCCAAATGGAAAATCATGATCATATGACATATGCGGAACGCAAAAGGCAAGCTCAGGAGAGCATGCTTAGCTTGGTTGAATGTCTTGCAGGATCACCGGTTGTGATTGAGCCTCATAATGCCAATCTTAAAAAAGCAACCAAAATACAAAGCCTGGAGGAGTACCACTTCCCCTTTCAAGAGGAAGACATACTCTCTACAGAAGAGTCATTTGAGATAGATTGCACAAATTATGTGCTTGAGAAAGCACATGAGAAATTTGATAATTCTCGTACAAAATTAACGCAGTCTGTCAAAACCTCAATTGGAGGAATGCTCTTCGCTCATGGTGAAGCCAGCATAACATAGCACTTGCACCTTTAAGGGCTCAACATGAGTTATATCAAGACATGAAGAACTCCATAGAGCAGGACTATGAGGATTCACAAGTTTCCAAACATACCTCATTAAGAATTGTCAGAGGGCCAAGTGTGCCGATGTACACATTGGGTACTCTTGAAAATGCCGAGAGCCAAAAAGAGGATGAAAGTGAATGGGAATATGAAATAGAAACAAGATCTGAAGTTGAAACAAAAACCAAAATATCCATGGTTCCTTTGAAAGATTCTATCATGGTATGGTTGGATTTCCCTACAGGCAATGTTGTTAAGCACGCAAACATGCATTTATTAGCCCTTGCGCTAGTCTCATAACATCATGACAATAGATACTTGGGTGTCATTGGGACAACCTAAGCTCATTCTTACAGACAATAGTCTTGCAAGAGGAGCCAATGAAGAAAACGTTGAAGTTCCAAGTTACTTTAGCGACACTACTCAAACAACCGCCCGGTGGAGATATGGAATTTATATTCCACGTTACCCTAGATTCCCTTGAGTATGATGTCACCTTTGGTGGAACTTGGATAGGTGAATTGTTGTATTCAAAAGATGAATCCATGCAAACAGTCACCTTGAACACTCTTGCCAGCAGACATTGTACAATTGCTTTTACGGGAGAATGAGATCATAGAGGAGCTAGAACTTCCAGCATATCTTACTAAAAAGATCCCTAGGATTCAGGTTGGATTGAAAATTTTAAATAAAATCACCACAGCTCAAGAACAACTTTATCCAACATGAGAACACAATCTCATGACCCTCGAGCTATGGGATTTGTTAGGTCAACCAACACTCATGGTGGCACATCTTGAAAGAATTCCCTTTACACAAGACTTGAAGATGCCATGTTTGGGGTACTTTGAACATACAATGTATATTGAAACTAACCCCCTTACTTGGAAGTTTTTTATGGTTGAGTATGTGTTGGAAGTAGATTTGATCTTGGGGCATAAATGGACTATTACTGCCCAAGCACCATTGTGATTTGTTAGTGATAGAGTCATCATGATGGTGAATGGAAAAAAGTTGACAATACCATACTGCAAGGAAGAGGATCCAACTTTAATGGATTTCTATGATGCTGAATGTAAAAAGTTACAAACCTCTTCCACATAAGCCCCTCTACACAATGACCTCCCATTTGTGACAACGATCTCGACTCGGATAAAACATCTACTCCTTCAACCCCATTCTTACCCAAATGAAGTTCAATGCCAAAACCTCGCAATCAACAACCATTCCTAAAGAAGTTCACCCCACGCAACCATCTATCTCTAACAAGGAACTCAAAGGAAAAGCCTTGGAGCCCACATCTCTTCATCGACAAACCTCACCAAGGAGAGAACCATAGCCGCACCATATGAGACTCTAGCCTCATCATCGTCAACAATTTCCATGAGTCTCAAACATGTAGCCTCCGCACCAACCAAAGTCAAGGAGGGCCCTGTTGTTAAAACCCTAAGATCTCTCTAGATAATTGTTATGCATAAACATGCATTAATCACGTATAATCTCATCCACCCGACCACCCCCGAGCCCAAGGGATGCACACATGAAACCCTAAGATCTCTCTAGATAATTGTTATGCATAAACATGCATTAATCACGTATAATCTCATCCACCCGACCACCCCCGAGCCCAAGGGATGCACACATGATTTATAAATGAAATACATCATACCTCTACCTTGATGGCCCATACCATCAAGAGGTATAACTCCAATCCAATAGCATGTAGCTATAGTGTGAAATGCTAGGTGAGTAGATATGGACCTCTACACAAGAGACCATAGCCTAAGCCTCCAAACCTCCAAGCCTCTCTTGAGTATGCCCCATGCCCCTGTTATATAGGAGGGTCCTCAAGTGACTCTTGACTCTCCATTTCCCCTGACCCTAACTTAACCCTTAAGCTTAGTCCTAACCCATGCTCCACTAGAGCTTGTTCCCATGCTCCCATGCTCACAAGCCTAATGAGGGTTAGCCTCCTAGTATATGCACACCTAATGTGCATATAACATACTTCCCCTCTCTCAAAACATTACACTCTTGCAATGAAAAGAAGAAGAACTGCACTGAATAATATCAACCGACTCCCAAGTTGAATCCTCTATTTCCCTATCTTTCTACCTAAATTTAACCTGAGGGGATTAGTCAACTACTAAGTTTTCTTTCCCAGAATTCAAGTACCTTATCAGGTTCATGTGGAACATAGGATAAATCTTCGACTTCAACGAGTTCTTGAGGAGTAACTGTGTTATCCTCACCTCCCAGTTTTCCTTTCAATCTATTGATATGAAAGACTTGATGAACTCTAACATGTGGAGGTAGTTTAAGTTCATACGCAACCGTGCCAATCCGATGTATAAATCAAAATAGACCACAATATCTAGGAGATAAATTCAAATAAAGTTTCAAAATCTTTAGAAACATTAAAATAAACCAACGCTCTTGGTTTAGAAGACCAAGATGAGTGTCCCCTATCAGCATAAAACCGTGCCCTATCTTGAGCACTCTTGATAGAATCCCGAGCTTTGGTCAGCATTTCCTACATATCATGCAAGAAATACCTTGATGCATCAAGCTCGATGTCCTTAAGACTGACATCAATAGGTGCCGTGGGTTGATACCCATACATAAGCATGAACGGACTAAAACCAATAGCCGTATGTTTAAAACTGTTATAGGTGAATTCCATCATTGGAAGATATTATTCCCAATATGATGATTTTCTAGAGACATATGCACGAAGCATATACTACTCTGCAATCTGATTCATATGCTATGTTTGCCCATCAGACTCTGCGGGCGGATGATCATAGCAATTCACATTCAAAGTAACTTCCTCGTTGTAAACCATTCGAAATAAAGTAGGAAAACCTGGCATTATAACAACGGAAACCAGGGATTCATCGTCGCCGCCCTGACATACCCACATCTGCATATGGAATAAAGGTAAAAAACCATGAAAACATCGTTTAGAATTAATCCAAACAGAAAATATCCATTCATACGAGGTATAATCGTATTAATAATATGCGAATAACCTGCATCTAATCTAATGTCAGCACGTGAAAACATGCTTCAACATTAAATAACCCTCGAAAATATTAAATTCTCGAGAAAAAGAATTATCATGATTTTTTTCTAATTTTTTCTAATTTTCTAGGGCCTCAAAATATAATAATTTTGAATTCCACCAAACCTATCTTATGGCATTCCAAACGTATATTTTCTAGAAAAATTTTAGCAATTTAATTTGCCAAAATACCATTGATATTTTATAAATACCAAATCTTAGGATTTCTAAAAATAATTTCTAGAGTATTCCTAATTTCTCTTGAGAATCCCATCGTTTACGAAATTTCCAATTCCACCCGACAATTCTCAAATCCATTGAAAATTTTCAATTTAAATGGATTTTTCAAATTTTTGGGTCTTTTTGAATGGTCACGGGCGCTCAAATGGACACACCACATGGCAAAACACTAACCTCGCATTTTCTTGAAATTTAAAATAACCTTTGTCTAATTTTCCACTCATTTTTAGAAATTTTTTTAAAATTTTAAATTACTCCGAACGCATTTAGAATACGAACGGTCAAAAATTTTTGGAATTCCAATGGTTTTCCCGGAATACGGAAAGCCAAAATTTTCAGGAAAATGAAAAGACAAAAAAGATCAGAATGTGAAAGGTCAAAAGTTTCCGGAATACGAAAGGTCAAAAGTTTTTCCAGAATTCGGAAAGCCGAAAGGTTTCGGGAAAGTGGAAGGCCAAAACTTTTCCGGCAGATGAAAAGCCAAAAAAATTTAAGAGAAAAAAAAATTCGGAAATTTCTAGAGATTTTTTCCTCAAATCCCATAATTTCTCATAATTTTCAGGCTCTTTTGAAGTTTTTTTTAAATAAAAAAATCATTTAAAAAAAATAAAAAAATAATATTAATAAGCTTCAATATAAAGCTTATATAATTTTTATATGACGCGGGTGGCGATTTTTTTCACCGCATGCAGCGAAGCCCCCCCCCACACCTCCCGTCTGCGCGTAAAATTTTGAGAGAGGGAGAGAGTAAGAAAACTCTCTTCTCTCCTTCTTCTCCCCTCTTTCCTCTCCTTCTCCCTTCCATTCTCTCTTCTCTCTCTGTTAACAGAGAGGTTAATTTTTTGATGAATTTTGTTAATCATAATTAACTCTTAATTATGATTATTATTAATAAAAAATGTTTTTTTAAAGAGGTGGTTTATAAATGCGAGAGAAAATAAAAGAAAATTCAGAATTGAGAGACAAAGAGGGTCCCACGCACATGGGAGATCATTCCATGCATCAACATGCTGCCCCCTGAATTTCAGCAAAAAATTGACCGAAATTTGATCGCATACCCGCAAAAATGTATAAAAATACATTTTTAACCAAAAAAATGCTCAAAAATTTCCTTAAAAATTAAGAAAAAATTCTAGAAATTTAGAGAATCCATTCTAACAAAAATATCCATAATAAAATATGTAGTAGTTTTATAAAAATTTACGTTAATGCTTATTTTAAACCATAAAAATAGAAAAAAATAGCATTAAACTCACGAAATTCCCCCGTAACGTGAATTCGTCCATTGAATTGTAGTAACACATGTTCCAATCACCATATCCATGATCACGTGCAAATCATCAACACAAATCAACAAAATAACATTTTTATTAGTAAATACTAAAATTTACTTCAAAAAAATCAACAACAATTAACTGGAGATTGCTCTGATATCACTATTAAAACCCTCAAATCTCTCTAGATAATTGTTATGCATAAACATGCATTAATCAAGCATAATCTCACCCACCCGACCACCCCTGAGCCCAAGGGATGCACACATGAATTATAAATGAAATACATCATACCTCTACCTTGATGTCCCATACCATCAAGAGGTATAACTCCAATCCAATATCATGTAGCTATAGTGTGAAATGGTAGGTGAGTAGATATGGACCTCTACACAAGAGACCATAGCCTAAGCCTCCAAGCCTCCCTTGAGTGTGCCCCATGCCCCTATTATATAGGAGGGCCCTCAAGTGACTCTTGACTCTCCATTTCCCATGTGTGACCCTTGGATGCCAGACCCTAACCTTAACCCTTAAGGTTAGTCCTAACCCATGCTCCACTAGAGCTTGTTCCCATGCTCCCATGCTCACAAGCCTAATGAGGGTTAGCCTCCTAGTATACGCACACATAATATGTATATAACAGGCCCCAAACCTTCCACATCAACCCAAAAGAAAACTCCAACAAGACAACCACAATCAAGGTATCTTAATAGTATCAAGATGTGGGTGGAGAAGCAACTACTTGTAGCTCAAGGCTGCTATAAAGGTGCCAATCAAATTTGGGTGCCTCGACAGTCAAAGCCTATTTTTCAACGCAGCACTCAGAGGCCAAGGAAAAAGAAAAGTACTCCACAACACTGCCCACAAAAGCCTATGCCAGTTCCTCAACAAAGAAATTCACCAAGTCAACAAGTGTGGGTACCAATAACACTACTGCAAGCACAAGAGTACTACCAAAGAGATACCAAAGCTTGGATTCCCAAGCACATCACAAAGTCCCCTAAGCTTGCACAAAGAAGGAAGCCTCAGCACCAAGCACATCCGCCACCTGTTTATAATGTTCATCAAATATGGGTGCTTGTGCATATGCTTCAACAACAAGTATACTATGATGGTAATTCCATCATATGGTTGCCAAAATTAAACAATGTGAAGAAAGCCTCACCACCAACTTCAACCCCAATAGCTTCACCTAAAGTTCGACAAGAATGGAGGCCTAAGCAACAACAAGCAAATCACTCAACCACTCTCATACATTCAGCACACCAACACAAGAGCTTGTGTGTTCAAGAAAATAACCAACAGTCTTATCTGATCCCTCGACAACATTTGAGCAACAAATTCAAGAATCAATATCCACATTTACAACAACGGAGACCTATGAGCACATCAAGGACAAAATAACAATGCTCTTGTCACCCCTCTAGATGTGAGAAATAAGTGCACAAGAACCTGTTGCTCGCAAGTCATGTCCTACATGACCCATAAAATCAATTAAAATAAAAAAAAACATTGAGGTCAAAACCTACCATTTCATGGGGTCAAAACCTGCAACTTCACGGAATTCCATCTCATGGAATTACACTTCACGAAATTCCAGTTCATGGCCTGCACTTTCACGGAAACACCATTTCACGGGATTAACTTTCACGGGTTCAGGCCATTTCACAGAATATTCCTTCACATCCAAAAACCTGCAATCTCATAGGATTAGACTGTTTCACGGAATACACCTTCACGACCAAAAAACGTGCAATCTCATGAGTTCAGGTTTCTTACGAATTACGGTCTCACGGCTTAAGAACCTACACTTTCACGATTTAAGCCTCATCACTCACGGATTAAGCCATCTCATGCATTGACACTTCCCCAATGATCTTCAATATCCATTATATATTTGTTAAGCTTATTGGTTACTATTCTTTTGGCTAAATTAATGTAGCACCTGCTCCATGAGTGTATATCCAAACTCATGCATAGGAGAACATTTGCACCAAAGCCTCACCACCATCGACAACTTCCAGGTACATCTTCCATGGTGGGAGAAATCCTGGTCGATGGTACAACCCATTGCCTGGAATTTTCCTTCAAATTACAAACCTCTCTAAACCAAAGTGAAGCAATGCCTAAAGAACGATCAGTCTCAGAGGTGTCATTTTCTGAATTCTATGCAGCCTTGCTTAAAAGCTTCCAATCAGCATCTCTAAGAGAAGATGAGCTCCTTCAAAACCAAACATCCTACAAGTGAGGAACCAAATGCCTTTTGTTGAGCGTAATCACTATGACCATTCCAATTCCCATTGTGCATACAAGGCACCTATTTTTATATACTGTATATATTATAAAACCTTTGGTCATGATACCAAAAAGTGTCACACTTCATCCACAATTGACTCAAAACCTTTATCTCCCGTGCACCAAACAGAAACAACCCAAAGGGTAGAAACTGCCCAGGAATCAGTTAATCAAACACTCCATTGTTTCTATTGTTGTGGACCTCACAAGGTGGAAGACTACACAGTTTGGAATACTTCCATGCCCATAGTCACTGACGCTTTGTGACCCATGTGTGAACGATATGGCATTGACCAAATGTTCCAAGATTGCCCAAGGTGAGTTGCTTCAAAGCAACTTGTCTCACAAAATACAACTCTTAACATCTTAAGTGTACAAAATGGGCAATTATCCATGGTACCCTTGAATAAAAGAATGCAAAAGAAAATACCTCAACATGGGTAGAAGAACATGCTTTAAAGCAGAACCCAAAAGAAAAAGCAAAACCTTCTAAACCCAAGAAAAACGAGGGACAACAAACTATTAAAACCAAGGTTGAATTAAAGGATAGGGAAAGGGAGCCTATGGAGGACATAAACCCAGAAGAGCCAAAGGCTACAAATGATGTTGAAGCATCCACCTCTCAAAGGTCACCACACAAACCACAAAACCCATATGTGCGACCCTGGGAGCCCTAGATGAGTCACTAGAAGTATCTGAATATATCCTATTTCCCATCTTTTCCCTTCTGCTGGGATGAGGACTTGCCCTTGCCCTTGTTCTTCTTTGTAGACAATCAATCCTTAGACAAATTTCTTTTCTTCCCACATGAGTAGCAATGACTACGATTCTTCTTCTGCACTAAAGTTAAGGCATGATTCGAATCAAGAGATAAAATCTTTAACTTATCCTGTGTCATGGGACTAATTACTCTTCCAATAGGATGGAGCTTAGGTCATCGAAATTTAAATGATTGGTAGTGACATGGCATTGAAAAGCTCTGGCAAGACCATATGTGTCCCATCAAGCTTGTCCTCATTTGTCGTACATGGGGAGCCACCACTACTGCAGGAAAACTATTTGCAATCCTTAAATCTCAACACTCCAAGACTTTCCTCAAGCAGATCCAACAGATAAGAGCACAAGGACCAATCAACAGATCCTCAGAAAACTGAGGAAAGAAGGGGCTAGATAGTAGCAAAACAGTCCACGTAACTTCTCTAGAAAACACCCAATCAGAAGGGAGGAAATCTGGGGAAGAGGAGGAACTATCGAAGCCACTTGTCAAGCTACACCACAAGTTAAAACATCACCTTTCACTGCTATCCAAACTATAAAAACAGACCACTAATCACCAACGTAGCCCCTCTATCTAGATTGCAACTAGACTCCATGAGAAAACATAAGGGCAAGCGCACTAGAAGAGAAAAATGCAGATGAAGAAGGGGCGATTTATCAAAAAAACATAGCCCAAACACCACCAGCCCATTGTGAAAGTCCTCAAAGAAGCAAAAAACCCAGTCCACCAAGGTTTCACCATGATGCCTTGTAGATGATGCAGGGACACAAGCACCACAAAATGAAAATGTTGATTAGAAGAGGGTGTAGGAGAAGAAAATGTGGGCACTAATGAAAAAACACAATAGCACTTCGAGAGCACTTCTTGCTCCAAGAAAATGCAGATAGAGGAAAGGGGTCGCCTAGAGGTGGAAATCCAAGACCTAGATGTTTGATACCATGTGAAAGTATGAACATGCAAAAGTGATCAGAAGACACAAAAAAGGAGAGAGAGTGAGAGAGAGAGAGAGAGAGAGAGACGGGAAGTAGGCAATGATCAAGTTTTATTATCATACAAGGGATTGAGCATACAAGGGATTGAGCATCAAATGGGTGAAAGTACATATACGATAGGATTAGATTGCATCAAAAAGTTGGAGAGGCCCCCTTTATATAGGAAGGCCACGATTGCCACCATAAAGCTGGCCGACATCCCACAACTAGCATAAATCATGACAAAAATATGTGTCCCAATAAAGAGCCAAATCCCACACACTGAGATGCACAAAATTCTAACAATATGTGACCTAGAACTATGGAGCACTAGCCTTGCATGGATTGGTTGCCTCCACCAAAATGGGTGTGATTGTGATCTTAAAACCCTCTAAATGACTATTGGATGACTATCGAGTTGCATCTAGAGAGGCGGGGGATTCTTACTAGATCCATAAAACTAAAAATAAGGCATAGGTATGTCATTAACAATATTTCCTTATCTTGTTTTCATTGCAAAGTTGTATCTTAGAAATCTAGTGAATTAGCAGGACAAAATTAGGTCACCCCCAAGCTTGTAGATCATGAATACTTCTTTTGGTAGTAAAATACCCATCCAAGGGGGGAGGATCGGGTGGGGGAGGGGGAAAGGGGGATTATTTTGGCAACTATTGTACTCATAGTTCCATTTCTTTGCATTTGATGCAAACACTCTAGTTACCCATGGTGGCAAGTTCTCATGACTTTCTATGGAGAGGAAATGTACAGGTTGAAGGTGTGTTTCTCTTACTTGTCTCGTCTATGTTGCTCAAAGTATGGTCTCTTGCCTATCTCTTACCCAATGCAAAAATCAAGCTCACAAATCTATGGTTCTATGAGATCCCAATTATAGAAATCAAACTCACATATCTATGGTGCTCGTATCTATGCTCAGTATCAAAGTGCTAACTTAATCAAATCTCTACATATAAATGCTATATCAAAGTTCCAAAAATAGATTTCATATGCTCAGTACTAACTAAAGTGCCCACATTTCTGTAATAACTATATGCTTAGTACTAAAGTGCAGAAATTTTTATTTGTAAAGTACTATATCAAAGTTCCAAAAATAGATCTCATATGCTGCATACTAACTAAAGTGCTCAAATTTCTATTTGCTCAAATGACGAGGTTCTGTACATCAAAAGAACATAAGTTACACTACTAGTCCATGGGCTCGTAGCGACGATAGAAGCGACGCAAAAGCGTCGCTTATGCGACGCATCGAGCCCTCACTATACAGGGGTCGTTGTTGTACGTTGCTTAAGCGACAACAATAGCGACTTCTGTAGCGATGCATATGCGTCGCATAAGCGACGAAATTTTAAAAAGTTATTTAACGTCGCTTAAGCGAGGATTGATCGCTTAAGTGATGCATGGTACGATTACGTCGCTTAAGCGATGACGCGCAACGGAAAAAAACGGACAAATACAAAATTTATATACCGGTTGATTCATTTACATTAAACATAATGTTGTCTATATTTTTCTCATGATCTACCTACTGTTGCTCTCTTTGTCGCTTGCTATCTTGCAATTGTGATTGCACTTCCTGCTGTCGTTGTTTTTGCGGAGATTGGTCAGACACCGGTGCATAAACGAACATGAATTCTGGTAAACAACACTATCTAGCTCTCTTTTATTGTTAACTTTTGAAAATGAAACACTTTAACTTTAACTATTTTCAAGCCTTACGTTATTTTTATAATACATATACATATACATACACATACACATACACATATACAATGTGCATGCACATACATAGTACATACACACATAGTAGTACATACATATGTTTAATGTTATGCATGCATAATGCAAGCATGCATGCATTATATATGTATGTATGTAAGACATTATGTATATATGTATGTATATCACATGTATATATGTATCTACATTGTATGAATCCATGCATGTGTGTATGTATATACATGCATCTATGTATGTATGCATGCATGCATGCATGTATGTATGTATATAAGCATTCCTGACGAACGGGAGCAGGGAAGGGGATAGGGCCATCTCGGGGATGGGACAAAGATCGACAGTTCAAAAAACTTTATTTAACTTTAACTATTTTCAAGCTTTACTTTATCTATATAATACATGTACATAAACATATACATATATAATACATATACATATACATATACATACACATATACAATGTGCATGTACATACATAATAGTACATACACATATAATAGTATATACGTATGTTCTGCATACATAATGCATGCATGCATGCATTATATATGTATATATATATATGCACGGATGTATGTCATATGTAGTACATATGTCATATTATATATATATCTATATAATACATATACATATACATATACATACACATATACAATGTGCATGTACATACATAGTACATACACACATAGTAGTACATACATATATACATGCATACATGCATTGTATATGTATACATAATGCATGTACATACATAGTACATACATAGTACATACACACATAGTAGTACATACATATGTTATGCATATGTATGCATGCATGCATGCATTGTATATGTATACATATATGTATGTATGTAAGACATTATGTATGTATGTATCTCATCCGGCATCTGCTCTCATCCGGTATCCCGTACTCTCTTATTTCCGTACAGAATCTGACTGGTTTTCCATACGGCTTGCAGAAGGTTCCTGTCCCGCATTCTTCCGTACTGTATGCGGAAGGTTCCTGTCCTGCACTCTTCCGGATCCCCTCTGTACCCGTCTCTCTGCCTTTGGAACTCCATTCCAGTGTGCATTCCGGTTCATATAGATATTCTGGCTCCTTTCGGACCGTATTTTTCTTCAAAATGAAGACTAGAAGCAAACGGTGGCGTACTTCTATTACGCCCCAGACATGTTAGTAATTGACTCAAAATATATTATTTTACTAAGAGGAAAAATATACACAACCAAAAATTAAGTCTTTATGCCAAAATTTTGTATATACATGTCTATATCAAAAAGGGTCCTTACAGTATGTATATCATATGTATGTATGTATATACATGCATGTATGTATGCATGCACATTGTATGCATGCATGCATGTTTGTATGTATGTATGAATGTATGTAAGCAATCTCGATGAACGGAAAACGGGGATGGACAAAAAATGGCAATTAAAAGCTTTTTTAATAATAACTATTTTCAAGCTACTTGGTACATGGTACTTGGTGCACTGTACTTGGTACATGGTACTTGGTACATGATAATTGGTACATGGTCCATATAGTAATTGACATGATAATTGGTACATGGTCCATAGTAATTGGTACATGATAATTGGTACATGGTCCATAGTAATTGGTACATGGTACATGATAATTGGTACATAGTCCATGGTAATTGGTACATTGTACTTGATAATTGGTACATGGTCCATAGTAATTGGTACATGGTACTTGATACTTGGTACATGGTACTTGGTACTAGATTCGGTGCTTGGTACTTGATTTAGTATCAGACTCCATAATGAAACTTCGAACTCGCAATTGATACATGATATATGGTATCAATTGGTCGGTCTAACTTTGGGGTACCTTAAGCAATAAACATGGGAATAAAGAAAGCTTTTTAGTGTTAGACTTGGTACTTAAGTTGGGTATCATGTTGAAACCTCGTACTTGCAAATGGTTACATGGTACAGGTACGTGGTACATAAATTGGTACTTTGAAATCATGTGCTTTGAAACTTCATGGTTCGGATCTTTAAGCTTGAAAGCTAGCTTGAGTTGATACGTATCGTACAATCAGGGACCCCTGCAAAAAATATGAAAATCAAAAGCTTGTTAATATTAGAGCCTAACATAGAAAAACAGTCACTAGAACTACGATAAAGTTTTTGATTTGTCTCTATCTAGCTTTCCAAGAACTTTTGAGAAATTGGTGATGCTTGCCAATCTTTTGCTTCTTTTGATGTGTTACATTGTGGGCTCGCCTCTTTTCTTGTTTAGGATTTGTTTTGTTTTAAAACATATAGATAAATAAATAACGTTCTAGCTTCTCGCACATACTTAGGCTAATTAACTTACCGACAAATAATTAATTGTTTGACAATAGACAAATTCAGCAATGCAACCAAAACATATGTCAATATATATCATCAACAAATATATGTACATGTGTCTACAGTGTGTGGTGATCAATCCTCTCATATACAAAACAGATCACTAAGTATCACTACGTGAGCCCTCACTATATGAGTCGCTACTATCAGACTCAGAATCATCATCAACATCAGCACTGCCACCACCACCACCCGTGCCCCCAACCACAACACCACCATCACCACCGCCACCACCCGTGTCCCCACCCGGGATCACGCCGCCCGCCTCAGACTCTCGTCGTCGCCCCTCGGCCTCCTGTCGAGCCACCTCTGTCATGTCCTCCTCGCCATGTTGCTCTTGCATTACTTAGTGAAATCAAATAAGAATATATTAGAGTTAATATGAAAATAAACCACAAAATAAATCAGTGATACCCACAAGTGGATCAGGCATGTCCGGAAGTGTCGCCTGCAAAGCACGGTACCCGTAGTATGTAACGTACTCCATCTCCTATGCCGTAGGTGCACGACCATAGTCTTTGGTCTGCATCAAGACAGAACCAAAGACTTAATGAATTCTTCATTCAATAATAGTATCTTTGAAAGTTAAAATTAGAACGATTTATACTCACAAATGTGGCCACAAATCCATCTCGACCCATCCGAGATGTGTGACCAACTTGCAGTCTCTTTCGTGCTACCATCTATGTAAATTTAATTAAACAAAATGACGTCGGTTAGAGAATATTTAGAATCAATCTATCAAAGTTCAAATTAATTCTAATATACATTAGCAAAGGCACGCACCTTTTGCTGAGGAAAAGTGATGCATAGGCATCTCTCCTTACGGAAGTATTGCCATGTCTCCATGCACATATCAGCCCTCCTCTTGTTTGTCTCCACCATACAGTAGCGTCTATTTATTTTTCATATTGCATACCATAGAACTTGTTAGATTTCAGTGTTTTCTTTCATGGATTGCTTTTTTCTTCTCGATCATTTGATTAATGACTCGCGTTTTTATGGTACTTGAAAATCAGATTCGGACCAATCAGAGAGTACACCACCACCTCCTACTCGTGGTGATTGGGGTGCACAGAGTTCCAATACTGCACATGAACCCGTTTATGATGATTTCTACTACAACGAGTCTATTATATGCTGGTGCGCTTGTTGTCGTGGCACATATCGGAGGCCACGATGGGAGTGCTTTTCACATGAGATGACTCATGGTACTTTTGAGCGAGCACCGCCACCTGAGGAGCGACATCGACCTATGGTATGTGACTGTTCTCCCTTAGT
The DNA here is from genome assembly GCF_041138505.1 of Cibotium barometz. Lineage (NCBI taxonomy): Eukaryota > Viridiplantae > Streptophyta > Polypodiopsida > Cyatheales > Cibotiaceae > Cibotium > Cibotium barometz. Next base: position 30,910,033 of record NC_141050.1, read on the forward strand.
TTTATTATTGGTTATTTTATAAATCAAAGGCTCATATATAATGTAACCATATCATATATGTAGGTATATTCACTTGATGATGAGGATGACTTCACTATCAGTGGTGCACATGTCCCTCGCACACGGCACGGACAGGTCACTTGTCAGCTGCAGCTCGAGGTTTCTCGACATCCTCTACCTCCTGCTTTGGAGGCCGAGACAGGTGGAGATCATCCGTTGCCTACTCGTTTGCATTCTCTAGTATAGACATATGATCAGAGACGATACGGAGGATGGCAGAGAGGATCACTTCCTTTAGATGGAGTGGTTTTCAGCTTTTGGGGCACTCGCTACATGATTGCTCCATCTACCATTAGTGGAGCAGGACAAGGCCTCTTTATTGCATAGGATTTACATGTGCCCCCTCGTTCAGAGGTCACCCTTATGTCTTTCTGTGAACCTATATTTAGATGGGGTCCATGGCATCAGCTTACTTGCTACATTCAGAGCATGAGTACTTATGGATTATGTCTCAATGTAGCCTCTCTTTCTGATAGAGGAATGACACATGCAGAAGGACAAAGACTCTATGTTGATGGAAGACCTTACTCTCAAGGAAACATAGCAGGTTTAATCAATAGTAGTCGAGGGATGAGTTCAAGAACCAATTGCACGTTTGTGGAGTGTGAGAATAGTCATGAACGAGAACATATGAGCAGGGATGTAGAAAGATACATAGTTGTCAATGCTATTAGATCATTACGTGCTGGTGATGAATTGCTGGTCAATTATGGATAGCCTAGACCTCCACGAGCATCCTGACTAGATGAGGATTGAGAGCTTCATTGTATACATTTCCTAATGTTATTTGGACCTCTTGTACCCTAATTCTATAGTTTAATTTGCACCACGTTCTCTACTGTCTCTATTTTAATTTGATAATCATTTTTTATTATCTGTAACTATTTTGTTTCTATATTTTCTTTTATATAGAAGCATGCTATTGATATTGCCTTCAAGTATGTAGATTCCGGATTGTGACATCGACAATATCACAAATCGACGTTCACATGACGCATCTCACATGTCAATAGAGTGCATGAGGATCCTACGTAGGAGTGATTCTAATGCGTATGCAAGACTAAAAAAACAATATTCTCAGGATTTCAATAATGTGCGGGACCATATCTTTGATGACGACGATGGCATGTTTGATTTTATTGAGGATTGGTATCAAAATAATAGTGCGAGCGATATTCCTAATAACAACGAGAAGTATCTTCGAGAAGAAGCTCTAAAGCGTATCTACACAGGAAGCCAACTGACACGACTCAGTGCAAGCTTACTTATTCTGAATCTTCAAAACCGTTTTGGATGGAGTAATATATCCATTTCAGCACTTTTGAAGTATAGCACCTCTATCTCTCTCTTTTAATAAAATGCATAAATGCTTTTGAAAAATATGTAGATTCTTGTGACCCTTAAATCCAAATTTGTAGTAATCATTAATATTTTACTAGTGCCTCAAGGGATTTACTCTATAGAAGACCTATACATCACACATACATTTAAGGGGCATGTATTTTAAGAATACATTAGTTATAAATTTTGAGTATTAAAAATGACTCCTTTTTCTATACGGTAACCCCTTTTTCTGTACAAACTTAAAATTTTCTATATAATGATCTCCTTCTTCTATATAAATATTAATTATATAAAATGACCCCTTCTTTTATATAAACTTACAATTTCTCTTGCAAAGTTCACAAAAAATCCATAAGTAAGTACACTTTCATAATTTATTTTACCCCAAAAAATTAAACTTACCCAAATACTTAAACTTAAATTTATTTTACCCCAAAAAATAAAAGATAAGAGTACATACATAAAGGGAAAGTACTCTCGTACAATAACATACAATGGTGGTCTATCGTGTGAACCCGACCATATAAGTTGGCGTTATAAGTATGCCATAACTCTAGTACTCTAAAATGGCTATCACATAGCTTGTCATCCAATGGTGGAATATCGGCAATAATCTCACCAACCATGCTAGTGGCACAAGTGCGGAAGCTATCACCCACGTGGGTCATCAATGTCCACCACCATAGCACTAGTTGAGCTCGATATATCAACATTAATGCATAAGCTTAATGCATAAGCTTAATGCATTATGCATTAATCCGTGGTGCTATCTTCCTAGACATGCTAACAATGCCAATAGGAAATCAGTATCAAAAGGAAACATAGACACATCAAAAATATAAACCACCATCCACACATTTATTAATAATAGATGCATCACTCCCAATAGAATGAGAACATGATATAACTCAATCACGTTAAGCATACTTGATTAAGGATCAATATCTAGAAGATCTAAAAAAGCATACATATAACAAAAGTCAACATCCAAATAACCATCCTCCTAGTGTCCTGCTGAAATGCTGTTGTGCCCCCCGACGTGTTGTAGAGAGAGAGAGAGAGAGAGAGAGAGAGAGAGAGAAATTATCACATGATAAAATTTATTTTTGGTGAAGCCTTATGCAATGCTTTGTAAAATATAGAGAGAATGCATGTGTACAATGTACGATGTACATTATTATTTTTTAATCTTTTTTGCATCTTCTTTTTAACCCATAAAAATGTGCTTTATTTGCTATTGGTCTTTCTTGGCATCTCCTTTTTAGACCAAAAGCAAATAATGTACAATGTACATTATTTGCTTTTGACCTTTCTTGGCATCTCCTTTTTAGCTCATAAAAAGCATGTTGTATTGTAAAATGCAGGTAGGTCACAATGAAACAAAAAAATGTGTGAGAGAGGGATCGTGTTGTAGTGTACTTAACAAGAGATATTGTTCAGTGCAAAACAATTTTTGACCAATGCCAATAATGACAGTGCTCAAAAGTAGCCTGGATAAGCATTCAGAATTTAGATAAAATGTTGGAAATATTATTAAGATATATAATTTTTGTTTCTTGAAAATTAACACACTAACAAAATTGAACCAAGATCTTAAAATTTAAGCCATGAGCTTAGTACAAGACCCATATTTGGCTAAAAAATATGCAATATGGTTTTTTTAAAAGGATACATAAGGATAAAAACTTAGAGATATGAACCAGGTTGAGATTCCAATTGGTATTTGAGCTAGTTCGGGTAGATAGATGCAGCTAGCTCTCATCAAATCAATACGGCTAGCTCTCATCAATTGATGTTTGAGCTAGTTTGAGTAGATAGATGCAGCTATCTCTCGTCAAATCAATACCATGTTTTCTTCATGAATATGAGATATGTATAAAAAAGATGCATAAGGACAAAAAAATGGTTAAATTTGAGATCGAGTTTCCAAGTGTTCCAACTCGAGCAAATAGATTTTATAACTAGATAAGATTTTTAAATTCATGTTTTTGGGACTTAAAAATAATAAAAGTGTACTTACATTAGGGTTTTTTAATGGATTTTGTAAGAAAATTTATAGTTTATATAGAAAAAGGGGGTCATTTGAAATAACTAAGAATTTGTGTAGAAAAAGGGGGGCATTGTATAGAAAATTATGCATTTGGCTTCGACAATTGCTTGTTGATATTGGTCATTCTCCTTCCTCAAGCACTCCTCTTAGATATGACAACCAAAGTGCTATTAGTCTAGCCAAAGACTACGTGCAACATAGCAAGTCCAAGCATATTATAGTTCATTATCACTATGTTCAACATGAAGTAAGGAAAGGAGCAATAATGGTAGAACATTGTCCAATTGATCAAATGATTGTAGAAATTCTCACCAAAGGACTCCATGAAGCTCGGTTTACACTTTCGCGAGATCAGAACTTGGAGTTAAAGAGGCCTCTCTTTTTGTAGATTAGTACATCTCACGTCATGTCAATTTTGTCTAGACTTGTACATAGCCTATAGACTTTAGGACACTTCACACATTAATTCACATCATGAATGCACATTTATTGTTTGTACTTTGTATAGAGAAGCACATTGCATAGGACTTTAAGGTGGCATTGTACATGTATATGTAGGAGCTCGGGTTTTTCCCTTGTTTTTCCAAGGGTTTTTTTACTCGCAGCTGGAGACCATTATTTGGGTGGGGGTGTTGGAGCTATATATAGCTAGCCATAACTCACTCTAGGTCTTGCCTATATATATGTGACTTGTGACTAATACGATTCATTCTTGTGGAGCGTATGTGGTGTCTCTTGTCTCGTCTCTCTCTCCCTCTCTCAACACCTCCAACGGACCGTTCTCCTCATAGATGGCAGAACTGAAAGTGGTGAGGCAAAGGACGACGAGATTAAGAATGAACCGCGAGAGAGGAAGAGGAGAAGTAAGAGTGTACGCGAGGAGAAGCTAGCAAGAGTGTATACTATGTGCAAACTGGACTCAGTGGCCTCGAACACCTACAAACTTGACCTCAAAGTTCACCATCTTTCTCTCCTTATTCATCCTCTTGATACCATCTTGCACGTTTCTGAAACAAACACGAGCCTTAACGTACTGAGCTGTAGCTGCATCTGTCTACAGCAAGAACCTCGAATACTCGACCTCGTGAATAACCACTCTCCACCAAAAGTAAAATTTATCATGTATACATTTCCTCTCTCTCTCTCTCTCTCTCTCTCTCTCACACACACACACAATTTGTTCATGGTGACCTCCTTGCAATTGAGAGTACAACTATGCGCATGGGCTATAAAGAAGATGCCAAAGAAAGACCAAAAGTTGAAAGTGTACATTATACACAAGCATTCTCTCTTACCAACAAACCATTGATTTTCTTGGACATTGCACACAAACAAAGTGTAGAGCTATGTGATATTTTCATCAACAATTTTTTGTACCTCCACCCCTCCTTTCTTTATTAAGCTCTTACAAGTAATTAGCCTCTTGAAAACATGAGGATGGTGCAAGCATATTCTTGTTATGAACCTACAGTTGTGATATTTCTTTATTAATCTCTTACAAGTAATTAGACTCTTGGAAACATGAGGATGCAAGTATACTCTTGTTATGTCCCCACTATTGTGATACATATCAAGTCATCAAACATGAGGATGCAAGTATACTCTTGTTATGTCCCCACTATTGTGATACATATCAAGTCATCAAACATGAGGATGCAAGTATACTCTTGTTATGTCCCTACTATTGTGACACATATCAAGTCATCAAATTCACCTCTCTCTTGAATACATTATAGCACCTTTCTCTCTCTCTCTCTTTTAATAAAAGTATAAATGCTTATGCAAAATATGTAGATTCTTAGCAATGTGGTAGTTAAATCCAAATTCGTAATATTCATTAGTACTTGACTAGTGCATCAAGGGATTACTCTATAGAAAACTTATACATCACATGTATTCAAGGGGTATATATCCCTTAGTTATAAATTTTAAGTATTTAAAGTAACTCCTTTTTCCATACAATAACTCCTTTTTCTTACAAACTCGTAATTTTCTATACAATGCCCCCCTTTTTCTACACAAATTTGAGTTATTCAAATGACCCCCTTTTTCTATACAAACTATAAATTTTCTTATAGAATCTATAAAAAAATCCTAATGTAAGTACACTTTTATTATTTTTAAATCCCAAAAACATGAATTTAAAAATCCTATTTATTTATAAAATCTATTTGCTCGAGTTGGAACACTTGGAAACTCGATCTCAAATTTAACCATTTTTTTGTCCTTATGCATCTTTTTTATACATATCTCATATTTATGAAGAAAACATGGTATTGATTTGAAGAGAGATAGCTGCATCTATCTACTCAAAGTAGCTCAAACACCAATTCATGAGAGCTAGCCGTATTGATTTGATGAGAGCTAGCAGCATCTATCTACCCGAACTAGCTCAAATACCAATTGGAATCTTGACCTGGTTCATATCTCCCTCTGGCCTTGCCAAAGAATGTGTTGTTAGGTCTTTCCTCCTTCGAGCCAAAAATGCAACATACCATTGTGGGTATCCTCGCTCTCTTATCACACTGGAATGATCCTTTGTGAATGGGGTGAAGGTAGAGCTCTCAATGCCTAGATGCAAGCAAGAAGAGATGGTCCTTTTCGCGATGGTTCTCTCTCACAAAAAGTGGGGGAAGAAGAAGAAGTTATTGCCAAGAAGAAAACCTACACTCAAACCTATCTAGCATGCATCCATCATGCAAGAAAGATTCAATAACAAAAGCAAGAAGAGAGAAGAAGAAGAAGGAGCTATTCCTTCATGATGAGTTAGTGTGTTTATTTTCAAGAAACAAAAATTATATATCTTAATAATATTTTCAACATTTTATCTAAATTCTTTATACTTATCGAGGCTACTTTTGAGCATTGTCATTATTGTCATTGGTCAAAAATTATTTTGCACTGAACAATATCTCTTGTTAAGTACACTACAACACGATCCCTCTCTCTCTCACACTTTTTTGTTTCATTGTGACCTACCTGCATTTTGCAATACAACATGCTTTTTATGAGCTAGAAAGGAGATGCCAAGAAAGACCAAAAGCAAATAATGTACACTGTACATTATTTGCTTTTGGTCTAAAAAGGAGATGCCAAAAAAGACCAACAGCAAATAAAGCACATTTTTATGGGTTAAAAAGAAGATGCAAAAAAGACAAAAAAATAATAATGTACATCGTACATTGTACACATGCATTCTCTCTATATTTTACAAAGCATTGCATAAGGCTTAACCAAAAATAAATTTTATCATGTGATTTCTCTCTCTCTCTCTCTCTCTCTCTCTCTACAACACGGGGGCACAACAGTATTTTAGCAGGACACTAGGAGGATGGTTATTTAGATGTTGACTTTTGTTATATGTATGCTTTTTTAGATCTTTTGGATATTGATCCTTAATCAAGTATGCTTAACGTGATTGAGTTATATCATGTTCTCATTCTATTGGGTGTGATGCATCTATTATTAATAAATGTGTGGATGGTGGCTTATATTTTTGATGTGTCTATGTTTCCTTTTTGATACTGATTTTTTTTTTTCAATAAAAGGCATTTTCATTACTGAAAAAAGACAATACAGGTTACAAGAGTCGGAGAATTAGCTATGGCCAAGCTCCTGATACATGGAATCATGGGGGATTACAGATTACCAAAGTACTGAGTTACAAGATGGCTTCCTATAGGTTACATACCGGGATTCATGGGGGATTACAGATTACCTAAGAACTGAGTTACAAGATGGCTTCCTAAAGGTACTAGAGCTTTAGAACATAGGAGAGATCAATCTTGATGAGTTGCTCTCTCTTTTCTTGTAGCTGTAGTAGCTTCAACTTCGCCTGAATGTTCATGGCCGACCTTTCAATCTGGACTTTAGCTCTTGAAATTTTGGTCTCAATGGCAGTGAGCTTCTTCAGGTAGAATCTCTCTCCAGCGGAGGTGAGCTGACTTTTGAGGGTGTTAGTATTCCGAGTACTGCCATTGTATAAGGCCGCTAGTCTTTCAAGCCAAAAGAACCAGAGAATCTCTGTTCTAATTACAGTCCACAGCTCCGTAGAGCATCCTATTGAATCACCAATGAGCAGATGTTTCCATGACAGTGATGTTTTCCCCCAACTAGCCACATATTCATTAAGTTTCTTAACCATTAGCTCTATGGCAGGGCACAAAAGAAATATGTGGACATCATCTTCTTCTTTGTTGCATCTGCTGCAAGTACCATTGCCCTTCCCGATAGCAAGAGCCTTTTTCTGAGTCCAGATGGCTCTGTACATGATAAGCCAAGCTAGGCAGGCTTTCTTAGGTTCCACATGTTTTCCCCATAAGGACTTAAAGAGAAAATACCATTGTCTTCTGTCTTTGAGGATACTCCATCTTTGGTTAAGAAACCGATGGACAGGAGGGGAGGAGACTATGGGAGGGATAGGCCAGATGTACCTTTGGGATTTCCACTGGAAGGCTTTCAACTTGGGGGGGACCTCTATTGTCATTAGCCACCAGTCTTCCCTCTGCCATAGCATCAGTCTTCTCCCAACAGTGTCCAGCTGTGAGTCTGAGAGGTTATGTTTAGCTATGAGATCCGCTCTTGCTAGCCATGTTTTCTTTTCTCTGTCCCACAGGTCTGCCCATATCTTAATGCCCATGTTGTGCAGCTTCAGAGCCTCTTCCAAATCTTGAGTATCCGTTGGTGGCAGATCAAGGGCAGGCCACCATATGGAGTCGAGAGGATGCAAACCCAGCAAATCTTTGAGGGCCGTGGCTAACTCCAACTGCCCTTTCACCTTCCCCCAGGCCTTCCATATCGAAACCACCAGTTCCGATCCTTTTGGGTTAATCCCGTGTTTGCTTCCAATAATGGTTAGATGGGGGAGGTTTTTCCATCTATGTTGGCCTCTAAGAGCAAACATGTGATTTTTCCTGTTGAGAAGCCACGCCCAACTCTTGTCCTGGTGCATTAATCCTCTCAGAATCCATTTGGCTGCCAGTCTATCAGCTAATTCTACTATGTCTAGAATTCCCAATCCTCCAATCTCAGTGGGGAGGTAGCAGATTTCCCATTTCACTTTGGCCACTTTCTTTACCCACGGGTCTCCTCCCCAGAGAAAGTTCCTGCAAAGGGACAAGAACATCTTCACATCTTCTTCAGGAGGTCTCCAACAGCTCAAGAAGTAGATTGCAGTTGGAATGATGCAGTGGTTAAGCACCATTTTCCTGGCTGCCATATTCAGTTGTCTATTTTGCCATTTTTTTAGCTTGACTTCAAGTTTTTGCATGACCCATTGCCATCTTTTCCTTAGAGACACTCTGAATCCCATAGGTATTCCAAGAATCCTAATAATTTCACCATCCTGGATAACCTTGCATCCTTCTTGTAGGAGCCAGTTAGGCGGGGGCTGAATGCTGGTTCTGATCCCTGTTTTGTTGTGGTTGATCACTGAGCCAGAGGCCTTGCAGTAGGTTTGCAGACATTCCCAAAAGGTGTCTATGCTGTTCTCTTCATTTTCCACAAGAGCATTGGAGTCATCTGCGAACATTTCCATGCACACCTGTTCTCCATTACCAAGTAAAATACCTTTCAGATCACCTTTGCTTATTCTGTCATGGATAAGCCAATTGAGTCCATCCGCCGCTATTGCATACAGAAGGGGGGCCAGAGGGCAGCCTTGCCTGATGGACCTTGACAATTTGAAGGCTTGTGTCAAATCTCCATTGACACAAACCTGTGCAGAAGCATTGCCCAATAAGGTTTTAACCATGCTACAGAATCTAGGGCCACAACCCATGTGTTTCAGAGCATCCAGCATATAGTCCCATCTAAGTCTATCATAGGCTTTGTCAAAGTCTATTTTAAAGAAAATGTAATCCTGCTCTGATTCTTCTGCATATTCCATAGTTTCCCAAAGCGTGATTATAGTGTCCAGAATGAACCTTCCTTTAATAAATCCCTTCTGTTCCTGTCTTATCCAATCATTCATATGATCTTTCAGCCTTAAAGCAAGAGCTTTGGCAAAGATCTTGTAAGCGCTATTGAGGAGAGTGATCGGCCTCCAGTTGGTTATAATGTCCCTGTCCTCTTTTTTGTGTATAAGTTTAATGATTCCTGCATTGACAGTCTGGGGGAGGGCTTCAAAGAGGAGGGCTTCATTCCAGATTTTGAGAAGGGGCTCTATCAGAAATTCTTTGAAGGTTTGGAAGAATTCCGCTGGGAGGCCATCTTTGCCGGGCGATTTCTTGACCTTGAGCATGTCAATGGCTGTGGCAATTTCCTCTCTTGTAATTGCTTTGTCCAGCCAATGGGCTTGTTGCTCAGGTACAGTTTTGCGCCTGCTCTGTTCAATAACCTTAGTGGCCCCCGTTTGTTCCTCATCCGAGGTGGTAGTTTCTGTGAGGAGCGTTTGGAAATGCTGTGCTATCCAGGCTTTATTGTCTTCATCCTTTAGCAATAGATTGCCTGAGCTGTCTTTCATGGGGGGGATTGTGTCCGCTGCATGTTTTACTTTGAGCATTTGGAACATCTCTTTAGATGGTCTATCTGCTTTCCCAGCCCACCATTCCCTGAAGAAGAGGGAGCTTTCCTCCAGATCTTGGTCTTCAAGCTTGTGGAGTTTGGCTCTCGTGTCCTTTAGCTTCCTCTGAGCTGTATCATCTCCATTGTCCACCCTGTCTTCAAGCTCTTTAATCTCTTCTATACAGGCTCTTTTCTTCTCAAACCTTATCTTTTTAACCCCTTTCCTGGTACTTATGAGCAGAGATTGCGTAGATTTTACTGCTAGAGTCCAAGCTTTAGCGGGAGACAGGCCTACACTAAAGAAATGATCCCATATCCTTTTAATTTCTTCTTGTATCATGGGGATTTTAAATAGGGCAGGGTCTGTATGAAACCACTTGGAGCCTCTTTTTTTATCTTCTTTATCCAGAGAGGCTCTAATGGGGTAGTGATCTGACAAACAGGTATCAAGTATAGCTTTGCATTCCACATTGACATACATCCTGCTTATTTCCTGGCTGACATAACATCTGTCTATTCTAGCTTTCCTCAGAAGCTCTCCCGTGCCATAATTTTGCCATGTGAATTGGCCAGGGGAACCAATATCTACTAGATTAAAATGTTCTTTGCATTGGTCCCAGGCCAATTTCTCTGCCCCTGAGATAAGTTTACCCAGCTTCTTGTACCTATCTTCCTCCAGTTCAACCATATTCAAATCACCTATTAAAATTATAGGCTCATCATATTCTTGCATGACCGAATGCCACATTCTTGCCCTCATAGCTTGGGGGCAGTTTGCATACATTCCAATAAGCACAAACTCCTCAAGCTCAAATGCTACCCATTGGTCAAAAGTATCTATTTGAAAATCTCTAATCTGATTCTCCCATCTTGGGTGCAGACCACAGGCAACTCCTCCCGACCCCTGTTGGTGGACTGTGTATATCCACATGAGATTATTGCTAATAGTATTAAGTCTTTGCAGAAGGTTATCTCCACTAACCTTAACCTCCGTTAAGACCAGAGCATCGAAATTCCCTTGTTGCTTTAGCCAAGTCTTGACTTTTTTGGCTTTATTGACGTCTGTAAGTCCTTTGACATTCAAAGATAGAATCCTCATGGAGGGGGTGATTGATTAGGTTTCTTCTGTCTCCTGCTCTTGTTGACTTCTATGGGAGAGTCCTCCACTTGGCCATGAGCTCTTTTGAGCTCTTTGGAAATGTCCATTTCATTATCTGCCATAGTAGGCTGTCTTTGGTTCTGTTCTGTCCCCTTCTCTATAGTGGTTTCTTCTACTTCGAGGATATGGGTATCTTCCAGTTGAGCCAACTCTGACGTCAGACGTTTGAGGTCGATTTGTGTTCCTGGAACTGTTTCCAGCAGGTCCTCATCATCGTCTGAGAGTTCAGGTTTATCTAGAAGTGTGTAGAAGTTGGCTTTGGTGTTGGCCAAGTTAAACTTCTTTTGCTTGAAGGTTTTTCTTTTGGGGATCGGCGTAAATCCTTCTCCCCCTCCTTTTCCTGTTTGTGAATCTCTTCCTATAGGGTTAGACTGGTTGGAAGAGGAGCCAGAGATAATGGGGGGAGAGCTTGCCAGAGGTTCTTTTCGCCCTGATTCAGTAGGAGGATTTCCAGATGGAGGAAGCTTTTCATTCTGTACCAGATCTCTTTGCAGGGGTTTTATCTTGGAGGGGGCTTTAAGTGGGCAATCCTTAATGACATGCCCTTTCATCCCACAATGAAAGCACGCATGCGGGAGGTGTTTATAGAGCACTTTCTGCACAATGCTGTACTCTCCACAGTTAATAGATATTGACTCTTTAAGGGGTTTGTCAAGATCAATCTCCATCAGGACTTGAGGGTGCCAGGAGGGGTTGATGAAGGTTTTCGGTCTATGTCCCAATACTTTTCCTAGAGAGCCTGCAATCTTGTCAGTCCACTGATACATATGATAGGGTAAGTCGGGGAGCTCAATCCATACCGGACATGTAGAGGGTTTGGGGCCACTAGAGCAGAGAACTCCTTAGTCCACCTGAAGAAACAGAAAGGAGCATTTCTGTACATCCATTGACCTGCCCCCAGAATTAAACTCTCTTGAATACATTATAGCATGTAGAGCGGTTCTCTCTACCGTGCAATATAGTGCTCATAGAGTACTACCGATCAACAAATGTGTTAAGAAATACAATGTCAATCCGAGGACTTGACCCGATTAGTGCATGAAGGCTTATCCCATGAGGGAGAGTTCACATACACAAATCACCACTAGACGATTCAACCATTCAACACCTCAATCAATCTCTCAATCCCTTAAATCCACTACACTAATCAAGACAACAAGCAATGCATAGCAATCTCTTAATCCCATTCAAACATTGATTAAATCTTAGCTTTCCCTAATGCCTGCAAATCCATAAGTGTGCATCTACTAACCCACAAGCTTAAGCAAGCAGAGAATGTAACATTCACAAACCCACAAGCTCATAGAGAGAGTATATCCATGAATAACTCATTGCCAAAGAAGTGGGCAAGAGCTTGCATCAATGGAGACTACACACACACAATACAAGCATGCAGCATACACAAGAGAAAGAAAGAAGCATTCAACTAATCATAGATTAATCTACTTCAATGATGCTAAAATAGATTAAGAGAATGAAGTGGAGCTATACTCATTGGAGCTTCATGCTCATTAGAGTACAATAGAGAGAGAGTTAGAGAGCTGCCATAGCTTGAGAGCTCAAGAGCTTCACTCAATAGCTTATGGGAATGGAAAAAACGTCCACTTTCTTTAGCTAACATCTCTTTTGTAGAGATGCCACTAATCCTAACCCTAGGCCTCTTTCACACATGGGCGGACAACCCCATAAGTGAGCCTTGCTTAATACACTAAGAACTCTCATTTAGAACCCACATTGGCCTAAAATGATTTACATTGCACTTCGGCACAAAAATATGGAAAAATTATGTGCGTCTTTATGTTCCCATGGCTACAATCCCGCTCTCTCGCATTAATTGCTTCCGGCCTCCTTCCATAATCCGTGTTCTCGTGAGTGTTCCCGTGGAACATTCCCCCCTTCCTAAATCGCGCACGTCCTCGGGCGTGGTAGAAGCAAAAGCTGCAAAAAAACAATGGAAGACAAGTAAAGCCTTTTATTGAAACCAGCAATGACAATCTCACACGTGAGCATACAAGTGAAAGGCTGATTAGAGTTTTAAAGATTGCTAAAAGAGGTGAGTAAAGACTAGTCAAAGTGAGACTAAGTGGTAGATAGTGCTATGCAAAGGCAAGTGTGCTTGTACACCGCAGGTTATGACCGCAGTCTCAATGTCCTACAAGTGTTTAAGTTATTCCTAAGTGGCAACCCGACTCCTAAATATGAGCAATGGTGATTGGACCTTTTTTTTACTTTTTTTTTGGCGTGTGTGTAAAAAATGAATAAAGAGGAAGGTTCCATCCCAATGAGACCCAAGCAATAGCCAAGAGACCTCCGCTAAGAGAATCTAAAGGCCGCTAAGTATCTCAAGGGCGACAGACCCTTTTCTTTCTTTTTGACATAAGGAGTACCCTATGAAGATGAGGGCATCAGTCTCGAGGGCCCATAATGTACCCCAGAGTCCTACCAACATCTATCAAGGTGATAGAGTCTTGGAAGGTCTTTTTCTGAATCTTTTAGACGTCAGTGTTCACCCCATGGAAACCAAGGCATCGGCCCCAAGGTGCTAAGACAACCCAAGGTCCTACCAGGCATTCCACATGGCTGTAGACACGTCATGTCTCGAATCACTTGTATATATTTTTTAGGGCATGATTTTCATAAAGTTTTTATTACTCCTAGCACCTAGCCCATACCTAAGAGGTAGCTACCACTAGGGATAACTAATATACTTTGAGAGCATAAGAACTTGGCATACTCTGTTGGTATATAACCTACACCTTCTTCAAATAGAAATACCTTCTACTAAGTCCTCTAAGAATCTAGAAATCACTCACCACATTTTAACAACTAATTTAAAACTTAAACCAGCCAGCTGTGTGTGAACATGCAAACAATATATCCAAAAGTTAAAAGCACATAAAGAACAAAAGATTATGATTTGAATACACCTGTTGTAGTGCTCGTTGATGTTGTGCGTTTGCATTGATGCATTGCTGATGTTGTGCAGATTGCTTCTCTTTGCTCTTTGTAGGCATTGCATGTCTCCCCCCTTCCTAATTTGTATGCACGATAGGTGGTCTATTGGGGCATGTTTGTATGCTCTTGTTTAGCTGGGATCTCTACAAAATGTTTATTAACAAACGAGAAAAGAAAAGAAAAGAATAAAATTTGTTATTGGTGCCAATCTCACTGAATATAGCCGAGGGAAAAAACCCAGTGGGAGAAAAGTGCCCTGGCTTGTTGATCTTATTGTGGAGTTGATAAGCTTACTCTTACACTAGTGGTGGATCCGTGTCCACTTCTGCTGGAAAGATGGTATCAATCACTTCAGGATGCAAGGACAACCCTGTACAAAAACCGGCCTCTGGAGAAGGTGGTAGAGGAAGGAGTGCTTCCTCGCTAAAATATGGCATTGGTTCTATGGGAAGGTTAAGCAGACAATTTCGATTTTGGAACTGCTCAATATAGGTACTCATAGTGATCCAAAATCGACATGTTGAGGCTGGGGGAAGGAGGGCTTGCAAGATATGTGGTTGCAATTCATTTATGCATGTATCCCTCCATTGTTGTGCTTGAACCTCCTCAGGTAATCTACGTTGATTTGGTTCGCGGTCTGGTACTCTCACATTAAGAAGGTTATGGCATTGGGGTGTAATTTCCACAATTTGTTTCATTAAACCCGTGCCATATTGTTGAAAGTAAGAGCGGCATAGCCAACAAATGTGTGAAGCTTCTCCTAATACGAGTCGTGCACATCTTGACAATGTGGAAATGGGTGATGTTGTTGATAGAATAAAGTGACAAAGTGATGCCCATAGCAATTTTCACCTAAGGGAGCATAAAAGTACCTAGAATGAGTTTGAAAAGGAGGAGCACTATAACCCCCGGGATGATCAGGTTGAGTACTATCAGGGTCAATGCATGGTGGACATGTATCTCGCCAAGTATCCATCAGGAGGTATCTGGGTGTAGAACAATGAAATTTAGAAACTTCAAACTTTATACACTCATATCCATCATCACAATCCCTATCAAAAACATTGTAGATAAGATCATCTCAAAAAGAACACAATCCTCTAAAGTCATAAGGAACCACATTAGTAAATGTGAGACTATTCAAACACTGATCTACCAAAGAGCTTCAATTGTAGTGTTAATGCCTTACCTTTGGTTTTGGGTATGTCCTTCTTAAGAGGTGGGAAGGTTAGCAATTGTCCAGGAATTTGAGCAAGATAAGAGGATTTAGGCAGTGAAGTGCTAGAATCTATGCTCAAAGGAGACTCATGTAAAGTTGGATTTGTATTAGGTACACAAGTTAATGGAATTGTGTAACAAGGAGAAATTGGGACAACTTGTGATTCAATACATGTTTTGGGAAGCTCAACACAAGGAGATTTGTAGGTGCTATCACAACCACCTATCCTATCTTGAAGAGGTTGTGTTGATTTTCTTTGCACCCACTGATATGGAAAACCAAGGGTGGCTTTTGGAATCTTATTGATACACTCTTTTACCTCTAGCAAACCATGACATTTGGGAAGCTAAAGTGCTGTTGCACCCTCATAATAGCCTTGTGCTTTAAGAACATGCTTTGGGACCCAATGAGTAACAATCTGAGGTTTACGCTTGGAAAAGATGTGCTTTTCAGGAGGTTTAGCAACTAGACTAGATGGTACAAGTTTGTACGCATCTTTGGGTAGCCAAATTGATAATTCCTTCTTGCCTAGCCTTCTTTGAGCAGTGACTAAAGTAGTTGGAACATGCCAGCCATGGCCCTCACTTGAGGACTCATCGATTATCCACATCATTTGTGTTGGAGCTTCAAGAGCAGATTTTGAAAGTGGACTATGTAAGGTAGAAATACCACCCTTTTAACATGATAAAGCTCATGGAGTAGCAGATCCCAAGATGCAATCAGAATCAATTTGCAATTTGTATTGTCTATTCTTCCAATCTAATGAACAATTGGTAGCACTTAACCATGATCGACCGAGAACAGCCTCTACCACTGCCTTGGACTTACTAGCCACATAAAAGGGAACTGACATTTGGTGATCCTGAATGGACATCATAATGACACATTTTCCCTCTATAGAGTTATCTTCACCTAAGAAGCTTCGTAAGTCAATAGGAATGTGCACAAGTGTTGGTTGTCCCAAGGCTATCCATGTGTCAAACGAGAGAACATTATAATCTGCACACACCAGAGTCAATTAAGGCAGAGACAAAGTAGGTAGTCTCATGAAGATGAAGACACACTTGAATATTGAAAGGATCGACATATTGTTCATCAGTAGCCAACTGCAAGGCCAACATAGAAGCCTTGCGACGCTCCTTGGCTTTTGCAACTCTAGCTTTAGCCTCTTCTTGAGCCTGATGTTTAAGTAGGTCATGTGCTTCTTTCCGTGTGTGTGCAGCATGCATTTATTGAAGCATGGCTTCAGTTAATGGTTCATTGTATTTCTTGAGACGACTTCCATTAATGAAGTTAGGCATTTGCTCACCTTCTAGTGTCTCTAAATGCACTGCACCACTTGGAGTAAGCTCATTAATCACAAACGGTCCTAGGCCACGTTTCTTAAGCTTTCTCTTATGCTTCTTAAGTGTGTACAAGAGCACAAGGTCCCCTTTCTTGAATCGGCCAGTTGTTACATTTCTATCATACCATTGCTTTTGTCTCCTCTTCTCAGCATACATCCCCATTACCGCCAATAAGCGGGTCTCATCAAGCTTTTCCAATTCATCAATGTGTTGAGAAAGCTCATGACCCGTCCAGTCCATTTGTTTAGCAACTCGTAGAGTAGGTACAAGAAATTCAATGGGAAGAATTGTATCTAGCCCAAAAGCAAGCTCAAATGGGGTTGTGCCCACAGATGTTTTATAGGTTGTTCTATATGCCCAAAGAACTGAGTGCAACTTTTGCTCCCAATCAGTCCTATGTCCCTCAACAATCTTTGTGAGTGCTGTGCAAAGAATCTTGTTAGTACTCTTAGCTTGTCCATTGCTCTGGGGATGATAGGGTGCAGAACGCTTGTGAATTACCATAAATTCTTGAAGCAAAACTCTATGACCTCATTCACAAAGTGCACACCTTGATCACTAACGATTTCAATAGGTAAGCCATAGCGTGTAAACACGTACTCATACAAGAACTTAGCTGTGGTTCTGGCATCATTTTTGACTGTAGCCTTTGCCTCTACCCATTTGGTCAAATAGTTAGTTGCGACTATAATATATTCGGCATGCGTGTGATGAGCTGGAGGTTTAATGGGACCGACAAAATCAATACCCCATTTGGCATAAGCACGTGTGCTTAACATAGGCCGCAATGGCATATTGTCCTTTGTGATGGGAGGTTTGGTCCTTTGACAATCGTCACAACGTTTTACATATTCTTCAGCATCCATTTGTAAGGTTGGCTACCAAAGCCCAGACCACCTAATCAACTTAGCTATGGTATTGCCCGAAAAGTGTCCACCCCCAACACCTGCATGTGCATGAGTCAAGAATTTCAAGTAGTCAACTTCACATACACACATGCGTAAGTTGCCATCCTTGCCTCTCTTGTAGAGTTGGTCCTCTATCAGCATATAGTTTGCCGCTTCAACTTCAATAGCATGCTTTCGATATTTAGAAATTTTTTCGATCAGTATGACCATGCTGAAGATAGTCCACAATATACTTACTCCAACTTGGTGTAGTTGAAATTTGGAATAATGTGACATTATGAATTGGTTGTTGAATATGACAAGTAGCACAGTTTTTACGAACAAATTTTTCAGCATCCGCATGCATGGTAGGCCACCATTGCCCATTGTGAGTTATCCGTCGCACACAAGTAGTAGCTGATGCATGGATTCCACCAATACCCTCATCTGCCCATTCCAAGATCTCCTCATATTGGTCAGGGTTAGGTATAAGCCGCAACACTCCATCATTACCCTGACGATATAATCTCCCTGAGATTAACTTGAATGGTCGCCATAAGTCCACATTAGGACCCGCTAGTTGTATCTGCCCACTTGTCAAAATTTCTAAGATGGGTTCAGACCATTTAGGAGCTGTCTCTAAAGGAAAAGTGTTGAATCTAACATATCATCATCCACACCCATAGGAGCTTCGCCAGAGGTGATTTGAGACAAATGATCTGCCCTAAGATGAGTTGTTCCTTTTTGGACTGCCACTTCAAAATCAAACTCAAGAAGGATGACAAACCACCTCACAATCCTTTCAGTTGCACAAGGCTTATTCACCAAATATAGCAGTGCTTGATGGTCCACAAAAAATATAAATTTGTTTGCCAAAAGGTAATGGCAAAACTTTTTCACTGCATATATCATGGAGAAACCTTCTCTTTCTGTTGTGGTATAATTCTTCTCAGCATTGTTCAGCTGTCGACTAGCATATGAGATTGGGAAATCCTTATTATGTTCTCCCGATTGAGCCAAAATACATCCGATTGCAAAGTTTGAAGCATCAATATGGACATGAAAGATTTGGTTCCAATATGGTGCCCGTAAGATGGGTGCAGACACTAATTCTTGCTTCAACTTTTCAAAGGATTCCTCACACTCGTCAGTCCAATTAAACTTTACAAGAAGAGCATATAATGGTCTGGCTAGGACAGCGTACATGTAGATGAATCGACGATAATAGCCACAATGTCCCATGAATATTTGTACCCCTTTAGGGTTGATAGGCCTAGGTAAGGAGACAATGACATCAATTTTATCCATATCTGTTGAAATCCCATTGCGAGAAACAATATGGCCCAAAATTTTTCCTTGTCTTACCATGAATTTGCACTTGTCAGGATTCAAGCATATACGATAAACTTGACACTTTTGAAACACAAGTCTGAGGTGTTCTATATGATCATCACGCTCTTGTGAGTGAACACATAAATCATCCATGAAGATTTCAAGAAATTTCCTAAGGTACTCCTTGAATACATGACTCATTAACCGCTGAAAGGTTGCTGGTGCATTTGTTAGACCAAATGGCATAACACGATAGGCAAAGATGTCATCTTCAGTAGCAAAGGCTGTCTTGTGTTGATCCTTTGGATCAATTGACACTTTCAAGATTGTAACCGGAGAATCCATCCAAGAAACTATATGCCTTTTTCCCTGCAACTCGTTCCAAAACATGATCCATGATTGGAAGTGGGTAATGATCACGTACAGTAGCTGCATTTACCTTCTTGAGGTTTACACATACTCGAAGTTTTCCATTTTTCTTGGGCACCACTACAATAGGGGAGACCCATTCAGTGTGTTCAATCTCATAGATAAACTCTGCCTCTAAGAGCTTGTCTATTTCTTCTTTTATCTTTCGTGCAAAATTCTCATTGTAAGTATAAGGACATTGCTTGGAAGGCTTTGCATCCTCTCGCAATGGAATTGTATGCTGACATATGCTTGGATCAACTCCTTTGAGGTCTTTATAACTCCAAGCAAAAACATCGCGATACTCCTTTATTGTTTGAATTAATAACTTCTCCTCGTCTAAGGACAAGTCTGTGGCAATCCACACATAGCGAGGCTCTTCTCCTGGCTTAGCGATATCAAATTTTTTTGCATCTTCTGGACCATCATATAAAACCCTTGGCACGCTTGGCTTTTGTCGCATGGGCTGTTGAAGAACAATCTTTTGATCTTGAAGAGTGTATTGTGTGAAGTTGGGGGGAACATTGAGACCTTGTTCTTGTCCACTTGAGTCATCACTAATTGAAGACCATGTGGTTTTGAGCTCTCTTTTGCAATCTTGCATCAGATTTTTCTGTTCAACTGTTATCTTTGCACTTCCGACACTCTCTTTTGAATCGGTTTGAGACTTGAGTTTTGGTTTTGGTTTCTTCATTTTTTTATGATTTTTGCTAACAGTTTTTAGCTTTTCCCCTGGTTGGAATCCATCTGATCGTTTTACTTGGTCTTTGATACTATCTTGTGCTTGGACATAGTATAGATATCCATTCTTTCCTGAGAAGTGAGGTGGTGGTTGAGAGTGTTCATTCTTAAACTCCTCATCTTCTTTTTGTTTTCTCTCACATCGTTCCCTCTCATCTTGTTTACGGATTCTCTTATGGCTCTTACAGCATTTATGTTTAGGTCGGCTTCGAGGGATCTCTATTTGAACCTCCCTTCCTCTGAAGAGTAGGCGTGCCTTTCCTAACTCTTCCTCGGGGATTATCACATCATCTTCAAAATCAGAGTCTCATCCATCTTCCTTATCAGCATCATTAGCAGATTTGAGTGTTAAATCCTCCACTGAGACTTCCTCTACATGCAGTGCTGTTGTGGATGCATCCCCATAGTACAAATCATCTAGAAGGTCACGTGGTTGTACCATTCGTATAGGAATAATGTCATATCCATCTGAGTCACAAAATTGAATTGGCTTAGGTAAAGCACATGTCGATAATGTTGCAAGGACATGACTCCATTCTAGGGGATCAATTAAGTGCTCAGGGAAGGGTTGTGGAATGTATGCCTCATCTGATACACTTCGATTACCCTTAAGTCTCTCAGTGTTGAAATCCCTACATGAGGCTCCACACATCCACAGATCTTCTTGCCCATCTGATAATGTAACTCTTGAGCCCTCAGATGAAGCAGAATCAAACTCATCTATTGGAGACCTTGTTACATCACGATATGAGTGATTCTTTAGGTTGACTCTTGTGATGACAGAATCATGCCGAAGGTACAAATAATTGTATCCCCAATCTTGAATCATTTGAAATTGTCGCATGAATGGTCTATCCAATATCACTTCATAGTTTGGATGCTTTCCAAAATCCACTACTGCAAATGTGTGCTCATATTCAATCCCACATGTGGTGACCAATATGTTCTCTAGCAGCCCAATGGGATGTTCTAAGCTTCCATCTGCTAGCTGCAAGAGCATCCTAGTTCTCCTAATAGTAGCTGGTTTGCCCCTTTTTCCAAATGGACCTTGTCACAATGCCCACTCCTGCACCACTATCAAGTATTACAGTTGAAGCTACTTTTCGCACTTCCAATGGGAGGGTAGCATTTCCCTGATCATCCTCACAAAATTTTCCTACTTTGTTGATAGGAAACTGGCATAACATGCTTTGTCTCAGTGTGTATAGTACAATGATGGTGATCCTTTTGTAGCAATACCTGCTCTGACAAACATGTGGCAATATCATTCCACAACTCTGGTCGAAGCTTTATCAAATTAAGCAAAGGTAAGTTACAAGCCACTGGTGCTGACAAAATAGCTTGCACGATACCCATATCCATCTCCTTTGTCAACCTTCTATGCATGGAGAGTATCCTCAAGATTTGAGAACAGTTCTCATATTCTCCCAAATAAGATGGTAAGATTTTCATTGTATGCTTACTTCTAAGAGAAACAATTGTTTGAACTTCCTCTTGGATGCTTGGGCGTCTAAAGTTGTTTTCTGTGCCCCTGGTAAAATCCACCTCAGAGAATGGAGGTGAGATAATAGAGGACCTATTCTCATTAACTTTCTCATGAAGAACTACTGCCCACATCTCATTTTCCATGTCCTCGTTAGCATCAATAACTTCATCATTGCATGGGAAGGCAAGACTAGGTGGCGGCAGAATGCCTTCTTTCAATGGGGTGTCCATTGGTGCAACTTTTTGCTATGAGCTTGTGAGATCAGCTCACTTTTCATTTCCCAACTTGATGACACTTCTGGTATGGTTTCTAATGTTGGCTTAAGAGAGGCTGGGCCCCGAGGGATAGGTGGAGGTGGACCCTCAAGTATTGATTGAGCTTCCCTAATGAGTTGCTGATGTACAGCTAGATTGATCTTCTCCTCACGAGGGTTTGGGTATTCTTGAAGCTTCTTGGGTAGCTCAGATAGAGCTGCAATGCGACTTCTATGAGCATCAATGATGGCATCTAGTGTCTCGTTCACCTTATCCACAAAAACAGAATCCCCAGAACTATCCTCGGTTGTACTAGCCTCATCTTGTTTATAGCACTAGGCCCAGGTTGAGGTTGATGCTCCTCATGCACTTCTTGGGATGTAAAAGCTTGATCCCTCATGTTTTGTTTAGAGACTTCTTGAGAACTACTGGATGCACTCTTAGTTTGCTTGTTGCGGTTCTTTTTCCTCCTAGTGGTCCTTTTTCTATTGGAATGTAGGGTCTTGTCCACTAGATTTGCCTTTGCATCCCAAGTTCAAGGTGTCTCATCAGTCTGCATTTCGGCATTTTGTGTCTGTGATCTAGTCATGACTCTAAGTGGCACGACATCCTCATTCTGTGATGAAGGTGGTGATGGAACTGCTTCTACAAAGTTGAGTGAAACCTTTGGTTGAGAGGTGCCTTCCTCATGTGGTTTTAGCAAACAATCCTTTGGAAAGTGTTCTACACAACACCCTAGACAATATCTTTCAATTGGTGAAAACTGTGGTACTGTTATATTGGATCGAGCTGCTTGCCTTGGGCGATGTGGACAATCACGAGCCCAATGGGGTTCTCCGCACTCATAATAGGGGCCCATTAGTTTGGCTTCTACTTTCCTTTGTTGCTGCCATTGACCTGAGGGGCCTGGAGTCCTAGGTTGGTAGCTGTCTAGCAACATCAAAGAATTTTGTTCCCCTAGTTGAGCCTCCCTAGTGCTTGGCTTGGATATGCGGGACTTTCAAAGAGATTTTCCTTGGATGAATATGATGCATATTCCTCCTCCACATAGCCTGGGTTTACCAAGTCTCTACACATATTTGAATTGTCGTAGTCAACAACCCTCACAGGAGCAGTCCCAGGAGCAGGAGGTTGAGCTCCAAGTATAGGTCGTGCTTGCTCTTGTGCCATCGGTGGCTTACGTTCAAAATTAGTATACTATTGATGCATTTGTGGAGCTACTCCACCCCTTTGCTGCTCACGCTCCTGTCTCATTCTTGCAATGCGAGTACATTCCTGTATGGTGTGGGTAAAGTTCCAAGCACAGGCCTGGCACCACTTCTTTGTGGGTTGGTTTGTGACTAGAGGAGAAAAGGTATTACATTCTTCGGTTTTATGGTTACCGCCACATGCTCCACAAGGATGAGGACCTGTAGGTAGTACACTCCTCATTCGCTCTGCTGCTATTGTTGTGGCTGCATGGGTGGGTGATAGGTTTGTCCCAATCTCCTTAGTACTAGGTTAGCTATGTGGTCTGGATTTACTAGTGCGCTAGACCCTGAACTTTGGTCATCACCCCACTGATCCATAGGTTGCACCTCAGGGCCAGAACCATCTTGGAATTTGAAGTTATCTGTGAAATCCATAGCATCATGGCAACACTCATTGAAATTTGTATGCTTCTTTGCATAGAGATGTGTATGCAGTGTTGAATTTTTGAGTCCTTTTAAGAAGAGAGAAATTAATCGGGCTTCTCATCTTCTGGGCAACAATTCATGTACTGCTTCATCCTATTTACACAGTCTTTAACACTCTCAGTCTCGCCTTGCTTGAAAGAGTAGATCTTTGCTACTGTGTCATGCTGAATCCCCATCAAGGAAAAAGCAGCAATGAATCTCTCTTCCAAAACTCGTAAAGAAGATTTGTCTGAAGCCTCTAGTGCCTGAAACCAAGCAAGGGCCTTTCCCTTAAGAGTGAGCCCAAATCCTTCAATTTGCGTATGCTTGTCAGTCACTTGCTCAGCTCGAACTGCTTGCCTAAATGCTGCTACATGGTCATATGGATCTCCTGACCCTTCGTACTTCTTTACCAGTTTCTGAAGAGTTGATGGCCTTACTTGTCTTGAATACTCATCATAGGGCCTACGGCGTCTCACTCTCCGTGGGAACTATTCCTCTCTTTGGTAAGATGGTCCACATGCATCCCAAATTGGTGTGGGTCCCCTATTACCTACATCACCAACCTCCTCCAAAGATCTTGTTACTCGCATTTCAGGAGGTGCATTTATGGGAGGACGAGTTGGCTCCCCTACCCTCTGATTGTCATAGTGAGAGAAACGTTGTTGTGGTGTGATCTGTGGTCGCACTTTTGGTGTAGGATAATATCTTGGTGCTAGAGTTGGGCTACTTGCAGTGGTCCACTTTGATGTTGAGAGTCCCTCTCTAGTGAACTCTCTTAGGGGAGGAGCAATAGTTTCTCCAAGAAAGGTTGTCTCTCCTGGTTTAGCTGTATTAGTTGAGAACACTTCCATGAATAATGGTTGTCCTCTCCACGTGAGCTCACGAATTTCCTTCCAATCTAAGGTTCGGTATTCATTGGCCCATTTATCAACGATTCGGTTCTTGTATCCTGCAAGCTTCTCGACTACCACCATAAGTGTTAGAGGAAGCTCTAGCTCTGGCGATCTAGTTATTGCATAATATCCTTCTAAAGAGTCCTTATAGACCTCTTGAAGTGGGTCATCCTGAAAGACCTTTGTCACTGGAATTTGTCGTACAAACTCCCATTGGTTCTCAGCCCCCTGATCCATTTTGCTCTTGCCTTTCCTGTCCCTTTCCAAATTTAGATCTACACAAAGTAAATCATCTATGGACTTGGCTTTGAGGACTTAGCATTGGATGGTCCACGCATGTTCGGCTCAATGAGCCAATCATCTCTAGACTCCCTTGCTCTGGAAGGCCTTGATAAGTCTAAGAACTCACTTTTAGAGAGCTCCCCTAATTTGTCCACATTCTCTGGATGATAGGTGACTTCGTAGCGAACACCATCTCCACCCATGTACATGTTACCCTGGTCATTGACTAGAGGTGCTCTATCAAGCTCTGAGAAAAAGTCTGCGATCTTAACGAGATACCATTGTTGTGGATCCCTAAAAATCTCAGCTCCTTGAGCATTCGTGTAGACATATTGAAGTCTCACATTGAGTGGTAACCCCATGGTGTCAGCTTCAAATGGATTAAAAGATCTTGTGGGTGTCCTATTTGGGGCTAAGGGATGATTATTTGACGGCCCTAGATTGTCCATAGACAATGAGCTAGTTGTCCTGGAAAGGGTATCAGATTGGGATTCGAAAAAGGTTTCAGCAATATCTGCCAATTTTCTACCGATTGGGTCCCACTTTCCTACGTAGGTACTCTAGAAGGTGCCGTAGGTCCTATGGCAGTGTCTATATGACGTCCCGACCGCAAGTGCATAAGGTCAAATTTTAAGTTTTTTTCTTAAATATTATTTTTCAAAAAAATCCAAAAATTTTCAAGTTGGCTCAAACTTTGCCAGAATCCATTTTGAACCCCCTCGAACACATTAGGCCAAAAAAATAGCGTATTTTTTTGGATCGAAAATCGCCTAAAATTTACCAGTTTTGCATACTGAGTCACTATGGGAAAATGGGTCTGGGAGACCGAAATTTCGACGATGGGTGTCGTCTAACTCCTCTCGAAAAGTTAGATAACCTTCCAAATTTTTGCGGGCAGAAAATGAAAAATTTTCCACTCTTTTTTTTTGCACCCCCTTATCCGGTGCGGTGGCGGTCTTTATGGTGCGGTGTGTGGGTCTCTCTGCGTGGTGTGCTGTTCACACACAACCGTTTTTTTATTTTTTTTTGAAGTGCATGTGCAGTGAACTAAATGCGTGTACAGCTATGAGATTTGCAGTGAATTCAATGCGTGTGCAGTGAACTAAATGCATGTGCAGCAAATTCGAAATGTTCAATCTTCATGTGTGTGTGCAGATTTCACTTTCTCTACAGGTGCAGGTTTAACAGAGAACTAAAATGTAGGTTTACAGAGAACTAAAATGCACAAAATTAATGATGCAGAAAACTGAACTAAGCTAAGAACAGAAAATAAAACGAACATGCAAAAAACTGAAACT
Source organism: Cibotium barometz (assembly GCF_041138505.1). Lineage (NCBI taxonomy): Eukaryota > Viridiplantae > Streptophyta > Polypodiopsida > Cyatheales > Cibotiaceae > Cibotium > Cibotium barometz. The sequence continues at coordinate 30,935,909 of NC_141050.1, forward strand.
GTAAAAATTTTCCTTTAACAGAATGACAGAAATGCAAAAACAGGCCTCTCTTTTTTTGCACACAAATCGAAATTTGCAGGTTTAGTGCCTACCTCCAATCCTTCTCGTGTGTTGAATCCTTGTCTTGACCTCGAGGGAGAAGTGTAGCCAGCCCATCGCACTCAAATTGCAAGACAAATAAAGAGAATTTAACAGCAGATTAGTCTTAAATAAGTACCAAAATTAGTCCCAAAGCCAGCTCTCCTATCCAACAGTTTTGCAACCGATTGGAGCTTAATAAGGAGTGATAGTGTGTGTACGGTGCTCAACTAATGTAGGCATTCGCTCCTCGACAGCGGCGCCATTGTAGAGCGGTTCTCTCTACCGTGGAATATAGTGCTCATAGAGTACTACCGATCAACAAATGTGTTAAGAAACACAATGTCAATCTGAGGACTCGACCCGATTAGTGCATGAAGGCTTATCCCATGAGGGAGAGTTCACATACACAAACCACCACTAGATGATTCAACCATTCAACACCTCAATCAATCTCTCAATCCCTTAAATCCACTACACTAATCAAGACAACAAGCAATGCATAGCAATCTCTTAATCCCATTCAAACATTGATTAAATCTTAGGTTTTCCTAATGCCTGCAAATCCATAAGTGTGCATCTACTAACCCACAAGCTTAAGCAAGCAAAGAATGTAACATTCACAAACCCACAAGCTCATAGAGAGAGTCTATCCATGAATAACTCATTGCCAAAGAAGTGGGCAAGAGCTTGCATCAATGAAGACTACACACACACAATACAAGCATGCAGCATACACAAGAGAAAGAAAGAAGCATTCAACTAATCATAGATTAATCTACTTCAATGATGCTAAAACAGATTAAGAGAATGAAGTGGAGCTATACTCATTGGAGCTTCATGCTCATTAGAGTACAATAGAGAGAGAGTTGGAGAGCTGCCATAGCTTGAGAGCTCAAGAGCTTCACTCAATAGCTTATGGGAATGGAAAAAACGTCCACTTTCTAAAGCTAACATCTCTTTTGTAGAGATGCCACTAACCCTAACCCTAGGCCTCTTTCACACATGGACGGACAACCCCATAAGTGAGCCTTGCTTAATACACTAAGAACTCTCATTTAGAACCCACATTGGCCTAAAATGATTTACATTGCACTTCGGCACAAAAATATGGAAAGATTATGTGCGTCTTTATGTTCCCATGGCTACAATCCGGCTCTCTCGCATTAATTGCTTCCGGCCTCCTTCCATAATCTGTGTTCCCGTGAGTTCCCGTGGAACATAGCACCTTTCTCTCTCTCTCTCTCTTTTAATAAAAGTATAAATGCTTGTGCAAAATATGTAGATTCTTAGCAATGTGGTAGTTAAATCCAAATTCGTAATATTCATTAGTACTTGACTAGTGCATCAAGAGATTACTCTATAGAAAACTTATACATCACATGTATTCAAGGGGTATATATCCCTTAGTTATAAATTTTAAGTATTTAAAGTGACTCCTTTTTCCATACAATAACTCCTTTTTCTTACAAACTCGTAATTTTCTATACAATGCCCCCCTTTTTCTACACAAATTTGAGTTATTTCAAATGACCCCCTTTTTCTATACAAACTATAATTTTTCTTATAGAATCCATAAAGAAACCCTAATGTAAGTACACTTTTATTATTTTCAAATCCCAAAAACATGAATTTAAAAATCCTATTTATTTATAAAATCTATTTCAAATTTAACCATTTTTTTGTCCTTATGCATCCTTTTTATACATATCTCATATTTATGAAGAAAACATGGTATTGATTTGAACAGAGATAGCTGCATCTATCTACTCAAACTAGCTCAAACACCAATTGATGAGCGCTAGCCATATTGATTTGATGAGAGCTAGTAGCATCTATCTACCCGAACTAGCTCAAATACCAATTGGAATCTCGACCTGGTTCATATCTCCCTTGGGCCTTGCCAAAGAATGTGTCATTAGGTCTTTCCTCCTTTGAGCCAAAAATGCAACATACCATTGTGGGTATCCTCGCTCTCTTATCACACTGGAATGATCCTTTGCGACGAATGGGGTGAAGGTAGAGCTCTCAATGCCTAGATGCAAGCAAGAAGAGATGGTCCTTCGCGACAGTTAATTCTCTCTCACAAAAGGTGGGGGAAGAAGAAGAAGTTATTGCCAAGAAGAAAACCTACACTCAAACCTATCTAGCATGCATCCATCATGCAAGCAAGATTCAATAGCAAAAGCAAGAAGAGAGAAGAAGAAGAAGGAGCTATTCCTTCATGATGAGTTAGTGTGTTTATTTTCAAAAAATAAAAATTATATATCTTAATAATATTTCCAACATTTTATCTAAATTCTTAATACTTATCCAGGCTACTTTTGAGCATTGTCATTATTGTCATTGGTCAAAAATTATTTTGCACTGAACAATATCTCTTGTTAAGTACACTACAACATGATCCCTCTCTCTCTCTCACACTTTTTTGTTTCATTGTGACCTACCTGCATTTTGCAATACAACATGCTTTTTATGAGCTAGAAAGGAGATGCCAAGAAGGACCAAAAGCAAATAATGTACACTGTACATTATTTGCTTCTGGTCTAAAAAGGAGATGCCAAGAAAGACCAACAGCAAATAAAGCACATTTTTATGGGTTAAAAAAAAGATGCAAAAAAGACAAAATAATAATAATGTACATCGTACATTGTACACATGCATTCTCTCTATATTTTACAAAGCATTGCATAAGGCTTCACTAAAAATAAATTTTTTCATGTGATTTCTCTCTCTCTCTCTCTCTCTCTCTCTCTCTCTCCAACACGTCGGGGGCACAACAGTATTTCAGCAGGACACTAGGAGGATGGTTATTTAGATGTTGACTTTTGTTATATGTATGCTTTTTTAGATCTTTTGGATATTGATCCTTAATCAAGTATGCTTAACGTGATTGAGTTATATCATGTTCTCATTCTATTGGGTGTGATGCATCTATTATTAATAAATGTGTGGATGGTGGCTTATATTTTTGATGTGTCTATGTTTCCTTTTGATACTGATTTTCTATTGGCATTGTTAGCATGTCTTTATGTGTCTTTATGAGAGAGAGATTAATTTGTTAGAGTACGGTACTTTTGAAACCTCTTTAAATGTCCTAAGCAACAATATGTCACAATGTCCTAAACAATAATATGTCACACCAACGCACTGGTAGAGAGGGAGAGAGAGTACCAAGGGGGATGTCACAGGGAGAGAGAGTACCAAGGGGGTAGTGCATAGTAGAGAGAGACAGAGTACCAAGTGCATAGGCAGCAGCTGAGCGAGTGGGCCGTGTACTAGTAAGAGAGGGAGAGAGAGTACCAAGGGGGTAGTGCATAGTAGAGAGGGAGAGAGAGTACCAAGGGGGTAGTGCATAGTAGAGAGAGACAGAGTACCAAGGGGGTAGTGCATAGGCAGCAGCCGAGCGAGTGGGTCGTGTACTAGTAAGATATAGAGGAAAGAAGAAGATGCCATCGCTCGAGATGAAGGGCATACACATACGTGGGTTACAAACATTAATGCCATTAAGTCATCTAATGTAGCTGCTTCAAATATCGTGAGATTATGCATAATAATCTACAATATTGATCTGATGATGATAATGGCTGCAAGAACTACAGATCTATCATCATGGCATATTATTGTGCACGACTACAGCTTACAAAAGTGATAATGCAACTGCTGCGCCGCATGCGCCTGAATCAGTCCCTATGTAGGCTTGAGGTTGCTCCAAGGCGATGGATGCGTTCTGCCAGTTTGTTAAGATGTCATCCATTGCTTCGCTAGTGCCATTAAGTGCAGACTGCAAGAATGCTACAAACAATCCGCCCGTGAAGCTGCGGAGAGGTTCTTTGGAATATCCACTCTTACAGACCAACGACGTCCAGAAAACTGAGTCGTCTAAGAAATCAAGGTGACCAAAGTCAGATGCAACAAGATGGTAAACGATTGGAGCCGATGAACAGTTGTAGAAGGCTTGGTGGCCACAGCACACAGGCGCACAAGCAGGGCCAATGAGAGGTTTTTGGCTACCGTAGCCTGTTCCTTCGATGAGAGTTGGAAACGGAAGGTGGTGTAGGCAATGATCACAACCCTCCTGAACAATTGCGGGGGTTGTGGGCTCGTCGACGCCATCCACAGGGTCGAGCGCCACAAGCCCAGAAAAGCTCAAACTGGTGTTGAATGAGGCCAAGCCCAATGCCAAGGCGAATGCTACTTTGCCTCCCCGGCTATGTCCTGCCATCACGACCTTTTCGAGATCAGGCGTGACCACTGTGGTAGTCGGGTCGACGGCGGCTGTGCTCAACACCACGGACAGGTTGCCCGGAAGCCAATTCACGACTTTTGCCACTTCTTCGATCTCCTCGGTAGCGTCCTCGTCCAGCGTGATGACCTAAATCAGGATTAAACCGCCTTAATCCTTATTAGTATTAACATTGGGTTACATGATTACAAGGGCATGCACACATGGGTATACAGAACAGTTGCAAGCTCTCAGGGGCCTGTTGGGGTGTACAGCGTTCTCATTATTATATTCTCTTCTTTTCATACTCCTTTAAAAAAAACCGCAGACTTTTATAAAAGGAAACATGGGAAAATATTTTGTCTATAGAAAATTCTAGACACTAGTGTTAAGGGCTCAAGATAGATAGCAGGGATCCGTTGTTAGGGTTGCCTTTTTCGGGTGGACGAGCATGTATTTTTTTGATGGATTAGAATAATTTTTGCAAGTTTTTTTAAAGTCCAAAATACTTCATAATTTACGTGTATTTTTCTATGGATTAAAATTATTTTTGCAAGTTTTCTATGTCCAAAATACTCAAAAACGTGCAAAACGCTCTTAAAAAATTATCTTTTTTGATGGCTTATAATTATTTTTGCAAGTTTTTTATATCCAAAACACCCAAAAACATGCACGAGCTCGTCAAAAATCAAGCATGTGTGGACCCTACCCCCCACTTTTCGGAGCTGGTGGCGGCCGAGAAATCAAAGATACACAAGTATTTCATTTAATTTGAAACGTTTCACTTCTAAAATAGTGTGATGGTGGGGGTGCTTAAATGGTCTCTTGGTGTGGAGTGTTCTAGGTATAACTTTTAACACTTCTGAAGATAATTATTATTTTTGTTAAAAAAGAGGCCCCATGTAAGTCGGGTGCCCGGCTCATCTCTCTCAAAAGGGACAAAATATACCCTCCCCCCTTTCCTTGAGAGGGGATATTTGGCTTGTCTATTGCTGAAATTTGAAGCCTTGAGAGGGCATCAAAGCCCTTCAAATATGTTAGAGAAAGCCTCTTAGAAATCTATCTTGGTTGTGAGAGGGTTTATTAATTCGCAACCCACAACAGAAGAAGGTTTTAGGTGTGGAAACTAGATGGATAATAATCCCCCCCTAAGTTTTTTTCTCTCGGTTGATCTTCCATCTTCTTGCACACCCAAAACCAACCTTCTTGTGGGAGGAGCTTAGGTGAAGAAAAGAGCAAAATAATTTAAAAAAAAACCACTTTTCTCAATGACCTATGTGTTCACCTGGGGAGCCACCACAATATAACCGTAAGAGGATACGTGCTGGAGGAGTTGCGTGTAAAAGCAATTGGCGAGAAGGAATCCATGTTGAAAAACGACTACCGGATACGTCCCACTTTGTGTCGGAACAGCAACAACGAGGCGCGTTGGAGGTTGGTTCTGCGTAGGGGGCTCGATGATCGTCGTACCGACGCAAGGGACTCTCGCTGAGAACGAAGTTTGGAAAATTTGGACCTCCAACGGACCGTTCTCCTCATAGACGGCAGAACTCAAGGTGGCGAGGCAAAGGATTTGAGCTAAGGTCACGAGAGGGCGATAAACTGCACTGCTCATGTCTCGGACAGAAGCTCTCATCATGGTGGTGGCGGAAAGATTAAGAATTAAGCGCGAGAGTATCGAGAGGAGAAGCAAGAGAGTGCGCGAGGAGAAGCTAGCAAGAGTGTATACTGTGTGCAAACTAGACTCAGTGGCCCTTCTATTTATAGGATCTTTCTGCTCGAACCAGCTCGAACACCTACAAATTCGACCTCAAAGTTCACCATCTTTCTGTCCTTATTCATCCTCTTGATAGCATCCTACAGGTTTCTGAAACAAACACGAGCCTTGACGTACTGAGCTGTGGTTGCATCTGTCTGCAAGAACCTCGAACACTGGTCCAGGACCTCGTGAATAACCACACTCTCCACCAAAAGTAAAATTTATTATGTATAGATTTACTCTCCCTCTCCCTCTCTCTCTCTCTATATCTCTCCACCAAAAGTAAAATTTATCATGTATAGATTTACTCTCCCTCTCCCTCTCTCTCTCTCTCTCTCTCTCTCTCTCATTGTTTGTTCATGGTGACCTCCTTGCATTGGAGAGTACAACTATGCGCATGGGCTGTAAAGACGATGCCAAGAAAGACCAAAAGTTGAAAATGTACATTATACACATGCAATCTCTCTTACCAACAAACCATTGATTTTTTTGGTCATTGCACAGAAGCAAAGTGTAGAGCTCAACAATTTGTACCTCCACCCCTCCTTTCTTTATTAAGCTCTTACAAGTAATTAGCCTCTTGAAAACATCAGGATGGTGCAAGCATATTCTTGTTATGGACCTACAGTTGTGATATTTCTTTATTAAGCTCTTACAAAGTAATTAGACTCTTGGAAACATGAGGATGCAAGCATACTCTTGTTATGTCCCTACTATTGTGATACTTGTAGATTCTTAGCAATGTGGTAGTTAAATCCAAATTCGTAATATTCATTAGTACTTGACTAGTGCATCAAGGGATTACTCTATAGAAAACTTATACATCACATGCATTCAAGGGGTATATATCCCTTATTTATAAATTTTGAGTATTTAAAGTGACTCCTTTTTCTATACAATAACCCCTTTTTCTTACAAACTCGCAATTTCCTATAGAATGCCCCTCTTTTTCTACACAAATTTTAGTTCTTTAAAATGATCCCCTTTTTCTATACAAACTTATAGAAACCATAAAAAAACCCTAATGTAAGTACACTTTTATTATTTAAAAATCCCAAAAACATGAATTTAAAAATCCTATCTATTTATCAAATCTATTTGCTCGAGTTGGAACGCTTGGAAACTCGATCTCAAATTTAACCATCTTTATGTCCTTATGCATCCTTTTTATACATATCTCATATTTATGAAGAAAACATGGCATTGATTTGATGAAAGATAGCTGCATCTATCTACTCGAACTAGCTCAAGCACCAATGATGAGAGCTAACCGTATTGATTTGATGAGAGCTAGCTGCATCTTTCTACCCGAACTAGATCAAATACCAATTGGAATCTCGACTTTGTTCATATCTCTATGTTTTTATCCTTATGTATCCTTTCAAAAAAACCATATTGCATATTTTTGAACCAAATATGTGTCTTGTACTAAGCTGATGGCTTAAATTTTAAGATCGTGGTTCAATTTTGTTAGTGTCTTAATTTTCAAGAAACAAAATTATATATCTTAATAATATTGCCAACATTTTATCTAAATTCTTAGTGCTTATCCATGGCTACTTTTGAGCATTGCCATTATTTTGATTGGTCAATAATTTTTTTGCACTTAAGAATATCTCTTGTTAAGTACACTACAACATGATCTGTCTCTCTGACATTTTTTTTGTTTCATTGTGACCTACCTCCATTTTACAATACAACATGCTTTTATGAGCTAAAAAGGAGATGCCAAGAAAGACCAACAACAAATAATGCACAGTTTTATGGGTAACTAAAAAGAACATGCAAAAAAAGACAAAAAAATAAATAATGTAGATTGTACACATACATTCTCTCTATATTTTAAAAAGCATTGCATAAGGTTTTTTTCATGTGACTTCTCTCTCTCTCTCTCTCTCTTATTTCTTCTTCACCAACCATGACTTACCTACATTAGAGAGTGCATTACTAATCTCTCTCTCTCTCTCTCTCTCTCTCTCTCTCTCTCTCTCTCTCAGCCCTTAGAGAATTTTGTATTCACCCCATGACTTACATGTGCATTGGAGAGTACAACATGTCCATTTTGTGTAGGCAATAAGGAAGATGCCAAAAAAGGCCAAGAGTTGAAAATGTACATTATACACACACATTGTGTCTAAATTCTATGTGCTAGATCTCATCCCTCTATGGTGATTCAAGGACACATGGGTGACCATTATACCATGCTGATGGTGAGACCACTTAATATTGATAGGATCTTGGAGAAGGAAATATAATTAATCAACCCCATACATGTATACAACCATAGCTTGAATTAACATAAGAAACATAAACAACCAAAGCTAATACATGAACACAAAGTATAAGAAACAAAGCATTGAGTGTAATAACCTCCATCCCCCCCGCCCCCCACCCCGACATGAGAGGCTGCCTCTTCTCCTTTTACATAAATAACCATAAACTTGGTACTTGGCTATAAAGAAGATGCTAAGAATCATGGGCTATAAAGAAAGACCAAAAGTTAAAAATGTACATTATACATATACATTCTCTTTTACCAATAAACCATTAATTTACTTGGGCATTACCCACAAGCAATGTATAGAGCTGTGTGGCATGTGTAGTATGTTATAAGTCTTCTTTTTCATCAACAATTTTATACTTCTATCCCTCTTTTATTTATTAAGCTCTTACAAATGGTTAGACTCTTGAAAACATGAGGATGTAAGCATATTCTTGTTATCCCTACTATTGCGATATTTCTTTAATAAGCCCTTACAAATTATTAGACTCTTAAAAACATGAGGATGCAAGCATATTTTTGTTGTGTCCCTACTATTGTGATATTTCTTCACTAAGCTCTTAGAAGTAATTAGACTTTGGAAACATGAAAATGCAAGCATATTCTTGTTATGTCCATACTATTGTGCTAATTCTTTATTAAGCATATTCTTGTTATGTCCATAGTATTGTGCTACTTTTTTATTAAGCATTTACGAATAATTCAATTCTTGGAAACATGAGGATGCAAGCATATTCTTGTTATTCTGTACTATTGTGATATATATCAAGTCATAAAACTAACCTCTCTTGAATACATTATAGCACCTCTATCTCTCTCTTTTAATAAAATGTATAAATGCTTTTGAAAAATATGTAGATTCTTATCAATGTGACCCTTAAATCCAAATTTGTAGTAATCATTAATATTTTACTAGTGCCTCAAGGGATTTACTCTATACAAGACCTATACATCACACATACATTTAAGGGGCATATATTTTTAGAATACATTAGTTATAAATTTTGAGTATTAAAAATGACTCCTTTTTCTATACGGTAACCCCTTTTTCTGTACAAACTTAAAATTTTCTATATAATGATCCCCTTCTTCTATATAAATATTAATTATATAAAATGACCCCTTCTTTTATATAAACTTACAATTTCTCTTGCAAAGTTCACAAAAAATCCATAAGTAAGTACACTTTCATAATTTATTTTACCCCAAAAAATTAAACTTACCCAAAAACTTAAACTTAAATATATTTTACCCCAAAAAATAAAAGATAAGAGTACATACATAAAGGGAAAGTACTCTCGTACAATAACATACAATGATGGTCTATCGTGTGAACCCGACCATATAAGTTGGCGTTATAAGTATGCCATAACTCTAGTACTCTAAAATGGCTATCACATAGCTTGTCATCCAATGGCGGAATATCGGCAATAATCTCACCAACCATGCTAGTGGCACAAGTGCGGAAGCTATCACCCACGGGGGTCATCAATGTCCACCATAGCACTAGTTGAGCTCGATATCTCAACATTAATGCATAAGCTTAATGCATTATGCATTAATCCGTGGTGCTATCTTCCTAGCATGTGGCATCATTCATGACGTCACTCAGGTGGTAATTCTGTAAGCTATCGGCGATCTAGTAGTGGGGGAGGTGGGTGCGGTGGATGCTTTGTAAGAGGTGCGTAGTCTTCTCCACCTATGGGGATAGACAACATGCCTGGGGAGGGTGGTATGATTTACTATAGCCTTGATGATGAGGCAGGACTTTTATCGATGACATGGGATGGAAGGTTTATTATACCTTCCATCAATTAGTCAACCACACCTATAAAGATATCTTCAAACCATGAGGAGAGCAGAAGGATGGAGAATTCATGTATGTGGTGCAGTGCATGCATGAGCGTCTCCCAAACCCGCCATGCATGCATTTTTCTAACAAGTGGGTGAGGAATCACATAATGAAGATCCTTGAGGTCTTGCTCAAGGAGGTGCATGAAAGATGGTTCACAAATGCTTTCCAATTACACCATTAATCAAAGGAGTGGAAAAAGACTAAGAAAAAAGCTAGGGAGGGTACTCGACACCCTCAACAAAAGGTGGCACATGCTAGTCAACTGCTGAAGTACAGTGCAACAAAGTATGGATCCAGATGAAAGGTAGGCTGGCTCGCACGATTTGTAAGTTTTCTCACACGATTTGTAAGTTTTCTCTTTACCATTTTTCACTAAGTTTAATTCATTTATTATCATGAATTTCATATCTCATGCATGTTGTAATTTGCTATAGAAAAGGGTAGTAGGTTGCTCCCTAACGGCTCGGGAGAATAGTTACCACAAGCATCACAACAAAGCTGAGACTTGGGAGTGGCTCAAATGCGAGGGAGTGGTCATTGATGCGGATATCCAATGAGCTCAACAGGGAAACTTAGTGAGTAGTTAAAATCAACTTTTAAATATCACCCAAGTGTATCAATTCTTATGTTGTTTTGCTTCTGGCTAATGTTTTTGCATTGTATCACTATCTAACATAGGAAGACAATGTTGAAAGTGGTGGTGATGATGAAGGTGGTGGTGCACATGGTGAAGATGTGGGCAGGGAGAATCTTGATGAAGATGATGTTTTAATTTAATTAGTTTTTGATGTCATCTTCATCTTTATTAAAAATTTTAACATAAACAACTTATGTAATTTATAATATAATCCATGACATAATATTGTAATTATTTTTTATGTTTTAAGTGATTAAGTGTTTTTTTAAAATGTGTTAAAAAAAGTAGGGAGATATGTGGCGACATATGTCCCCACATCTCTCTCCCATTCACGGTCCCATTTTTTTTTACAGACAGTCTGTGGCAATAGCCACACATGGCCATACACACTACTATACAAGCACGGCTATATACGTGGTTATATGTGCAGTTATATGTATGGTTGTAGCCATGTCTCATAGCCGCATAAAGTTTTTTTTCTAGAAATGGATTCTCTTAAATTTGTGTGGCTCTTGGACGTGGTTGTGCTCTTCATTTATTGTAGTGGTACATGTCATATCCACCATACAAGCCACACCAAGGCAACAATGAGCATGTAAAGATCTGAGGAAGCTTGTTTTGAATATATGCGGATCACATGCACTGAGCAAACCACATCGATATGACATTAAGCGTGTGAAGGTCTTGGTAATCTATTCCAACCATGCACATCATGAAAAGAGAGAGGATACAAAGATCACATAGAGCCCACTCCACCCATGTATGGGACACATGGATTGTTACAGAGACCACACCGAAGATGACAATGACCATGTATAGAGACTACATGAACCATGTAAAGCACATTCTAAGAAGACCAAGCATATACAGACCACACCAAGACATTAATAACCATGTATAGAGACTACATGGACCATACAAAGCACACTATAAGAAAACTAAGCATATAGAGATCACATAGAGCCCATTTCACCCGTATGCAGATCACAAGGATTCTATAGAGCTCACTGAGATGACACTGATTGTGTAAAGACTTGGGAAATCCATTTTGACTAGTCCAAGCATACGTACGACACCAAACTTGCTTGATGTTCACCTCCACATGCTTTCTCATATCATTCCTTCAACATGCTTGCTCGTCTCTATACCCTCTTGAGTCCTCGTGTCTTTAACATAGTTGCCAGATGTTTTTAAAACGGGAAGTATTAAACGAGTTTTATACTTTTTAAAACACTTTTTATTTTTGGGGAAGTTTTGAATATAAGTTTTTTATTCATTAATTTTTAAAATCTATAATTATGGCATGTATGTATAGTTTTTAAGCTTAGGAACCACAGATTTCATGTATAAAAGTTAAACTTGTGCATAAAAACTCAAGAGTGAACAATTTGAAGCCTATGGCTATCATAGTTCATTCAATCATAATGATAATACATTCACATGGTTCCAAGTCTCCATGGGTCTGGCGACGACAATGCCATTCAACATTAACTTTAATAGTGATCTACCAATGATCATCCAACATTAACCATTGATATAAAAAAAAATCTCAATTTTTTAAAAAATAATAAATTTTTTAATTTAAAAAAACTATTGAAAAAAATGTGTCCCAAAAATTGGGGTGTTTTAAAATAAATGTGTTTTTTTTTGTAACTATGGTCTTTAAGCACACCACCAAGGATAGCAACATTCTAAGAAATGTTGAGTCTGGAGAGACCATGAGTCTTAAGAAATCCATCTAAGAGACACAAGAGAACGATGGAGCTTGTGAGAATATCGGTATAATATTCCTTAACAATGAAACCTTTTGTCTCATTTTGAAAAAGTTGAGTTTGGAGTAAACACATCGTTTTCTCTTTGCATGCATGCATATGTTCATCTTGGTTTGCTTGGAAGGGTTGTTTCATCACCTTGTTGGCCTGCAATGATATTAAACTTTCCCACTTTAGTCCCTACTTTAATGTGCACAATTAGATATCGATGCATGACCTCCATAGTTAGATTTGATTTAATTAATGAGTATTCAATTTATCAAAATGAAGTAGATAATGGGTGACCATTCCCATGGGTCTAGGAGACAGAAATCTCACACCTTTAGCCAACCACTTTTCTTAGTGACATGGGAAATCCAAAGATGCAAACAAAAAAATAAATTAGAAGAGTATAAAGAGGTCTTTCTCATAAAAAATTTCCATTGTTTTATACGACCAATTAGATTAACCAAGTGGTTCGATGAGGATAAGTTTTTTCAAAATCGATTAAGGGGTTCCTATATAAAACTCACCTTGCTATTTTTTACGTCATTCTTTTCTAGCATGCACACTTTATTTTTTGGGAAATTAGGCTATAAACTATAGTATGGCCTTGAATTAGGAAACAAAGTCAAAACATGAAAAAGTAACTTTAAAATGATAGAGTTTCTTGTTTTTCTTTCATTTGAAAACAACCATGTCTTTTTTGTAAGATCTCATTTTGAAAGGTTTTGATAAAACTCATAGTCCAACATGTTAAGCAAACTGTCAATTCTAAGCACATTAGAAATTATTGCATATGTTAACCAAACTATGAATTATAAGCACATTAGACTAATGTGACACAAATCAAAGCTACATTTTGCTTTATTGTTATGTCACAATAAATTTGGAAAGTTGGTTAGTTAACATGACATAAGAGGGCCTTATGACATTTTTATGTCCTATTACTAAACTAGTGCTTCAGGGAATGCATTTGGTAGCATTATACATTTTAGTGCCTATGTGTCATATGAATGATTGTCTTGAATATGCCAAGTAGAGCATGAATATCAAATTTGAAAGTTGATGTAGCAAAAGCTTCTATCATAGTTCAACAAGATTACATGGTAGTAGAGATGTGTGAGGTAGAGATTGTAGAATGTCATTATAAGCTTCACAAAGATAGTACAATCAATGCATTTTTGGCAAAAGACTGTCCTTCCATGTTGTGTAAATCATATGTATGCAATTTATCACCACTCAACCTTTACATGCTTGTAGGCACATGCATGCATATTGTAGGCATTGAAAATTAGCAAATAATTGCTCAAGCAAGTGTACTCCACTTTCATAGGAATATGTACACATGATCTCAAACATTATTGCAACTCCGAGATGGCACCATCTAATATGACATTGGCGAATATGTCAAGCCACTTGGGTTTAGGATGGATTATATTCTCGGGGGGGTCACTATATGTAAAATATCCCTATCGCGTGCGTTCAAGGCCTATATTTTAAATCCCTTATTTGTGAATTTTTTAATCTATATAATAATCCCCTTTTCTTTATGAATCTATAAATTTTTTTTAAAATTTTTTAAATCATACCCTTATATAAATATATTTCTGTAAGTTTCATAAATTAAAATTATGCTTCTGTTGAACACATGTGATATTCACATTTTTTTGTAAGTGACCCCCCCGAGATTATATTTCATCATAATGCCACTACAAAATCACTCTCACTTTTTTCATGTGCGAAATTATGTGGAAAAACTACATAAGGTGCATTGGACTAGGTCAACTATGATTGACATCTTTATCTTTGGAGACCATCATGCATGTCCGATTTGTGGAACATCACTTGTTTCAGAAAGACCCTTTACACTTAAAAAGGTGGTGTATGATAAACACAATCGATTTCTCCCTCCTTCACATCCCAAGTATGTGCCACATGATGTCTCACCACCTGTGATTAGAGGTAAAGATTGGTTTGAGGCATGGAGAAGCACTCCTAATCCACCGTCAAATGGGACGTCTAGACACACAACCTCCTTTCGATCCATATTGGTGTGACATGACGATCCATAATCTCTTAGATCCCATGCATATCTTCAAGAATGTGGCAATAAGTATTTGGGACCATTTAATCGGTAAAAGAGATACAAAGGATGCAAGGGATGACTTACAAAACATTGGACGCCTTCAAAGTGCATGGCCAATTGAAAGTGAGTGGTAAAATAGTCCTACCAAAGGCACCAGGGTATTAACCAAGAGGGAGCACAATAAGGTGAAAAGTGTAATCGCCTCTTTTTGTAGACCAACGGGAGTAATACATTCATTGAAGGGTGCCTTGACAAAGACCAAAAAGAAAGGAGAGGAACAATTATATGGCCTCAACACACATGATTGGCACAAGATATTATAGGTATATAAATATTCAATTTTTAATTTTCTCTTTGTGGTACATAATTTGTAAGCTCATATACTAACTTCCATTTTTTCTATGCATAGTTTATTCTTCCAATTGCTATAGTTGGTTGTGGAGACAAGAAGGTGAGAGAGGCTATTTACAAAATGGGAAGCTTGGTGAGGTATGAATCTTCTCCTTAATTCACTAAGTTATATTATTTATTTGGAATTCTTATGCGCTCACAAGTTATGTATTGGTAAATAGTACACGTAATTGCTATGTATGTAGGTATATATCCTTAAAGGAGATAGATCCTACATCCATTAAGATGGTTCATCTCAATGCTATATTGAGGCAGTGTGTATGATCGAGGACAACTTCCTTAGAACAATTCTCACTAGCCAATTGCATCTTGTGGTGCATTTGGTTGATGAATTGACATTGTGTGGCATTGTTCATGTTCGATGGATGTTTTTTCTTGAAAGGTTCATGAAAACCTTGAAGAACTTTGTGAGACAAAGAGCAAGAAACATAAGCAAGCATGGCAAAGGGATGGTTGATGCAAGAGTCTCTTGTGTACATCTCAAAATATCTATCTCGCATAGATCCTTCCATGCCACGATTATGGAGAAATGAGAAGGATGACTGACTAATCACTAATGTGCCTCAGGGAAAAGGAAGGCAATGAAGACTAGATGAAGCATTATGCCACAAGTTTAATATATTCTGCATTCTAAATAGTCCCATCATGAAGAAGTGGATTGGGAGATACAAGGATGCAATCAATAGACGAAAGGATGAGAGATAAATATAGAATGGCTTCATATGGCAATATCGATGGCATCACAAAATGGAGAGATGATCACAAGAGAAGAGCATGAGTATGCAAGAGGATGTGACCCTCAAGTAAGTACATTCTTCGTCTCTATCTCACGTATATACCTTCTTTAATGCACTATATATACTAAATGTCATGCTTTTATTTAATGTGAGTAAAAACTGTATAATGTAATATGGTGCGAGAGGGAAAGCACTTTCGCACGGAGCGTGTGGATTCTAAAAGAAACACATTTGATTGTGGTGTGATGGTAACTTTTGAGCAAGAAAGTTGAGCCAGTAGACATGATACCAATGTCATAGAGGAGAATCTTGAGTATTGTGGAACTATTCACGATATTCTTGAGGTTGGATTTAGAGCATTTAGTCTATTCATCTTTGATGTCAAATGGTTCAAGGTGATATATAGAGGTGCTCAAGCAACCATGAAGAAACATCCAAATGGAGTTTGAAATCTGCAGCTGGATTTGGGCATTAATCAAATGTGTAAATAGCTTGCTTATGGGCAGACGGTGTGCAGTTGTTGAATCCGCAGAGCAGGCGGTGTAGTTGTTGAATCCAGAGGTGGTGCAGTTGTAGCAGGCGGTGTAGTTGTTGAATCCAGAGGTGGTGCAGTTTTTTCCACCTCAAAATGTAAAAAAAAAAAAAAAAATCACTTTTTGGGACCCACCTAAATACGAGAATGTTTTGTTGATGTGGAAGGGAGATATGGTGGGAGTTAATGAGAAAGGAGACTTCAAAGTGACAAGAAAGATTCAATTTGTAGAGAGTGAAGATAAAAAATTCAAAAAGTAAGAAAGTATGAGAAAAGTCAAAAAGTAAGAGACAGAGTATGAGAATATTCCCTTTAAAAAGTGAAACTAGGGGGGTATGGCTGATGTGGCAAGGCAAAAAATAGGGGTCATCATAGCCTTTGTCTCCCTTAAGCCCAACTTTTTAAGCTCTAATCCCTTAAAATTAGGAATCCTTTTAGGAGGCCCTTTTTGGGTCCAAAAAATTCCTAATGATAAGGGCTATTACAAACAACATTTTGTTAGCTCGTAAATCTTATATGATTAGTCCTAAGAGCTCACATGACTTCATAAGGTCACATCTATGACCAAATACATGTATTTATGTCTAAAATTTAGAACAAAATTCAAACCAATGGCCTATTTTCAAGCAAGCCTACTCGAGAAGT
Source organism: Cibotium barometz (assembly GCF_041138505.1). NCBI lineage: Eukaryota > Viridiplantae > Streptophyta > Polypodiopsida > Cyatheales > Cibotiaceae > Cibotium > Cibotium barometz. The sequence continues at coordinate 30,952,909 of NC_141050.1, forward strand.
TTTGAAGGGCTTTGCTGCCCTCTGAAGGCTTAAACGAGAAGGAACCTTACCCCTCTAGTCCTGGCCTCCATAAAAAATTTTCACCTCGAGTGTGCCGACATGAAAGACATTTAGGATACATTTTAATGGGGCTATTTTGTTGTATTGCCATCTGTAGGGGTGAGATCACTTTTAAAAATGCCCCCCTATAGGTGGCTTGATGTCACCCCTATATATGTCAAAAAGACAAATCTGGGCGCTTGAAATGTATCCTTGGCCCATGAAAGAGGCTATGTTTGAAGCTTCTGGTGAGGTTTGCCAGCCTCAAGCAGCACGTACCTCCTCCCACAATAGTGGCATGGCCCAAGCTCTACAATGCTTAATCTTTTTGGAAGGTCGAGTTGATGGCTAAACGACATTTATTGTTGCTGGGGTAGGTTCTAAAGGATTACTGACTCTACTAACTTTGTGTTGATGAAGATAAGGCCAGCTAAAGAGCAAATTATACTTCCGGGCTTGGAGTGGGTGCTGCCACAAATTACTCTTAGACCAGAATGATCTTAGGATGGAGGTTTCTCTACATTGAATTGTGAGAGCATCATGACTTGAAGTCTCTTCATCAAACTCCACTCTAGTGATGTGAGGTGGTCTCCTTCCTCTCACAACTCACTAGTAGTTTGTCAGGAAATCCGCACATTCAAAGTAAAGTAACCTATTTTCTTTTGATGTACAGAACCTCGTCATTTGAGCTCTGTCTCTAGCGGACGTGAAGATCCTTGCCCTTCTTCTTTAGTACAGTGGAACTGTCTTATTAAAAACCGCACCAGAAATTATACTTTTAAGGGAAACTTAACATGCCATTAATGTATTAGACTGATGGATTTATATAATCTTATTTGTTCTTAGCTAAGACATGACACAGTGCTAAAGACTAGTATGGTGACATGGCTTTATACATGGACCTACTCTTGTTCAAGTGTGTGTTATATCACATAGTCTATGCTATGCATGTTGGAATTGATGATGATGATTTGAAGCTTTTTCACGAGCAGAGACTCTCAAGTTGGACTTTGTTAAGTTGGGAAATGAATTGTTACAAAACTTTGTGATGATGCTGAACACTAATTAGCAATTTGGAGAACGAGGGAGCTTTTTACCATGGCTTGTGTGCAAAACATAGATATATTTTCAAGGATGCTCGTTTTAGCAACATCTTGTAGAATGCAAAATATAGATCAATCCAAGTTTTAGCAACATATTGCAGAATGCGAAATACATGCCTGCGCCATGGCAATATTGGTAAAGTCCGGTATGAGTGTTCACTTCGTCTCAGTTCGCTGCTATGAGTGTGTTCTTGTCTTCTTCTCCTAGTAGCTTCCCATGAAAAAATACAGTCTTCTATGAACACCAACAGTACATGAGGATATGAGAGAAGGTTTCTGAGGTGTGAGCGGCTCAAGTATCTCATCTTGCAGGCCACAGTCCTGAGAGGAGTGTTGCTTCTGCTCATTCAGTGTCTTTATAAGAGCATCTGAATATTCCTCTTCTGTTTTAGATTCTCCTGCATCCAAATATTTGTTCCACTTCTTCTTCTTTTTGTTAGTTTTCTTTTTGTGCTTATTCAGTGTTTCTAGAGCATCTGAATATTCCTCTTTTGTAGAATCACAAGATACCACTGCTGCATCGACCAAAACTTTCTCATCAGAAGATTCCAAGTATTCCCCATCGGCTTGCCTCATCAAGGATAGTAGCTGATCTGTGGAGAAGAAGGCATGGTTTTTGGCATTCTTCCCCTGTTGTAGTTGCCCTAAATTCACACAGCTAGGGGCTGAGGCCGGCCTTTTGCCGCCTTGTTTACCATTGCTATCACTGCTACTGCCTTGAGCTTTTGTTGCATTGCTTTCAATCTCATTGCTGATGTCAATCTCATGATTACCGCATTGTACTATAACAGCATTGTTCTTATGGCTAGTATCGTGTTTAGGATTTGATCTCTTTGTTTTCTTGGGCTTCTTCCCTCTCTTCTTCTTTCCTACATACTTCCATGCATCCTGCTCTTCTTTTTTTGACTGTGGCATGCAGGTGGTGCATACCTCGACCTTCTCATCATTTTCGAGCAAGTGGAGCTGCAGCACTGGTGGGCTTCCATGCTGTTGGCAGATTTCCTCTAGTGCTCCTTCTTGGAGATGATTATCTTCAATAATCTCATGATCATTAATTATCTTGGCCTAACTCTTGCTGCTGCTCCTTAACGAGATCGTCCTGTTCAACAATATCATCACACTCTTGAGAGATTTCCTTCAAATTCTCATCTTCTTTGTCCTGATCAATGGGGGCATCATCAATATCCTCATGGCAGCTTCTTCCACCAATTCCCATGCCATGAACTTTTACGCCTTGATTAATGTTATAATAGAAGTTGATCTTCACCCGATCAGTACTTGGCTGTAGCTGGAGGGGGCCATCAATATCGTGGACGGCTTCCTTCACCTCGAGCATGTGCGAGCAATTGTTGTAGACGTGGTGGATGTCCAAGCCGCTCCCCACTTTGAAATAACCGGCCACCTTGTGAGACATCGGACATCCGGTGCTGTAATGGTTGCTGATCAGTTGGGCATGGATATTCATCACCTGCAGAGTGGGTGGTCGAGTAAAGAGCCTGCCAGAGAAGCTCTTCTTATAAGTTGGATGCGAAACGCGTGCTTTTACGCCGAAGAGCTAGGAAAGGCAAAAAGCAAAAAGCAAAAAGCAAAAAGCAAATGCTAGAATTGTCAAACGCAAGAATTGTTCGGAGACGCAGTGGAATATAATGCCAAATATAATGTCAAATTTTGCAACTTGTAGAAGGGTTACTTCGTGTTGGAGCTATATAGCTAGTCCTAACTCACTCTAGGTCTTGCCTATATATATGTGACTTGTGACTAATATGATTCATTCTTGTGGAGCGTATGTGGTGTCTCTTCTCTCGTCTCTTCTCTAGTCTCTCTCCATCTCTTAACATGGTATAAGAGCGATTATAATCATAAGAGAAGCATCTACGTCTTCTTGTTCAATTTATGATTATGATTTCATGTCTTACAAGATTGATTTTTGGTAATAGTTTTGTGTAGGGTTGATTGGTTCCTTGATTATATGTTGCCTACATGATTTTATAGCTCCACTTGTAGTAATTAGAATTGTTTCTTAATCACGTCCTTAAAACCAAAACCTATCAAAACGGTTTGTCAATTGGAGTTCTGAGTCCAAAGTTAGGACAGTTCAAGCAAATTGCATCTCTAAAACAGTAAAATAGGTAACCGTTCTTTGTGAGAGCAAACAAGTAGTTGTCTCTGAGTCGTAAGCAGGATTTGATCATCAAAGCTTTCCTTGAAAGCTTTAGACGGATGCTTGCTGTACAAGCTACAATTAGATACAAAACTTGTCGTACAAGTTGTGTCATAACGCGGTGCTTTTTCTTATTATTATTTTCATCTTTTATGGACCTCTAAGTTTGCTTACGTGCATGAGACACGGGTCTCCACTTTTAGAGTTCTAATTTTGGTTCACGTTCTATTTCTTACACTATCACTTTATGCTCGTCGTCTGGTGCATGCCTATTTTTGGCTACGTTTCTCATATCTCGTACATGGTCTGCAAGTTCTTCGATCTTATCTTGTATGTGTTCTCACAATCCGACATGGCAAACACCATACATGTTAATGGATTTCCTTATGGGCAGCGTTCTATTCCTCTTTTTCAAGGCCAAGCATTTCCTGGTTGGAAATAGAAGATGCTATTAATTTTGGAAGGAGACGAATTGGCACAGATATTGTGGAAGGAGACGAATTAGCAGATATTTTGGAAGGAGACGAATTAGCAGATATTGTTCTTGGTATTCTTGCATGCCCTCCTCAACCTATTGATCCACTTCAGAATGATATTATTATTATCGAAGGTCTTATTTTTGAATAGTGAAAAATTGATCATGCACACTGGATTCGTTGCTCGTGATAAGGCTGCTCGTCGGTATATACTTTTTGCCCTTAACGATTCACTCATGCTAGATGTTTATCCGTTATCCACGTCATATGCTATATGGGACTATCTTATCACTATGTTTGAGAAGAAAATTGTTACAGAGATTCTGTATCTCCGTAATCTTCTCGGCAATCTTCAATTCAAGATAGGTACATCTATGTCTAGTCACATTGAATCATTCAAAGGTATTATGAATCAACTTTCTGCCTGCAGGGGATCCTATTCCTCGAACTCAATTGGTTACACATCTTCTTGATACGGTGAAGGATCCTTTGTATGATAATATTGTCACTATATTATCTAACAAGGATGGAATTGACTTTGAGCATACATGTATTTCTTTGATTGAATATTCTCAACGTCATGATCGTCAGACGTCGGTAACTCATGAAATGGTCATGATTGCCCAAGAGTACACAGAATCAGAGACAACCTTTGCTGTCCCGGAGATGTCCATTTCAGTAATGCCCTTCTTCCTCCTTCCAATTTACATCTTGTGGCTTCCAAAGAGGAGGTAATTCTTCTCGTTTGAGATTTCCTCAAAAGCGTTGTTCTTATTGTTGTGACAAAACTGGTCACTTGGTATCTGAATGTTGGGCACGAGAGTACGATGAAGAACACGGTATTACAAATAAGCAACCTCATTTATCAAGGGGTTCTTCCTCTTTTGCAACCTGTGAATATTGTGGGAGAACAAGGCATTCATCCAGTTGATGCTTCAAGAGGCATTATGATGAAGCTTGAAATCAAGATTATGCTACTCAACAAAATCCTCATGATGAAGACAATGTTCATCACAAGAGGCTAGTTTAGTTCATTATAATGTCTCTCCAAAAAAGGTACTACATGTTTGTGATGGTTCTCTCTTTATTGTTTATTGTGGTGCTACTGGCAACATGACATATCAATTGCAATGGTTACACAATTATCATCCAATTCCTATCAAGAAAGTGGTTTATCTTGCTGATAATACAACTTCCCAACAAGTAATGGGTATTTGGCAACTTGTATTTGGGAACTTTTTCCTCAACCAAAATACTGCGAGGAGTTTTATATGTTCCTGATTTACAAAGAAACTCACTTTTTGTTGCACGGCTTGTGGATCTTGGTCTATTTGTTGGATTTGATAATACAAAGTGTCGCATCGAAAAGGATGGCACCACTATTGCGGTTGCTCCTCGACATGGTAATCTCTTTGAACTTTCATTGAATGAGAATGTCTACAATCATTTGATCAGTTGGACAATGTTCTACCATTATTGCTCCTTCAACTTATATGGAAATGCTTGGATTACTTACATAAGGGGCTTTAACTGATACATTTTCAGCTTATGATATGATGCCACGAGATCATGAAGACATGTGCATGCAATTGTTGTTGACACAAGGGATGATGACTCATGTGATGATGTACATGCCTATGAGGATGCATTGGACATAGGACTTGCACATGAGGATGATAATTACACACATGGTGGAGACACATGCATTTTTGGTCGTGTGGTGACATTAGGCATCTCGATGATGATGCTCATGTAGGTGTTGATGACTCATCTACCATCATTCCTAAGTGATGAGGATAGCATCTATGTTGATGTGGATGATGGTAGTGTGCATACACATGCTATGTATGATGAGGATGAGTTCTATGATGCTAACAAGCACGTGGATGACATCATCGATGTGGATGACATCGAAGATGAGGCTACTTATGCATTTAGCACTAAGTAGCTATTGAGTACCTTATGGAGGATCTATGGGAACCTAGTCTATGACTCTTTCTTGAGAGATGAGTGGAGAGTCTATCATTGTCAGCTCTATGAGGGTCATGCGGTACATATGGATCATGCCCACGTAGTCACTTGTGACATGGATCATGCCTATGGACTTATGCATGGTGATAGATGTAGTGAGGACATGGGTTCACATTTGATGGAGCATGCTATGGAGTTTGATGCATTCTCCTTTGATGTGCATGGATGTCTATGCATTTACACAAACAAAGTCTGGCAAGCATTCACTTTTGGAGATAATGTGTATCATTTGGGGAGCATTGTGTATGTGAGATTGATATGCCATCATGATGTATTCATGTATGATCTGAGTGGGTGGTTCTATATGGACTATCATGTATCCATAGGATTCTATGCATGGGTGCATTATCCTTTTGACCTAGGGGGATATTGGATACATCTCATCGGTGGATGTGGTGCATTACACCATCCATTTGATCTAGGAGGAGGTAGGATCGATACAGTCATGGGTCAGGCATGGCTTGGATTTCCATTCGATCCAGGCATCATTATCATTATCCTCACCGTCCGACGACATCTTCCTATCCTTTCTGTTTGATCCGGGCAAGCATCCTGGGGACATGTTTTTGATCGTGGAGACACCTAGGCCATGAGTGCATTTTTGGCTTTTGTATATAGCCTCTTGTATATGTTTTGTACATGACCACCCTTTGATTTTGACGACAAAATCATTGGAGGGGATGGTTTGTAATGAAGTAGATTTGGTTGCACATGCACATGGGAGATGGGGCCTAGGTACTTGGGCTTAGGGTCATTTACATGTGTACCTTTGGGGGCCTTGGGATATATAAGACATAGGGCTCATGGGCATTGTACCTTTTTGATCATATACATTTTCATGAGTACACTTACTCTTTTGGAACTCTAAGTTTTTCCATGGTGAACTTCTCCCTCTTGAGATGTTAGGATGGTGACCCACATCCATGTTGTCACTCCATGCTTTGAGTGGCCAATCCTAGTTTCTTGCAAGGCATCATCACATAGTCCGTGCTATGCATGATGGAATTGATGATTTGAATCTTTTTTGCGAGTAAACTCTCAAGTTGGATTTTGTTAAGTTGGGAAATGAATATGAACTTTCCAAGTGTATATAATTGTTACAAAACTTTGTGATGATGCTGAACACTAAGCAATTTGGAGAATGAGAGAGCTTTTTACCATGGCTTATGCAAAGCATAGTTACATTTTCAAGGATGCTCATAAATCCAACCTTTAGCAACATGTAGAATGTGAAATACCCAAGTCCAAGTTTATAGTAACATGTAGAATGCAAAATATTGAGCGATGGCAATGGTAAAGTCTGATATGAGTGTTCTTTTCTTCTCTAGCTTGCATTTGAGCTCATAAGAGAGGTAATAAAAACCTCTATTAGGTTCAAATGCCTTGAAATAAGGTATTAAATATATAAAACTTTTAGGTTTTCTAGGTCTAGGTATTAATAAGACTTTAATGTCCTAGGCTCAAATGTTTAATAACCTAGAAAATTGTTTGATAATATTTGATTATGATTTATGCCAAATGAGCTGATAGAATCTCCTTCGAGCTTCCAAGAGCATGTACAATCTAGTAGGAACTTATAAAAGCTCTTGAGACTTTTTGTACTCTTGAGAAATCTTGTATAGAACTCTTCTTGTATACTCCTGTGAGAACTCTTGCATACTCTTGAGTGTTGATAAGAGCTCTCAATGTCATAAGATCTCATAAGAACTCATACGATAAGATCTTATATAAGATCATGGGAGCCCATAAGTTCTCTTAAGAGATCATAAGAGTGCATTAGCTCATAAGGGATATTACAAACATAAGAACTATTGTATACTCATGAGTGTTGATAAGATCCCTCAAATTCATGATAAGAACTCATACGATACGATCTTATAGAAGATCTTTGGGAGCCCATAAGTTCTCTTAAGAGTTGATAAGAGTGCAATAGGTCATAAGGGCTATTACAAACAACATTCTATTAGCTCGTAAATCTTATATTATCAGTTTCTTTGACCAAATACATGTATTTATGTCTGAAATTTAGAACAAAATTCAAACCAATGGCCTATTTTCAAGCAAGCCTACTCAAGAAGTTTTGAAGGGCTTTGCTGCCCTCTGAAGGCTTAAACGAGAAGGCACCTCACCTCTAGTCCTGGCCTCCATAAAATGTTCTCACCTCGAGTGTGCCGACATGAAAGACATTAAGGATACATTTTAACGGGGCTATTTTGTTGTATTGCCATCTTTAGGGGTGAGATCACTTTAAAAAATGCCCCCTATAGGTGGCTTGGTGTCACCCCTATATATGTCAAAAAGACAAATCTGGGCGCTTGAAATGTATCCTTGGCCCATGAAAGAGGCTATGTTTGAAGCTGCTGAGGCAACCTCAAGTAGCACGTACCTCCTCCTGGAATGGTGGCATGGCCCAAGCTCTACAACGCTTAATCTTTTTGGAAGGCCGACTTGGTGGCTAAACCACATTTGTTGTTGCTCGGGTAGGTCTTAAGGGATTACTGAAGCTAGTGAGGTTTGCCAGCCTCAAGTAGCACACGTACCTCCTCCTGGAAGCTAGTGAGGCTATGTTTGAAGCTGGTGAGGCTTGCCAGCCTCAAGTAGCACTAGCACGTACCTCCTCTTGGAATGGTGGCATGGCCCAAGCTCTACAACGCTTAATCTTTTTGGAAGGCCGAGCTGATGGCTAAACAACATTTGTTGTTGCTCGAGTAGGTCTTAAGGGATTATTGACTCTGCTAACTTTGTGGATGAAGATAAGGCCAGCTAAAGAGAAAATTATACTTCCGGGCTCGGAGTGGGTGCTACCACAGATTACTCTTAGACCATAATGATCTTAGGATAGAGGTTTCTCTACATTGAGTTGTGAGAGCATCATGACTTGAAGTCTCTTCATCAAACTCCACTCTAGTGATGTGAGGTGGTCTACTTCCTCTCACAACTCACTAGTAGTTTGTCGGGAGATCCACACATTCAAAGTGAAGTAACACTACTAGCCATTGGGGGCTGTAGCGAGGGTGTTAAAAATATACACCGTCACTTAAACGATGACGAATGCGCCGCTTAAGCGATGTAAAAAAATTATATAAAAAAATATGTCGCTTATGCGATGCTTCTTTTTTCAATCGCTTATGTGATGTTGTTGAATGACGTTTTTTGTGACGCTTGCAGAGACTGACTAGCGTCACATAAGCAACGTTACAATATTTAAAAAAAACTCCTCGCTTATGCGATGTTTTTTTTTGCTATCGCTTAAGAGACTCTACATATTTTAATACTCCCGCGCTCACCCAGAACCTCATTTCTCTTCGACTGCCCGACGGGAGAGCACGGAAAGGAATGTATGTGTGTGACAACTGAGAGCGTGCGTCTCTCTCTCTCTCTCTCTCTATATATATATATATATGTATATATATATATATATATATATATATATATATATATATAGAGAGAGAGAGAGAGAGAGAGAGAGAGCGTTCGTGTATATATATATATATATATATATATATATATAGAGAGAGAGAGAGAGAGAGAGAGAGAAAGAAGAAAGAAAGAAAACTATATTAACGTCCTTTAGAGGCCACATTTGACCTATAGGATTAATCAGATACATCCATGTGATTACATTCCACTTCGGGGGCAACAAAATGAAAATAGAGATAAAACTAAAAATAGTTTAAATTCCCTACATGACCGTAGGAGAATCCTAGATAACATGAAGGATTTCTCTAGCAGCTACTCTTCATTACTACCATGTTTGGTTGTCCTGAAATCTGCAAAATAACAGCTCTACCTCTATAGTAGACTACCCATTTTTCTTTTTTCCTTGCTTCGTATACTTTATTGAGTTCTTGTTTCCTATTTTTTAGTTGTGTGGTTGTGAGTTCATCCGCCATCCACACCTTCGTTCCCTTAAGTGACCTTTAGTTTTGTCTTTCATATCTGCGTACCTCAAAACCACATGTTTTCCTTTGATTTCCACTGTGAGGGATCTCCAATGTCAATGAAAGGGATAACTCTGCACAGCTTTCTTTGTAGAATCTCGCATTCCAGGACATAAGTATCATTCGCAATCTCCTCGTCCCTCCAATACCTCCACCTGTTCCCAACCCTCTGACAAACCACCCACCCTAATTTCTTTTGCAATCCATTGCTGCTCGTTCTCTTCATTAATCTGTGATATTACTTCTTTAATGAGAATTTCTTTAGGCTGTTGATCAAATTAATTTATCTGTGTGATTTCCTCCTTGTTTTCTTTTTCGTGTTGTTGTTCCTTAATTTGTTTCTCAAGGGTTGAAAGATGTTGTTTTGTCTGATGTAGTTCATTTTGCAAGGCTGAATTTGTTTGCTGAAGATGTTAAATCATGCTCAGGAGGTACCGCTCCCATGGTGATGGTTTTTCATTGGGTTTGGTAGGAGGGGAGATAAGTGTTTCGGAGAAGGTTTTCTTGCTGGCCATGTCAAACTGCTAGACTGTTTGAGAGGTTGCTCTTCAGAACTCCACCCCCATGAGGTGCAAGCCCTTACGTGCTTGGAGGTGGGTTACAACCCTACCCTACAACTAAGGTGCGCAGGTGGGCAATAGGTGCACAGGTGTGTATGTGAGTAGCAAAAGAGATGGGCAATGGGAAAAAGAGAGAGGGAGAGTTATGTTCCTGCCTTGGGGGCCTGACCAAGGGCGGGTGGGAAAGTGGAGCGGAACCAGGAGCAGCGAAGAGAGGGAGAGAGCGAGAGAGAGAAGACGTGCAAAGAGAGAAGGCGGGTGAGGATACAGGGGCGCAGAGAGAAGCAAAGTGAAGAGATAGAAGGCGCGGCGGAAGAGATAGAAGCGAAGCAAAGAGAGGGGGAGAGAGAGAGAGAGAGAGAGAGAGAGAGAGAGAGAGAGAGAGAGAGTTCGTCTCTCTCTCTCTCTCTCTCTCTCTCTCTCTCTCTCTCCCTCTCTCTCTCTCTCTATATATATATATATATCTGCCCATGAGCTTATGGTTTGTTCCAGAATGCTCCCCAAGAGTTTTGACATACAAGACCCCACCATGATAGTGCGATAGTTAGTGGACAGATTTGCATCTCCTTTCTTGAATAGTGCTTTGATCCAATTTCTTTGCCAATCTATGGTGCAACCCTTGTGTGATGGCTTTATTAAGAAGCCCACATATCCATTGCCGTGTCCGGTTACCTGTCCATTTAAGCATCTCCGAATTAAAATGGAGCGTGTCGGGTGCTTTACCATTGGCTAATTTTTTATACCTTTTGTAACCATCTTGAAATCTAAATATTCTCCTATCTGAGTGTTAGTGCACATGTCCGGCATTCCTTTGGCATCTTTATGTACATACAATTGTGTGACATATGTAAGCATGTCCTCCGGGCTTATGTCTCCCATATATCTTTGGTGTGGCTGCTTGTTGGATATCCCATGCAGGTGGCTCCCCATTTGTAATATTCAATGTTAAGTGGGGGCTGATAGTATGCTGTTGTGGTTTGCCGGTGTATGTATGTATTGATCCAGGCAATCAGCCATAGCCTGTATTTTCCTATGCATTCCATAGCCTCCAGTGAGCTTGTTTTTGACTGCATGATTCTGCATGCGACCTGACCTATATCTCTTTGTGTTGGGTTTTCTATTGGGTTTACATGAGCTGGTACCGTCCATGGGTAAAACGACTGACTGCTTTGATCAATTTGATGCTCCCACGTTAGTAACCATTGCATGGGTGTAGTGGGGACTGTGTTGAGTTCCATGAAATCCCCATACTCACCAAAAATGAAACATACACAAGTATTCCAATGTTCTTGTTGATTGTGCTCGTCCTCTACGTTAATCATGCCATTGTTTGAGACGATCCAATGCAACATTCTAGAATGCCAAACTTGATGGCACCCAAGCTTAGTTGTGTTGTGTGTCACGACCCTGTGTTTTTCTTTGGACAGTATGCAGGTGTGCACGGGGACATGGTGTACAGTGTGAATGGCATCAGATTGGAGTTAAAAAGGAAGCCCATGTGTGGACAACCCCAAGTGTGAAGGGGGCAAAGAGACTTTAATTTAAAAAGGTTTTATAACCTTTGGTGGGCAAAAATTAAAGTTATAAAGGTTTTAAAACCTTGGGTGGCCCAAAAGCTATTTTGGCAGGCTACTCCACTTTTGGAGGATGTGTTTTTTTTTCTTTCTGATGCTTTTTGGGAGGCGCCTACTTAATCTGGAGTGTGCGCTTTTCTCCTAGAGAAGGCTGCTGCGCAGGGGCTGAACTGTGTGTGGGTCTCTCCCTCTCTTTGGTGAAAAGTTGCGCAGGGCTGCAAGACAGGAGGTGGGCTGAACTGCAGGTGTGCTTCAGGGCTGCAACAGAGGAGGGTGTGCATTTTCTCTCTCTAGAAAGAGGCAGCACTGCAGTACATACAGGGCCGACTGAACCTCTCTCTCTCTCTCTGTGGCGACTGTCAACTTGGATTGCACATGGCTAGACTACACGTGGACTGAACAAAGAGTGGAATATCAGGTTGTCGGGCTGTTTGCAGGTGGCGCACAGAAGCTGAACTGCACGTGGGGGTTCTCCTCCACTTGCTACTAGTTGGGCTGAGTGCTGAAGGGGTACACATGCTTATGTGGAGGGGCTGGCGGCCTATTTTTGGGTGTTTTTCTGTGTGCACAAAAGTTGAGGGTTCAATAGTAGGAGGGCTGAAGCTGCGGCACATGCTCTTTTCTCTCTCTCTCGCTTATGGTACACAGGAGGGCTGGACTGCAGGCGCTCAGGGTTGCATGCTCTTCTCCTAGGTGGCGAGAGGGCTGGTTTCTCTGGACATAAAGGCGGACAGGGACTGGTTTTGCATGAACATAGACATCATGTCGATAGCGTTCAATTGATGGAACTTTCAGCCTCTCTTTGCTTTGGTTCGGGACTGTTTTGAGATCAGTTCGAGGACAATTTATGGGTTGTCTTTGTTTGGCTGCAAATTCAGCTATGTACATGGGTTATTGGCTGCAAGTATAAGGTCACCTGGTTATGTTTCTTGGCATGGGAGTGATGCAAGCTTGCATGGTTGCGTGCTCATGGAGCAGCTTTTTTTTCTTCCTGCTACTAGAAAGGAACAGAGGGACCTACAGTTATGGGCATCTCTATGTTGCCAGATGTTTCATGAGGGAACAGGTAACTAGATGTATGCTGTTGTTGGCACTATTGTTGAATGGTGCCATGAATGGTTCTGTATGGAAACATGATAGAAGTTTCAAAGGGAAACAGGCCTAAAGGTTTCATATGGAAACAGGTCGTAGGTTTCTCGAGAAAACATGTTTTTGGGTTTCTCCAGGAGATAGGTCGCATGCAGGCAGAAGTTACATGAATGGACACATGTTTGGTACAGCCTTGCTACTGATTGGACAGGGAATCCATGACAGAGATGGATAGTACCCTTGGAAGGTAGAGAGGGTTGGTACACGTGTGTCAACTGTATGGTATGCTGTGCTGTGATACGAGTTCTCTTTTGAGAGACAGTTTGGGAGTCTGTGTTGTGATGCAGAAGCATTGGATGTGTCAGGGTGTGATGCTGTTCATAGGGTGAAAGAATTATTGCGTTATGTGTCCATAGCCCAGTTTCACCAACCGAGGGTTGCCTCCCAAGCCACAGAAAAATGGGAAAAATAAGGGGAAAAGTACGGAGAGTGAGGATGCAACCACCAGAGGAATGGAGGATGGAGGTTTTGTATCTCAGCTTTTCATGAGAGTCGTCTCTTGGCAAGTTATCATGTATCTCCTGGCTCGGGTTTCGAGTTCCTTTCCAGTCAAGATCTATTCTACACCCACGATCCGTCCATGAGAACTCCATTGTCTGGCCGTCCCCATTCTCCTTTATCTGTGGGAGTTTGTTTTCTTCAGGGCCTCCCTTGATAGAAAAACAAGAGCAGCTAACTATTGCTCCAAAGCAGGAACAGGTGAGGGTAGTTACCTCACCACGCAGGTGTCCAATTCAGCACTAAATCAGTGCTATTTTTGGACTGTTAGGGGCTGTTCCAACGCCCAGTTGATGCCAGATTGCAGAGGGACCTTGCTAGGGTCTACCAGGACAGTGTGGTGGTTGTACAAAGCTGAAAACAGGTCTGTACAGAAAATACAACAAGTTGAAATTCACTGTTTAGGACTCAAATGGGTAGGTTGAGACCTGTGGAAGTGAACTCAGTCAGTTGGGATTCATTCTGAGTTGTTTTGGGACAGTTTTAGTGCTGTTATGTTGGCAAAATTCTTCCAGAACTTGTAAACTTTAACAGGAATAGGTAGAGTGCCCAATTGCACTCCCGCTTTCTATTTTCAATCTCTTAATGAAGAAATAAACACCGCAAGGGGTGCCGGACTTCGCGGCCAATCTGGTGTTGAGAGAGGGAGCGAGGATTCTGTTTGTGTGTGTGTCATAAAGTCCAGGTATTTAATTGAAAGAATTACTGCGTTATGTGTCCATAGCCCGGTTTCACTAGCCGCCTCAGGGTTGCCTCCCAAGCCTCAGGGTTTCACCGTGGGTAATCTTTTAGCCCTTCTCTCTCTTATGGTCAGCTGTCAATATGAGCCTTGGCCTGGTTGAGCTCCTCTCTTATGGTCAGCTGCCAATATGAGCCTTGGCCCGATTGAGCTCCTCTCCAACAATGTATTGAGCTCCTCTCTAACAATGTATTGAGCTCTTCTCTAACAATGTATCTCTAGTCTGACATATAGTTGTTTTAAATATATAGATACGATGAGTGACCACAGCCGTAAAGTGAAGTTGGCGATCATCAAGTCTTTGCTACTACGAGGCACTGGACTTTTTGGAGATACACTGTCAGAGGCCATGACAGATTATGTGGAGATGGATGATGCAGGTTTAGACGGCGCGATTGAGATTCTTGGGAGATTCAGTATGCTCGTACGACTTGGAGAGGGTACATCCTCCCAGCCACATGCAGTGAGGAGACGTCTTGGCATGCACATACTACTACGCATCGGTAAGCTTCTTGATTGATAAAATAGTAATGTCATCCATTTTTTACATATAGAATTCTTAATATATGTATCCTTTTGATGTCTTTGTTTGCTTAGGACTCCTATCCTAGTCACATCACATCACGAGAGTCAGCGGCTTACTCCTGATGTACCTCCTAGTACTCAGGTGACACCTGATTCATAGGGTAGTGGCCGTTCCTCCCGCCGGCGGGGCAGGTATATCTTTTATGGAGATTACGCATTAAATATCAAGTATTTTTTACAAACTCACATCTCACTATATCGTATGTTTGTATTGTGCGTAGGCATCAGCAGAGTACCACACCACCAGCCCCCACCAGTGCCGATGCGCACGTGCACTGGGACTTTGGGTGTCACATACGACATCACACCTGACGGGGGTATCCTTCAGGTCAGAGCTGGCATCACCTTCTGACGACGAATGAGAGATCTTTGCATGTCATATCTACAGCGAGTTCATATACCATGGCAGTACGTATTATTTAACATAAAGAATATGAATTACAGTTTTTTATTTGAATTACTAACTGACTTTATTTTGCAATGCAGCGATCAACTCGAGGATGACAATAAATATGTCATCAACACACTGGAGACGGAGTTTAGGGCAGGATGGAGTCGGAAGTGGTTGCTGAAACAAATGTGAACTCCTGAGTCATCGACGCGACAATGCACGGTAAGTAGAGAGAGAGAAATGAAACAAAATGAAATGCTATATTTACGTCTTCAAAAGGCCAAAATGATCTATGAGACCAAAAAGTTACCACCAGAGAGCTCTGATACCAATGGGTAGCATGGGGTGTGTTGCGGTTAAGGGTACTGCAAGTAGTCACTGAGGGTGCTGTCGGAACTACTGCCACAAAATGCTAGAAGACTGCTGGCTTCGATGGTCTACTGCTACGCCAAGTTGATCCAGGGAACCTTGCTTGATTGCGGGTACTGAAGGTTGAGATGCTGATACTGGGGTTGAAACGTGAGATAGAGGCCTTGGTAGAGGAGGGGAATCGAATCCTTGGTAGAGGAGGGGAATCGAGTCCCGATACGAACTTTCTTTCATTGAGCTTGGAGCTAAAATTACCTTGTACACAACTAGAGTAAGAAAAATGAGTCTGAGGGGAATCGAACCCTGACACTAGCCATATGAGGCTATCACCACCACGAGACTCCCCACCACCCACCCTTGTTAGTAAGTTTATAAAAAAAAATCAAGACTTCACAATGAATGATTTTGAGATTAAATCTTACCGGACATAGGCTGATCCGTGAGTTGATACGTAAGACTAATGGTCCTCATCATCATCTCTAAGATAAACTGTCAATAAAATTTCATCTTCATTATCCTTGTTGACTTCTTCAAACTCCTCGATCATTAAATTTGTGTTCACGTTCATTTCCTCTGTAGGCTCGACATCCATTGTTTTCTCCTCTTCGGTGTCTGTAGTGTCAGAGTCTGGATTGTTGTCGTTCTCATCACCTACAATGTCATCATGATCGATGGATAGAAGAATTGTACACCTCTCTGAGGTCGATGTGTCTAGATTCGAGGATGTAATCAAATCTTCATGATCCACTGTCTTAGAGTCAATGCTATCAAACAAGTGTCGACCTTTAGGAGGTTGGACATGCACAACTTGCCACCATGGATGAGCATCTGTATTCTTGTAAAAGAATGCTTGTTCAACATGAGTTGGCAGAATGTAAGGATCTTTTGTTGCACGCAATAACTTCGAGGAGTCGACGGACCAAAATCCAGACGGTTCTCTTTTCATTGTGGCATTATTGCCTTTATACCCGGCGCACGGAACCAATCCACCTTCAAAACCACCTGTCAAAATACACGAATCAAAACTTTAGAATTATGTATAGCTTTAAGAAATCTACATGTTATTGTTGCATGAAGAGAGATCTTATTTACCTGCTTGAAGATACGATATGATACTTCATAAATGCCGACTATGGTTCCCACGTGACCAAGTTCACTGTCGATAAGATTTGTGTCTCTTGAACTTGCACGAGATAATTGCTTAAAAGAGGCAACAACGCAAGAATCCTGAGTTAGACGTAAGTCATCAATAGATTTTATCCGAAGATGTTGTCCATAAGCCCACATGTTGGTATACATTTGAGCCTACACCAAAACATAAATTTTTTGAAAAAATTTGAGATTCATTTGTTTAGTTCAGAGTTTTCAAAACCAAACAAGTTACTTGTTTCTCACACCCGATCATAAACTCTCTTTGTTCCGTAGAGATTGTCTCATGATCACTAACCGCACGTTGCATACGGGTGTATAACCAATCCATGAAAGTAGTTACGTCCCCGTCGTTATTTACATTGGTTTGACGTCTGGATCTCCTCTTTTTACGTCTACCAACTCGTTTGCTTGCAAGTTCCTCCTCGTACTCATCAACGAATTGTTGCATGCATTCGCTATTATAGACAATGAAAGTAGAAATATCCAATTTATCTTGGATCTTAAGTCGAAAAGGGACTCCCTTACCGGACAATACCTCGTCATACATGGTAGAAGACGACTCATTTGTCCATACGCGTGGAGCTTTAGAATCGGTTTTCTCAAGGCATTCACAAACGTAATACATGCATTCTTCAAGCATCCATCCCTCCGTCATAGAACCCTCTAGTCTTGCTTTTTGATGTAGAAGATCTTTGGGAGCCCATAAGTTATCTTAAGAGTTGATAAGAGTGCAATAGGTCATAAGGGCTATTACAAACAACATTCTATTAGCTCGTAAATCTTATATGATCAGTTTCTTTGACCAAATACATGTATTTATGTCTAAAATTTAGAACAAAATTCAAACCAATGGCCTATTTTCAAGCAAGCCTACTCAAGAAGTTTTGAAGGGCTTTGCTGCCCTCTGAAGGCTTAAACGAGAAGGCACCTCACCTCTAGTCCTGGCCTCCAAAAAATGTTCTCACCTCGAGTGTGCCGACATGAAAGACATTAAGGATACATTTTAACGGGGCTATTTTGTTGTATTGCCATCTTTAGGGGTGAGATCACTTTAAAAAATGCCCCCTATAGGTGGCTTGGTGTCACCCCTATATATGTCAAAAAGACAAATCTGGGCGCTTGAAATGTATCCTTGGCCCATGAAAGAGGCTATGTTTGAAGCTGCTGAGGCAGCCTCAAGTAGCACGTACCTCCTCCTGGAATGGTGGCATGGCCCAAGCTCTACAACGCTTAATCTTTTTGGAAGGCCGACTTGGTGGCTAAACCACATTTGTTGTTGCTCGGGTAGGTCTTAAGGGATTACTGAAGCTAGTGAGGTTTGCCAGCCTCAAGTAGCACACGTACCTCCTCCTGGAAGCTAGTGAGGCTATGTTTGAAGCTGGTGAGGCTTGCCAGCCTCAAGTAGCACTAGCACGTACCTCCTCTTGGAATGGTGGCATGGCCCAAGCTCTACAACGCTTAATCTTTTTGGAAGGCCGAGCTGATGGCTAAACAACATTTGTTGTTGCTCGAGTAGGTCTTAAGGGATTATTGACTCTGCTAACTTTGTGGATGAAGATAAGGCCAGCTAAAGAGAAAATTATACTTCCGGGCTCGTAGTGGGTGCTACCACAGATTACTCTTAGACCATAATGATCTTAGGATAGAGGTTTCTCTACATTGAGTTGTGAGAGCATCATGACTTGAAGTCTCTTCATCAAACTCCACTCTAGTGATGTGAGGTGGTCTACTTCCTCTCACAACTCACTAGTAGTTTGTCAGGAGATCCACACATTCAAAGTGAAGTAACACTACTAGCCATTGGGGGCTGTAGCGAGGGTGTTAAAAATATACACCGTCACTTAAACGATGACGAATGCGCCGCTTAAGCGATGTAAAAAAATTATATAAAAAAATATGTCGCTTATGCGATGCTTCTTTTTTCAATCGCTTATGTGATGTTGTTGAACGACGTTTTTTGTGACGCTTGCAGAGACTGACTAGCGTCACATAAGCAACGTTACAATATTAAAAAAAAACTCCTCGCTTATGCGATGTTTTTTTTTGCTATCGCTTAAGAGACTCTACATATTTTAATACTCCCGCGCTCACCCAGAACCTCATTTCTCTTCGACTGCCTGACGGGAGAGCACGGAAAGGTATGTATGTGTGTGACAACTGAGAGCGTGCGTCTCTCTCTCTCTCTCTATATATATATATATGTATATATATATATATATATGTATATATATATATATATATATTTATATATATGTATAGAGAGAGAGAGAGAGAAAGAAGAAAGAAAGAAAACTATATTAACGTCCTTTAGAGGCCACATTTGACCTATAGGATTAATCAGATACATCCATGTGATTACATTCCACTTCGGGGGCAACAAAATGAAAATAGAGATAAAACTAAAAATAGTTTAAATTCCCTACATGACCGTAGGAGAATCCTAGATAACATGAAGGATTTCTCTAGCAGCTACTCTTCATTACTACCATGTTTGGTTGTCCTGAAATCTGCAAAATAACAGCTCTACCTCTATAGTAGACTACCCATTTTTCTTTTTTCCTTGCTTCTATACTTTATTGAGTTCTTGTTTCCTGTTTTTTAGTTGTGTGGTTGTGAGTTCATCCGCCATCCACACCTTCGTTCCCTTAAGTGACCTTTAGTTTTGTCTTTCATATCTGCGTACCTCAAAACCACATGTTTTCCTTTGAGGGATCTCCAATGTCAATGAAAGGGATAACTTTGCACAGCTTTCTTTGTAGAATCTCGCATTCCAGGACATAAGTATCATTCGCAATCTCCTCGTCCCTCCAATACCTCCACCTGTTCCCAACCCTCTGACAAACCACCCACCCTAATTTCTTTTGCAATCCATTGCTGCTCGTTCTCTTCATTAATCTGTGATATTACTTCTTTAATGAGAATTTCTTTAGGCTGTGGATCAATTAAATTTATCTGTGTGATTTCCTCCTTGTTTTCTTTTTCGTGTTGTTGTTCCTTAATCTGTTTCTCAAGGGTTGAAAGATGTTGTTTTGTCTGATGTAGTTCATTTTGCAAGGCTGAATTTGTTTGCTAAAGATGTTAAATCATGCTCAGGAGGTACCGCTCCCATGGTGATGGTTTTTCATTGGGTTTGGTAGGAGGGGAGATAAGTGTTTCGGAGAAGGTTTTCTTGCTAGCCATGTCAAACTGCTAGACTGTTTGAGAGGTTGCTCTTCAGAACTCCACCCCCATGAGGTGCAAGCCCTTACGTGCTTGGAGGTGGGTTACAACCCTACCCTACAACTAAGGTGCGCAGGTGGGCAATAGGTGCACAGGTGTGTATGTGAGTAGCAAGAGAGATGGGCAATGGGAAAAACAGAGAGGGAGAGTTATGTTCCTGCCTTGGGGGCCTGACCAGGGGCGGGTGGGAAAGTGGAGCGGAACCAGGAGCAGCGAAGAGAGGGAGAGAGAGAGAGAGAGAAGACGTGCAAAGAGAGAAGGCGGGTGAGGATACAGGGGCGCAGAGAGAAGCAAAGTGAAGAGATAGAAGGCGCGGTGGAAGAGATAGAAGCGAAGCAAAGAGAGGGGGAGAGAGAGAGAGAGAGAGAGAGAGAGAGAGAGAGAGAGAGAGAGAGAGAGAGAGAGAGAGTTCGTCTCTCTCTCTCTCTCTCTCTCTCTCTATCTCCCTCTCTCTCTCTCTCTATATATATATATATATATCTGCCCATGAGCTTATGGTTTGTTCCAGAATGCTCCCCAAGAGTTTTGACATACAAGACCCCACCATGATAGTGCGATAATTAGTGGACAGATTTGCATCTCCTTTCTTGAATAGTGCTTTGATCCAATTTCTTTGCCAATCTATGGTGCAGCCCTTGTGTGATGGCTTTATTTAAGAAGCCCACATATCCATTGCTGTGTCCGGTTACCTCTCCATTTAAGCATCTCCGAATTATAATGGAGCGTGTCGGGTGCTTTACCATTGGCTAATTTTTTATACCTTTTGTAACCATCTTGAAATCTAAATATTCTCCTATCTGAGTGTTAGTGCACATGTCCGGCATTCCTTTGGCATCTTTATGTACATACAATTGTGTGACATATGTAAGCATGTCCTCCGGGCTTATGTCTCCCATATATCTTGTGTGTGGCTGCTTGTTGGATATCCCATGCAGGTGGCTCCCCATTTGTAATATTCAATGTTAAGTGGGGGCTGATAGTATGCTGTTGTGGTTTGCCGGTGTATGTATGTATTGATCCAGGCAATCAGCCATAGCCTGTATTTTCCTATACATTCCATATCTCCAGTGAGCTTGTTTTTGACTGCATGATTCTGCATGCGACCTGACCTGTATCTCTTTGTGTTGGGTTTTCTATTGGGTTTACATGAGCTGGTACCGTCCATGCGTAAAACGACTGACTGCTTTGATCAATTTGATGCTCCCACGTTAGTAACCATTGCATGGGTGTAGTGGGGACTGTGTTGAGTTCCATGAAATCCCCATACTCACCAAAAATGAAACATACACAAGTATTCCAATGTTCTTGTTGATTGTGCTCGTCCTCTACGTTAATCATGCCATTGTTTGAGACGATCCAATGCAACATTCTAGAATGCCAAACTTGATGGCACCCAAGCTTAGTTGTGTTGTGTGTCACGACCCTGTGTTTTTCTTTGGACAGTATGCAGGTGTGCACGGGGACATGGTGTACAGTGTGAATGGCATCAGATTGGAGTTAAAAAGGAAGCCCATGTGTGGACAACCCCAAGTGTGAAGGGGGCAAAGAGACTTTAATTTAAAAAGGTTTTATAACCTTTGGTGGGCAAAAATTAAAGTTATAAAGGTTTTAAAACCTTGGGTGGCCCAAAAGCTATTTTGGCAGGCTACTCCACTTTTGGAGGATGTGTTTTTTTTTCTTTCTGATGCTTTTTGGGAGGCGCCTACTTAATCTGGAGTGTGCGCTTTTCTCCTAGAGAAGGCTGCTGCGCAGGGGCTGAACTGTGTGTGGGTCTCTCCCTCTCTTTGGTGAAAAGCTGCGCAGGGCTGCAGGACAGGAGGTGGGCTGAACTGCAGGTGTGCTTCAGGGCTGCAGCAGAGGAGGGTGTGCATTTTCTCTCTCTGGAAAGAGGCAGCACTGCAGTACATACAGGGCCGACTGAACCTCTCTTTCTCTCTCTCTGTGGCGACTGTCAGCTTGGATTGCACATGGCTAGAGAGTGGAATATAGGTTGTCGGGCTGTTTGCAGGTGGCGCACAGAAGCTGAACTGCACGTGGGGGTTCTCCCCCACTTGCTACTAGTTGGGCTGAGTGCTGAAGGGGTACACATGCTTATGTGGAGGGGCTGGCGGCCTGTTTTTGGGTGTTTTTCTGTGTGCACAAAAGTTGAGGGTTGAATAGTAGGAGGGCTGAAGCTGCGGCACATGCTCTTTTCTCTCTCTCTCGCTTATGGTACACAGGAGGGCTGGACTGCAGGCGCTCAGGGTTGCATGCTCTTCTCCTAGGTGGCGAGAGGGCTGGTTTCTCTGGACATAAAGGCGGACAGGGGCTGGTTTTGCATGAACATAGACATCATGTAGATAGCGTTCAATTGATGGAACTTTCAGCTTCTCTTTGCTTTGGTTCGGGACTGTTTTGAGATCAGTTCAAGGACAATTTATGGGTTGTCTTTGTTTGGCTGCAAATTCAGCTATGTACATGGGTTATTGGCTGCAAGTATAAGGTCACCTGGTTATGTTTCTTGGCATGGGAGTGATGCAAGCTTGCATGGCTACGTGCTCATGGAGCAGATTTTTTTTCTTCCTGCTACTAGAAAGGAACAGAGGGACCTACAGTTATGGGCATCTCTATGTTGCCAGATGTTTCATGAGGGAATAGGTAACTAGATGTATGCTGTTGTTGGCACTATTGTTGAATGGTGCCATGAATGGTTTTGTATGGAAACAGGATAGAAGTTTCAAAGGGAAACATGCCTAAAGGTTTCATGTGGAAACAGGTCGTAGGTTTCTCGAGGAAACATGTTTTTGGGTTTCTCCAGGAGATAGGTCGCATGCAGGCAGAAGTTACATGAATGGACACATGTTTGGTACAGCCTTGCTACTAATTGGACAGGGAATCCATGACAGAGATGGATAGTACCCTTGGAAGGTAGAGAGGGTTAGTACAGGTGTGTCGACTGTATGGTATGCTGTGTTGTGATACGAGTTCTCTTTTGAGAGACAATTTGGGAGTGTGTGTTGTGATGCAGAAGCATTGGATGTGTCAGGGTGTGATGCTGTTCATAGGGTGAAAGAATTACTGCGTTATGTGTCCATAGACCGGTTTCACCAACCGCCTCAGGGTTGCCTCCCAAGCCACAGAAAAATGGGAAAAATAAGGGGAAAAATACGGAGAGTGAGGATGCAACCACCAGAGGAATGGAGGATGGAGGTTTTGTATCTCAGCTTTTCATGAGAGTCATCTCTTGGCAAGTTATCATGTATCTCCTGGCTCGGGTTTCCAGTTCCTTTCCAGCCAAGAGCTATTCTACACCCATGATCCGTCCATTAGAACTCCATTGTCTGGCTGTCCCCATTCTCCTTTATCTGTGGGAGTTTGTTTTCTGCAGGGAGCCTCCCTTGATAGAAAAACAAGAGCAGCTAACTACTGCTCCAAAGCAGGAACAGGTGAGGGTAGTTACCTCACCACACAGGTGTCCAATTCAGCACTAAATCAGTGCTATTTTTGGACTGTTAGGGGCTGTTCCAAGGCCCAGTTGATGCCAGATTGCAGAGGGACCTTGCTAGGGTCTATCAGGACAGTGTGGTGGTTGTACAAAGCTGAAAACAGGTCTGTACAAAAAATACAACAAGCTGAAATTCACTGTTTAGGACTCAAATGGGTAGGTTGAGACCTGTGGAAGTGAACTCACTCAGTTGGGATTCATTCTGAGCTGTTTTGGGACAGTTTTAGTGCTGTTATGTTGGCAAAATTCTTCCAAAACTTGTAAACTTCAGCAGGAATAGGTAGAGTGCCCAATTGCACTCCCGCTTTCTATTTTCAATCTCTTAATGAAGAAATAAATACCGCAAGGGGTGCCGGACTTCGCGGCCAATCTGGTGTTGAGAGAGGGAGCGAGGATTCTGTTTGTGTGTGTGTCATAAAGTCCAGGTATTTAATTGAAAGAATTACTGCGTTATGTGTCCATAGCCCGGTTTCACTAGCCGCCTCAGGGTTGCCTCCCAAGCCTCAGGGTTTCTTTTAGCCCTTCTCTCTCTTATGGTCAGCTGCCAATATGAGCCTTGGCCTGGTTGAGCTCCTCTCTTATGGTCAGCTGCCAATATGAGCCTTGGCACGATTGAGCTCCTCTCCAACAATGTATTGAGCTCCTCTCTAACAATGTATTGAGCTCTTCTCTAACAATGTATCTCTAGTCTGACATATAGTTGTTTTAAATATATAGATACGATGAGTGATCATAGCCGTTGACTCTAAGACAGCGGATCAGGATGATTTGATTACATCCTCGAATCTAGACACATCGACCTCAGAGAGGTGTAGAATTCTTCTATCCATCGATCATGATGACATTGTAGGTGATGAGAACGACAACGATCCAGACTCTGACACTACAGACACCGAAGAGGAGAAAACAATGGATGTCGAGCCTACAGAGGAAATGAACGTGAACACAAATTTAATGATCGGGGAGTTCGAAGAAGTCAACAAGGATAATGAAGATGACATTTTATTGACAGTTTATCTCAGAGATGATGATGAGGACCATTAGTCTTACGTATCAACTCACGGATCAGCCTATGTTCGGTAAGATTTAATCTCAAAATCATTCATTGTGAAGTCTTGATTTTTTTTATAAACTTACTAACAAGGGTGGGTGGTGGGGAGTCTCATGGTGCTGATAGCCTCATATGGCTAGTGTCAGGGTTCGATTCCCCTCAGACTCATTTTTCTTACTAACAAGGGTGGGTGGTGGGGAGTCTCATGGTGCTGATAGCCTCATATGGCTAGTGTTAGGGTTCGATTCCCCTCAGACTCATTTTTCTTACTCTAGTTGTGTACAAGGTAATTTTAGCTCCAAGCTCAATGAAAGAAAGTTCGTATCGGGACTCGATTCCCCTCCTCTACCAAGGATTCGATTCCCCTCCTCTACCAAGGCTTCTATCTCACAATTCAACCCCAGTATCAGCATCTCAACCTTCAGTACCCGCAATCAAGCAAGGTTCCTTGGATCGACTTGGCGTAGCAGTAGACCATCGAAGCCAGCAGTCTTCTAGCATTTTGTGGCAGTAGTTCCGGCAGCACCCTCAGTGACTACCCGCAGTACCCTTAACCGCAACACACCCCATGCTACCCATTGGTATCAGAGCTCTCTGGTGGTAACTTTTTGGTCTCATAGATCATTTTGGCCTTTTGAAGATGTAAATATAGCATTTCATTTTGTTTCATTTCTCTCTCTCTACTTACCGTGCATTGTCGCGTCGATGACTCAGGAGTTTACACATTTGTTTCAGTAACCACTTCCGACTCCATCCTGCCCTAAACTCCGTCTCCAGTGTGTTGATGACATATTTATTGTCATCCTCGAGTTGATCGCTGCATTGCAAAATAAAGTCAGTTAGTAATTCAAATAAAAAACTGTAATTCATATTCTTTATGTTAAATAATACGTACTGCCATGGTATATGAACTCGCTGTAGATATGACATGCAAAGATCTCTCATTCGTCGTCAGAAGGTGATGCCAGCTCCGACCTGAAGGATACCCCCGTCAGGTGTGATGTCGTATGTGACACCCACAGTGCACGTGCGCATCGGCACTGGTGGGGGCACTGGTGGTGTGGTACTCTGCTGATGCCTATGCACAATACAAACATACGATATATTGAGATGTGAGTTTGTAAAAAATACTTGATATTTAATCCGTAATCTCCATAAAAGATATACCTGCGACGACGGGAGGAACGGCCACTACCCTGTGAATCAGGTGTCACCTGAGTACTAGGAGGTACATCAGGAGTAAGCCGCTGACTCTCGTGATGTGATGTGACTAGGATAGGAGTCCTAAGCAAACAAAGACATCAAAAGGATACATATATTAAGAATTCTATATGTAAAAAATGGATGACATTACTATTTTATCAATCAAGAAGCTTACCGATGCGTAGTAGTATGTGCATGCCAAGACGTCTCCACTCCTGCATGTGGCTGGGAGGATGTACCCTCTCCAAGTCGTACGGGCATACTGAATCTCCTAAGAATCTCAATCGCGCCGTCTAAACCCGCATCATCCATCTCCACATAATCTGTCATGGCCTCTGACAGTGTATCTCCAGAAAGTCCAGTGCCTCGTAGTAGCAAAGACTTGATGATCGCCAACTTCACTTTACTGTCGATAAGATTTGTGTCTCTTGAACTTGCACGAGATAATTGCTTAAAAGAGGCAACAACGCAAGAATCCTGAGTTAGACGTAAGTCATCAATAGATTTTATCCGAAGATGTTGTCCATAAGCCCACATGTTGGTATACATTCGAGCCTACACCAAAACATAAATTTTTTTTTTTTAAATGAGATTCATTTGTTTAGTTCAGAGTTTTCAAAACCAACAAGTTACTTGTTTTTCACACCTGATCATAAACTCTCTTTGTTCCGTAGAGATTGTCTCATGATCACTAACCGCACGTTGCATACGGGTGTATAACCAATCCATGAAAGTAGTTACGTCCCCGTTGTTATTTACATTGGTTTGACGTTTGGATCTCCTCTTTTTACGTCTACCAACTCGTTTGCTTGCAAGTTCCTCCTCGTACTCATCAACGAATTGTTGCATGCATTCGCTATTATAGACAATGAAAGTAGAAATATCCAATTTATCTTGGATCTTAAGTCGAAAAGGGACTCCCTTACCGGACAATACCTCGTCATACATGGTAGAAGACGACTCATTTGTCCATACGCGTGGAGCTTTTTTTTTTCTTCCGAGAAACGATCCTTTCATTAGTTATGTAAAAAACGCCCATAGGGCTACAAAAGAGATCTCTCCTGCTCCTAATAGAGAGAAGAGCAGTGAATACATCATGGCAGCCCAGGAGACTCTCCCTAGGTGCTGCAAAATACAAGCATCAGTCTAAAGAACTGAGCGGCTAAATCATACAATAGGGGGGGGAAGAGCCAAACAGGTGGCCTGTAGTGCCAACGGGGGGATCCCCGTGTGTAGGGTGTAGAACGGGCCGCAGCGCCAAGTGGTGTGAAAGGCCTGGCGCCGTAAGATCGCCTCATCCGGATGCGGTCGTACTGTCCTCGTAGGGTGTGGATCAACTCCTGCCAAATCCCCCGAATAGTCTCTGCTGGTGGCTCTAATCTCCCATCAAAGGCCGTAAAGCACCGGGCCCTCCAGGTGAACCAGATGGTGAGGCTGCTGAGGAGCTCCCATCGTAAATCCCTCTCCTGTGTCCAGCTGGTGGACGAGAAATCCGGTGCCGGAACCTGGCGAGGCTGGCCCCTAATAAATCTGATGGCCTGACTGCCCTGCTCCATCTCATAGCCCATAGCAGGCCCTGACGAAGTCGACCAAGCAGCGGCACCCCACGTAAACATACCCTCTGGAGAGAGGGGGGCCAGAATACGTAGCATCCGCAGCCAAATCTGTTGTGCCTGAGGGCAGTCCCAAAGGCAATGTCTCTGTGTCTCCATAGGGTGGCCGCATCGGACGCAGGCCGCCGGAAGACCGTTGTAAACAAGCCAAGTGCCAACTGCTGAGCCCCTGTGGGCGACCAGCCACTGAAAAGCCGAGATCCTGCGGGCCAGTCGACTAGCCCAAAAATCCTCCAGGAACTCTTGTGATAGTCCCTGCAATCGCCAATGCCCCGCTGCCGCTGGAGAAACCGTCCTCCTCGCTGTCAAAATATGCCGTCCCAGCCGAACAGTATACTGGAAAAAGGTGATGTCTGTGGCCTCAAGGGATGCATAAGGATCATGCCACTCGTACTCCCCGGGGTCCCACTGTAGCCGAGCCAAGGGGCGCGTTGCATATGCCTATATGCGCCAATCCGGGAGCACATCAGCAGGGTTGGGGTCAATATGCCACTTCCGAGAAGCGGCAGCCACTACCCGAATCCTCTGAAAGGTGCACTCTACAACCAAAGGCGACTCCACCTCCACTCTCTGGAGTCTGCCCTCATCCTGAATCTCATAATAGAGGCATCTGCCATCCTCAGTGCTAGCTCTCACAGCAATCAGGATCTCCAACTGTGTAAAGGCTCCCATCCACGCGTGGAGCTTTAGAATCGGTTTTCTCAAGGTATTCACAAACGTAATACATGCATTCTTCAAGCATCCATCCCTCCGTCATAGAACCCTCTAGTCTTGCTTTTTGACGTACATAACCTTTCAATACTCCCATAAACCTCTCGACCCAAAACATCCATCGAGTGTGCTGACAATGCCAGTGAGCTCTATCTCGTCTACTAGATGGATTAGAAGATGAACCAGGATATCAAAAAAGGAGGTTGGAAATTCCTTTTCAGCAAAACAAAGAAGCTCTATACATTCACGCTTCTTTTGTGGAATTGACCCTTTCGCAATCTCTTTAGATGTAATCCATCTATCAGTAAAAGAAAGAAGATATTAGAGATGTTATTGAATAAAGAAGATATGTTTATACTAAAAATTAATGAGCGATAAATACCTTGCGAGTGATCCAAGGTGATATATCACATCTCAGACTCCTCTTATAGTACATCCATCAATAACAAGGGGTAGAACATGCTACATACATGATTAATCCGATCAACAAACATACAAGAAAATAAATACTTTCAAAGATTTGAATAGATTTACCTTGACAAAATTGTGTCAATCGTGTGTTTTTAAACCAGACAAGCTCTTGTCATCTAGAGTGAACATGTTTCGACAAGATGCTCCATATCCTGTAGGCATACGAATCAACTGAATCTTCCTGTTGATAGTCTCCAACTCTTCTGTCTTGAGCACCCAAGGGGCAGGCTCGTAGGTTGTCTCACGTCGAGTTTCATCATAAAGTGGCCATAGATTGGGCTTTGAGTTTTGATCCTTTAAGTCATTTCTTGTAGCCGCTGTGTCTTTCAAGCCAACGAGGTGTTGCCATAAGGTTTGACCAATGTTCTTGAATATGTGCATGGAATCACGAAGATGACATATCCTCAAATCCTTCCAATATTCCAAAGTATACCATATCGAAGGACTTTGAGCTACAATACGTTTTCCTCTCACTCACTGCTTTACAGCGTCATCATCACATCGCCACTTATGATCTCCGACTCGGGATCGATAGCGGGTCCAACAGTCCACTTTAGATACCAATCCTTTGGTGTCATTAGTATTGGACATCTCCCTTCTTCTACCTTTCCATTAAAATGTATGGCTTGCCTTCTGTCTCACTTGTACATTTTCTCCTCCCAACTGATTTGATGCATTGGCCACATTTGCAAGATTTGGCCCAATTTGCATACGATTTGTTCCATGTACCGTATTTGCATTGTTGTTGTCACTTTTAAATTAATATCATCTTCACCAATCAACTCTACATGATCCTCATTCACCATTTCCATGTCCTCCCTTATCTCTTGAAGTCACATCCCTTGCTTAGATGGATTCTCCCTTAGCATAATGGCTGAAATGGAGAATGGCTAGTAGAAGGCCTAAATGGTGTCAAAAATTGATGATCTAGGGCTCTATGGATGAAATGGAGAATGGCTAGTAGAAGGCCTAAATGGTGTCAAAAATTGATGATCTAGGGCTCTATGGATAGATCTTGTTGCGTAGTGTCCAAATATGCAAGAAAAGAAATTTTTTGGATAACCCTAATATTCATTATTTTAGGGTTTGTACAACACTGCTAAAAATAGGAATTAGGCTATAGAATATTGATTTAGATGCAATTTGGTGTATGAGCTTGTGATGATGAGTGCTAACTATGCCTAAGAGGGTTTGACCAAAGACAAAGTGCAGATATACACTGTTTTGACTTTTTGGTCAAAGTCAACCACCTAGGTTTGACCATCCAAACGACATCGGATTTGGGTGTACTATGGATTTTTGGAAAACCCTAATGATGTGCATCCATCTTATGATATCATTTGTCCCAAATAACTTGTTTCTGATTGGGCCCATGTTTGACCTCCCGTAAAAAATGGCAAGTTGGGGATCCAAATTGTGTCAAAATGGAGAGGTTGAACACTTGTTGGGAAGGTGTAAGGGAGTAATAAGAGTCTATATAATCACCTAAACTCTATGCCGAATGTGATTTTATTGAATTAAGGTTTTGTGAATCTCTAAATTTTGCTTAAGTGCTCTTTAACTACCCATTTGCCTCCCGCATGTTCCACCCTTTCTTCCAAGCAACTTTGGCATCCAAAAGCACCTTACATGTGTCCAAAAATTCCCTCAATCCAATCCATGCATGTAATTTCTGAAAAATTCTGGCATAGTCTCCTTTGTATTAGGGAACAAATCTCAAGATTCCCAATGAACTCAATCCAACAATCAATGCTCCCTTGGCATTTGGGATAGAATTGAAAGCATATCCTAAGCTGCATCATACATTGACCAATGGCATATTTCATGTAACCTATGTGCCAATGTTGAAGATTGAGTGTTGATGGAGAGATTTTCTTTCTAATCTCCTAGCCAAGCCTTCCCATCCCCTTAGTGAGTATTGCCAAGGCTGGGGGCCAAGTCTTTGCGCTGGTACCTAATCCTCCGAGGTACCAATTTTCCAAGGCAATCATGGCACACCGAAATCTTGGCATTCCCCTCCGGCATGTCGAGGTACCTCACACATTCTAGATTCAATTAAATAAAATGTGGGGTATAAAGTGATGTGATAGGTGTGACTTGAACTTCAAAAATGTAGATAGGATCACTCACAATGCTTTACATAAACTCATGCACAATCCATCATTTCATTACCATGTACTCATGCTATACTTTCCCTTCCAAAGCTCCATCATCCAAAAAATATCAACACCAATGCAACAATAAAGGTGAAGCAAGTAGCATGTGGATTGGCATGTATCTTGACATTCCCAAGCATATAGATGGCTTGAATGCAAGCTTCTTTAGCATCATGTGGCTTTCCTTTTATCTACATGTAAAATCAAGAATTGAGGATGCTGAAAAGAGCAACCTTGATAGTTCCAATGTCCGGCCTAAAGCATTTCTAGGGGACATTCAAAATCAAGAAGAAATTCATGATCTGTAGAAATGGTTGTGGATATTATAGATCAAGAAGAAATAATGAGCAGGGATTTTGATTATGTAGATTTTAAAGCAAGTTTAATTATTCTAGAAGAAAAGGATGTTTCTATAGAGGATTGAGAGAAGGAGATCCTTCTCCCATGCCTACCATCCTTCCCACTCTAAAGGAAGACAATCAAAGTTTTGTACTACTAACAAATATCCATAAGTTGTTGAATATAAGGGAGGATTATTGTATTGGTTTAATTGTAGATGGATGTCACGTTTCATCAAATTTTTTTAGATAATTGCCACTAATGAACTTTGAGTGCTTGATACAGAAGCAATCAGTGACTTTTCATCGGTGTACCTAAGGCTATAGAAATGTGCATAAGAAAATTTGAAGAAAAAGAAGACACTCTTCCCATAGAGGAAGAGTTTTTCAGCTATTCAATCAAGAGAGCATGGGAATCTCTAATATTGGAAGGGAGAAACCAACGATTCCATGCTCAGAAGAAGAGATGACTCCATAAAGTTCAATTGACTTGCTGGAGGATAGGCCACTTGTTGACGATGAGAACAAAAACGTATTTATAAGAATAAATACACAACATTTTTTTAAGATTTTTACTGTTGTAAAGTAATTTTTTTGTTTGTTTATAGCTTGAGATAAGAGACGAAGATGGATTCCTCGGTCCAAGTGGAGGTAAATGAATTTTTGTTGGGCAGAGACTTGGCCCTTTGCCACTATATTTCAAGGATACCTCCACGCGTGCTGATTATTTACCACTCAAAATATTCAGATGATCCACGCATTTTATTGATGGTCTTAAAGGTTCTGTTAGCATATTTAGGCTATGGAAGAATACAACACAATGCAAAAAAGATAATGTTGATAGAGAAGGAGGAAGCTATACATATTTGTGGATATGAACCAGGGTTGTGGGCATCAAAAGGGGGGCAGGGTGTTTTTTGTGTTATGTGGCATATGCAAAGGCATTTCCTGATTTGAATACCCATGATCTTGGAGGCTATCAACACCAAACGCTATCAAGGTACAGATGCAAACTACCCGAAGAATACGAGGCTAAATAGTTATCCAAAGATGAGGGTAAACAGCTACCCAAAGAAAGCCCCAAAAAGGAGGGGAGTCTCTTTGAGGAAGACAAACAGTTGAAGCAAAAAATAAGAAGACTTTTTTAAAAGTCTTTTCCTACTTATATTGAGAATAATTTTTATTACAATTTGCATCACTTTGACTTTTTCTCCTTCTCAATCACCATCATGCATAAAGATACACTTTATTAGCATGATGAGTGTTTATAATATATTGATATTAATAACAATGACTGTTCATGTGTTGTTTAAACTAACCCAATTTTTAAGAATTTCATTGTATCGTTGCATTTGCCTTCAATACAATGTGTTGAAAATCTCTTGTAGTGCATTTGGTTTTTCACCATGCTGAGTTGTAAAAAAATAGTTGATACTTTTGGCATAGTGTGATTTTTCCATGCCTTAAGTATTCCATGTAGCAAGAGGCCCTTGGTTCTCTATAAAGTATGGGCCATGTACAAAATATGCTTCACATATAAAAAATCATACTAATAATCATTTTATATCATATTAATTAGTCAATGTATGAATTACATGAAGCAAAAACTCTTACTAGGTAGAAGATTACGTCCTTGTTCCCCCAAGCAGCTATAATTGTTTCCACAAGCGTCTTGATTGCTATTTCAAACTGACTTGTGTAATCGCCTTCAGTTGTTTGCTTATGTAAGAGTTTTATAAAATTATTAAGCTCTATCCAGACCCTCATACAAAGCTTTATCTTCCTTAGATCACTAGCTTGGTTAGTTGTGTGCTCACATAGAGATTTCCAACATTCCCATATTGTTCCAACTTGTTTGTTTTCATAGTTTGATAAGAGTTTTATAAAATTATTAAGCTCTATCCAGACCCTCATACAAAGCTTTGTCTTCCTTAGATCACTAGCTTGGTTAGTTGTATGCTCACATAGAGATTTCCAACATTCCCATATTGTTCCAACTTGTTTGTTTTCATAGTTTGACAAGAACCTTCTAGCTTTGGCTCCTCCCATTAACACATTTGACATAACATCACCAATGGTACTTGATTTCTTGCCATCCTTTTTAAGTTGCACATGTCGACTACAAAAGCCCATGTTAGAGAGTAAAATCTCACATTGATCTAAACATGCATCTGATAGCTCTGATGGCAAAATGGAATGAGCATAGTCAAGATGAAGCTTTAATAGCTTATCCTGTTCTCTAATTTTTGCATGTAAAGTACAAATGTGAACTCTCTCTAGCTTTATAGGAAGTATGGAATGCCAATTGGGATCCTTAGGCACAATACATGGTTCACCCTTGAATTCGGCTATTTTTGTTGACTTTCCCTCTTCATCTTTGTTTTTCCTTTAGCCTTGGTCTGGTATTTATCACCAATTACTTGCTTTATCTTGTCTCTAGATGGAGGCTTCATACAATCCATTGTAGGTTTGTACCAATCCAGACTATTCATTCCTGCCATGCAATAGAGACATGGGTTTGCACATCTAGGACCACTGTAGACCCCATACATGCACTTCAATGCTTTCAAGTTAGTACTCATGTGCCACTCAGATGTAAAGTTTCTTACCCCATCCACCACAAGCATCTATCCTTTATTATGAGTATCAATCACACTTGGAATTTCTGTGTGCCAAAACAACCATTTGAGAGTATCATGACTCTCATATGGAACTGCAGAGTAGCTACCCCTATGTACGATAGTTCCATCTCTAACTGTGCGTTATGTAATGGCTGGTCTTCCTTACCTTGGGCATAGTTTAAAGATTTGTTCATCAGACCTATACTGATTCTTTCCATTTTTTTGATGTTTGAGAATTTGTGCCTCATCAAGCTTGATAACAAAAATAAGACTACCCTCACAGTCTTTTATTGTTTAATGATAGAACTTCACCATGGCTGATGGGACCCTTCTAACATCTGTAAATTATGTTATCATACATGCCGTTCTTGAATATTGATTATTATTATTTTTGGCTTTTCTACAATCATTACACCGTCAACGTGTTTGTATTCACCTATGAACCCTAGAATAGCCAAATTTTATTCGTGCCATGCCATTGTTATGGTATATAGTCGGGGTAAGCCGAACATACAAAGATGATGAGGCTTCATACCTTGGATGAGTAGCTTTGATATGGCTCTTTATCCCTTTCTGCTTATTGAAACCTTGTCACATGCCTTGACCACCTCATCAGGCTAGACCAAGTCACGAAAGTCATTGCAAACTTCCTTGACTACCTTCCTTTGAAGCATTGCACACTACGAGAGCTTGAACATTTCAATCATGTCAGAAGACTTGATCATAAAAATTCTATCTATAGGATTATCGAAGCAGAAATCTCCCTCACTATTCATGTAGCTTTGAGCAAGCTGCATCCATTTCTTCTTAGCACCCCCATGTGTGGCTAGGCATGTAACACTTTTAAATTGTCTAGATCTCACTCTTAACCCAAAAGGAGTGCTTTTTTTAGTTGGGTTTTGGAGTGCACGTTCCTCCAATTTTTGGTTAGTTTGTCTAAGCTTTGTTACCTCTTCCTGAGGTGACTGAAGTAGCCTTTCCAACTCATTTACATGTTGAGTTTGTGAGATCAGGAGGTCTTCTAGTCCTTACACAGATTGCTTGTACACACCAAGCATAGTTTCAGCCATATTTGTGTGTTAATAATGGAAAATAGTAGCTTGATTATTCAATCTTGAGAAATATCCAAATCTACCATCCCCCCAATGAATCGAACACGATCATGCAAAGTGCTAAATGATCGAGACTTGCGAGTTGATGGGTCAAGCGGATAAAAACCTCCTTCAACCCACAAATCTACATGCTTCTTTCCTTCTGCACACGTAGCCTTTGAGCTTCAGCCTTATCATGTAGAGCTTTGTTCTCCACATGTAATATTCTTTGTCAAGTACCAAGTTGATAATGGGTGGTTGCAAGATAAGGTTCACCACTTTTGATAGTTGGGCGCCCTGAAAGTAGCCTGAAAATAGGCATCTTCCCAACTTAAAGGTCCAATCTCTCGTAGTTATGTTTGGAATTTAGTGGCATGGTGTTTGGGGCACATTATACATATAGTGGGTGTTCAAATGGCACCCCCTAATCAGAAATCCAGTTTATTTTAGTGATTGTTTTATTGCACAGAAATTTTGGCATTTGCATTTTCCAACTTTCTTTACAGCAGTGTATGTATCACACATACAATGCTTAGTACTTCTGCATCCCAAGTCCAATGATAATCCCAATTCGGACATGAATGTAACACATTGCATAGAGCTAACTTGATGTATTGGGAATTTTATGGCTATTTAGCTAGTTTTTTGCTACTTTGTAAAGTAACATGTGAATTTATATCCCAGATCTTGGCAAATGTGAAGCTCATCATTGAAGATCTAATGGTGAGAAGTTAGACAAATATGTCTAGAATGTGGCCATATTGTCAAATTGCATTTTAACATTTGAATTTCTTCCAATCTTCTATAGAAAATTCACTTGGTCTCTGAGAGGGCCTGTATAAGTTTAAAATAATTTAATTATATAAATTTTATATGATCCTCATCGTACTTCAATTTCTTGTGGATCAAAGTAATTTTCATGATAATTTTAACAAAAAATAATGGATTGAATTTAAGTAAGGAATAATGGATTGAATTTAAGTAAGAGAAGCCCATTTTCTCGGCCTAGGCTTGGCTATGGCGATGCATGGCCATGGCAAGGCATAGCCAAGCTTAGCACAGGATTAGACTGTTTCACGGAATACACCTTCACGACCAAAAAACGTGCAATCTCACAAGTTCAGGTTTCTTACGAATTACAGTCTCACGGCTTAAGAACCTACACTTTCACGATTTAAGCCTCATCAGGATTAAGCCATCTCACGCATTAACACTTTCCCAATGATCTTCAATATCCATTATATATTTGTTAAGCTTATTGGTTACTATTCTTTTGGCTAAATTAATGTAGCACCTGCTCCATGAGTGCATATCCAAACTCATGCATAGAAGAACATTTACACCAAAGCCTCACCACCATCGACAACTTCCAGGTACATCTTTGGATGGGGGGCCATGGTGGGAGAAATCCTGGTCGATGGTACAACCCATTGCCTGGAATTTTCCTTCAAATTACAAACCTCTCTAAACCAAGTGAAGCAATGGCTAAAGAATGATCAGTCTCAAAGGTGTCATTTTCTGAATTCTATGCAGCCTTGCTTAAAAGCTTCCAATCAGCATCTCTAAGAGAAGATGAGCTCCTTCAAAACCAAACATCCTACAAGTGAGGAACCAAATGCCTTTTGTTGAGCGCAATCACTATGACCATTCCAATTCCCATTGTGCATACAAGGCACCTATTTTTATATACTGTATATATTGTAAAACCTTTGGTCATGATACCAAAAAGTGTCGTGACACTTCATCCACAATTGACTCAAAACCTTTATCTCCCGTGCACCAAGTAGAAACTACTCAGGAATCAGTTAATCAAATACTCCAGTGTTTCTATTGTTGTGGACCTCACAAGGTGGAAGACTACACAGTTTGGAATACTTCCATGCCCATAGTCACTGACGCTTTGTGACCCATGTGTGAACGATGTGGCATTGATCACATGTTCCAAGATTGCCCAAGGTGAGTTGCTTCAATGCAACTTGTCTCACAAAAGACAACTCTTAACATCTTAAGTGTACAAAATGGGCAATTATCCATGGTAACACCATATTAGTGAATTTGGAAATTTTCCAATTCCCATTTTTGAATACTTAAAAAAGGGGACATGGATAACATGTTTGTAAGTTTCTCAAAACCCTATCATATGACCTATCGTTGGAAAGCGCTTGAAAAATGGAATCTAAAGAGCTATAAAGCGCTCATTTTGGATTAGTGGTGTTCAAGTTATGGTTAATCCAAACTTTTGACCACGTGTCCCAAACTTGTGGGAAATTCCCATATTCCCCAATATGGTGTTTGGTACCCTTGAATAAAAGAATGCAAAAGAAAATACCTCAACGTGGGTAGAAGAACATGCTTTAAAGCAGAACCCAAAAGAAAAAGCAAAACCTTCTAAACCCAAGAGAAACGAGGGACAACAAACTATTAAAACCAAGGTTGAATTAAAGGATAGGGAAAAGGAGCCTATGGAGGACATAAACCCAGAAGAGCCAAAGGCTACAAATGATGTTGAAGCATCCACCTCTCAAAGGCCACCACACAAACCACAAAACCCATATGTGCGACCGTGGGAGCCCTAGATGAGACACTAGAAGTATCTGAATATATCCTATTTCCTATCTTTTCCCTTCTGCTGGGATGAGGACTTGCCCTTGCCCTTGTTCTTCTTTGTAGACAATCAATCCTTAGACAAATGTCTTTTCTTCCCACATGAGTAGCAATGACTACGATTCTTCTTCTGCACTAAAGTTAAGGCATGATTCGAATCAAGAGATAAAATCTTTAACTTATCCTGTGTCATGGGACTAATTACTCTTCCAATAGGATGGAGCTTAGGTCATCAAAATTTAAATGATTGGTAGTGACATGGCATTGAAAAGCTTTGGCAAGACCATATGTGTCCCATCAAGCTTGTCCTCATTTGTCGTACATGGGGAGCCACCACTACTGCAGGAAAACTATTTGCAATCCTTAAATCTCAACACTCCAAGACTTTCCTCAAGCAGATCCAACAGATAAGAGCACAAGGACCAATCAACAGATCCTCAGAAAACTGAGGAAAGAAGGGGCTAGACAGTAGCAAAACAGTCCACGTAACTTCTCTAGAAAACACCCAATCAGAAGGGAGGAAATATGGGGAGGAAGAGGAGGAACTATCGAAGCCACTTGTCAAGCTACACCACAAGTTAAAACATCACCTTTCACTGGTATCCAAACTGTAAAAACAGACCACCAATCACCAACATAGCCCCTCTATCTAGATTTCAACTAGACTCCATGAGAAAACATAAGGGCAGGTGCACTAGAAGAGAAAAATGCAGATGAAGAAGGGGCGATTTATCAAAAAACATAGCTCAAACACCACCAGCCCATTGTGAAAGTCCTCAAAGAAGCAAAAAACCCAGTCCACCAAGGTTTCACCATGATGCCTTGTAGATGATGCAGGGACACAAGCATCACAAAATGAAAATGTTGATTAGAAGAGGGTGTAGGAGAAGAAAATGTGGGCACTGATGAAAAAACACAATAGCACTTCGAGAGCACTTCTTGCTCCAAGAAAATGCAGATAGAGGATAGGGGTCGCCTAGAGGTGGAAATCCAAGACCTAGATGTTTGATACCATGTGAAAGTATGAACATGCAAAAGTGATCAGAAGACACAAAAAAGGAGAGAGAGTCAGAGAGAGAGAGAGAGAGACGGGAAGTAGGCAATGATCAAGTTTTATTATCATACAAGGGATTGAGCATACAAGGGATTGAGCATCAAATGGGTGAAAGTACATATACAATAGGATTAGATTGCATCAAAAAGTTGGAGAGAGGCCCTTTATATAGGAAGACCACGATTGCCACCATAAAGCTGGCCGACATCCCACAACTAGCATAAATCATGACAAAAATATGTGTCCCAATAAAGAGCCAAATCCCACACACTGAGATGCACAAAATTCTAACAATATGTGACCTAGAACTATGGAGCACTAGCCTTGCATGGATTGGTTGCCTCCACCAAAATGGGTGTGATTGTGATCTTAAAACCCTCTAAATGACTATTGGATGACTATCGAGTTGCATCTAGAGAGGCGGGGGATTCTTATTAGATCCATATAACTAACAAAAAGGCATAGGTATGTCATTAACAATATTTCCTTATCTTGTTTTCATTGCAAAGTTGTATCTTAGAAATCTAGTGAATTAGCAGGACAAAATTAGGTCACCCCCAAGCTTGTAGATCATAAATACTTCTTTTGGTAGTAAAATACCCATCCAAGGGGGGAGGATCGGCGGGTGGGGGAGGGGGAAAGGGGGATTATTTTGGCAACTATTGTACTCATAGTTCCATTTCTTTGCATTTGATGCAAACACTCTAGTTACCCATGGTGGCAAGTACTCATGACTTTCTACGGAGAGGAAATGTACAGGTTGAAGGTGTGTTTCTCTTACTTGTCTCATCTATGTTGCTCAAAGTATGGTCTCTTGCCTATCTCTTGTTGAGATATCGAGCTCATCTAGTAGGGTGGTGGACACTGATGACCCGCCTGGGGGATAGGCCCCACACTTACACCACTGGCATGGTTGGTGAGATCATGGGAGATATGCAGCCAGTGGGATGACAGGCTGTGTGACAGCCACTCTAGAGACTGGCATAGTTATAGCGCCAGCTCATTTAGTCGAGCTCACACTATAGAGAACCCATGTATGTATTGGTTGAGTATCTTTCATATGGTGTGTGCTCTTATTCTTATATATGGTGTGTTGAGTGTTGAGTAGAGAAGAAGAAGATTTTCAGCCTCTCACCTTGTGTGTTCTCTATTAGGGTTTGTGAGTGTGTGTGTGTGCTTGCAAGAGCTCAAGCTCTCTTCCCCCCTGCATCTTTTCATGGTATCAGAGCTTGGTTCGTGCTAAGGGCTGAGCTGCAAGCAAGAGAACCACAGGAAGCGGTACGAGGGTAAGAGCTTCAACTACTCTTCCCTATTGTGTTGGTGACTACACCCTTGTCGGGAGCTCTACGGGAGACACCGGCAAACGGTCTCTGATTGAGGAGCTTTCTTCGCGGGAGTAAAGCTATAGGGCAACTATACAGTCCTTAGGACTACAATTTTCGGGCCGAAAACGCGTTTCGGGCGCGTCTGGACCTCCGTTTTTCAGAAAGCAGGCGATTTCGAGCACTGCGGGTAAGTCATCGATTCTCTGCAGAACTCTGTTTTAAGTACTGCAGGAAGACAGATTGACTATGCAGACACTGTGGGTGCTGCAAAGAGGTCTACAGTTGCCATTGGGTGTATGTATGTGCATTGAGGTCACTGGTTGTGACATTTGAGTGGATTACAGTACCGCTGTGCAGAAAATACAGCAGTTGTGCAGGAAAAACCAGAGTGCAGTTTCTGGTAAAATTGTGTGTTTGGCAAGATGTCTAATGATGGCATAACACAGATTGTGGCTGAGAAGCTGGATAAGAATAACTTCCATGCTTGGAGGTCCAGGTTAACGAATTTCCTGATGGGAAAAGGCTATTGGGACTACATAGAAGGTGAGCATGAAGAGGCACCAGAGATACCGGATATAAATCCGACTGCTGCAGATGTGAAAGAGTTTAAAGACTGGAACCAAGGAGCCAGGAAGGTTATGTATTGGCTATCCCCATTAGTATACAGGACACCATGATTGGGCACATTCAGGATGCCAAGTCCCCCAAGGAGGCGTGGGACACCTTGGTAAAGCTTTATGAAACAAATACCAAGGCACGCAAGATACAGTTGAAGAATGAACTTCATACTAAAAGAGCATGTCTGTGAATGACTATGCGCTGAAGATAAAGGGTATTGTGGAATCCCTTGCATCTATTGGTGTGTCAGTAGATGATGATGATAAGGTGGAGGTCTATCTACGTGGTCTCGGGCCACAATACAAGGCGTTTAAGACGTCTATTCAGACTCGGGAAAACATTCCCAACTTTACAGATTTGGTGTCTATGCTGATTATCGAAGAGAAGAACTTGGGTGAAGACCAACAGTCTTCACAAAGCAAAAACAGTTCAGAGCAACAGGCCTTCTACACGAGTTTAGGAAGAGGACGAGGTAGAGGAGGCCGTGGACGTGGTCAAGGAGGTGGCCGAACAGGTAATCAGAATTATGGCCAGCAGCAGCAACAACAACAGTCCCAGAATCAACAACAACAACAACACGTAGGTGGAAGAGGCAAATTCAGAGGCAGGGGGAGTCAAAGAGGCCGTGGAAATTAGCAAAGGCAATATAATGATGCACGTGAATGCTATTATTGTGGTAAGCCTGGACATGTGCAGTCAGAATGTTATAAGAAGCAGGCTGACATGCAAAATGGAAAAGTGCAGCAAAACAACTATGCATCCTCAAGTACAAATAATGAGGATAATGAAAGGTTGTTTGTTATGCAGCATGTCGTGAATGCCATGTCTGAAAATGTTGATGCAGCACAAAAAGATAATGTATGGTATGTGGATTCAGGTGCTTCGAACCACATGACGAGTCATGGGGAGTGGTTCAAGGAGATGAAAAACCCGGAAAGACTAGGTTTTGTGGAAACAGGGGATGAAACTGCTCATCCAGTTGCCCACGTTGGAGATGTGCCATTGTCTATGCAGGATGGCAAAGTGAAGTACCTTGCAGATGTACTTCATGTACCAAACATAACAAAGAATATGGTTTCAGTTGGCCAGATGATTGAGCAGGGGTTGCAGGTTCGGTTTAACCCCGATGGTTGTTATGTCGAAGACTTCAAAGACAAGTGCAGGTTGGTTGCAAAAGGCAACAGAGTGGGCAGGATGTTTACGTTGAACGTAGACATGCCTGAAATGAGTGCTGCGATGTTTGCAAATGGTTCAGGAGTTGTTGCAGACATAGACATATGGCATAAAAGAATTGGACATGTAAATGTGCAGAGATTGAAGTCTATGCAGACAAAAGAAATTGTGACAGGGCTGCCAAAATTTAAAGTGGAAGGTATGCAGAAAATATGTGAAGCATGCCAATTTGGGAAGCAAACAAAGCATGTGTTTCCACGTAACAGATATGTGAGCAGAAATGCACTAGATGTTGTGCATTCAGATGTATGGGGTCCTACGAAGACCGTGTCTATGGGAGGCTGTAGGTACTATGTCACTTTCATTGATGACCACACAAGGAAAGTGTGGGTATATTTCATGAAGGAGAAGAGTGAGGTGTTCACTCACTTTCAGAATTTCAAAGTTTTGGTTGAAAAGCAAACAGGGAAATATGTAAAGTGCCTAAGGTTAGATGGAGGGGGAGAATACTTCTCCAATGAATTCTCTGAATTTTTGAAGAAGAATGGTATTCGGAGACAGTTCACATGCAGATACACTCCGCAGCAAAATGGAGTTGCTGAGCGGAAAAACAGGCACATTGCTGAGATTGCGCGAGCATTGATGGAAGAGAAGAATATGCCGCATTGCTATTGGGCTGAGGCTGTTTCTACAGCAGTATACATCATGAACAGGACTCCAACTGCTGCCATACATGATGTAACTCCAGAGGAGAGGTTTACTGGTAGAAAACCAGATTTGTCTCATCTGAAAGTCTTTGGATGCATTGCATATGTGCATGTGCCAGATGAGATGAGAACCAAGCTGGATCCGAAAGCTGAAAAATGTGTGTTTATTGGATATTCCCTTGGTGAGCAAAAGGGATACAGGTGTTATAACCCTGCTACACGTGAGTTAAGGGTAAGCAAGGATGTTGTCTTTGATGAGATGAGCAGCTCGTATGCTGCTGAAAAAGAAGCTGTTGGGGCTGATGTGAGTGGAAGTGTGGTTGCACAGAATGCAGGTCAGCAATCACAGTCTTTGAGTGGACCAGGAGAGTCCTCATCTAGTGGGTCTGTTGATAGACCATGGAGTGGCAGGCTGCATCATAATACTAGTCCTGCAAATGTGATTACTACATCACGTAAAGGAAAAGAGAAAGTGGTTGAGCCCCTTGGTATGCCTGACATTTCTGCAGGGCATTCTCATGTTGATGGAGAGTCTAGTGGCTCAGATATGAGCCTTGATGAGGAGCTTGGGATCCCAGCTATGAGGACACCTGGTGTAAAGAAGGCTATGGAAGCCATGAATGAAAAGCTGCGAAGATCAGGGAGAGTGAAGAACCCTGTGCAGAGATTTACCTATGATGGTTATGTGGCACATCACTATGCATATATGGCAAAGGTTGTGCAAGTTGTTGAGCCCACATGCATTGATGAGGCTGTTGGAAATGTGTATTGGGAGAAAGCCATGCATGAGGAGATGGATGCACTATATGGAAATGAAACTTGGGATTTAGTGCAATTGCCTGAAGGCAAGAAAGCCATTGGATGCAAGTGGGTGTACAAAGTTAAACATAACAGTGATGGAAGCATAAACAGGTACAAGGCTAGATTGGTAGCCAAAGGATATGCGCAGACATATGGGATTGATTATGAGGAAACTTTCAGCCCAGTTGCCAAGATGGCAACGGTGAGAGTTGTGATAGCAGTGGCTGCGTCAAAGCAATGGTCTTTACATCAGATGGATGTAAAGAATGCATTCTTGCATGGGGATTTGCAAGAAGAGGTGTATATGTTGCAGCCACCTAGTTATGAGGATGTGGGTCACCCCGAGCATGTTTGCAGGTTGAAGAAAGCCTTGTATGGCTTAAAGCAAGCACCAAGAGCATGGTCTGACAAGATTTCTGAATATCTTGTC
Organism: Cibotium barometz; assembly: GCF_041138505.1. Taxonomy (NCBI): domain Eukaryota; kingdom Viridiplantae; phylum Streptophyta; class Polypodiopsida; order Cyatheales; family Cibotiaceae; genus Cibotium; species Cibotium barometz. The sequence continues at coordinate 30,996,347 of NC_141050.1, forward strand.
ACTATTGGCTTTCATGTAGCCAATGCAGATTTCTCATTGTATGTGAGACATGGTGATAGAGGGGTTGTGGTTGTTGTCATCTATGTAGATGACTTGATCATTACGGGGGACCATGATGCAGAGATCTTTGATGTAAAGATCTTGCTAAGACAGAAGTTTGAGATGAAGGATCTGGGGGAGCTCAGATATTTCTTGGGCATTGAGGTGATTAGGTCACCACATGGTATTGGATTACTGCAGAGACAGTATGGCTTGGACATGTTGTCCAAGTATGGTATGACAGGCTGTAAGCCTATTTCTGTGCCATTGGATCAGAATGGCAAGTTGAGTGCAGATTCAGGAGAGATCTTGGAGGATCCTACTATGTACAGGAGCATAGTAGGAAGTTTGATCTACATGACGATCACCAGACCAGATTTGAGCTATGCTGTTGGGTTGGTGAGTCAGTTTATGCAGGTTCCACGAAAACCGCATTTGGATGCAGTGAGACGCATACTGAGGTATGTGAAGTCTACTTTGCATTGTGGACTATTCTATGAGACTGGGACAGAGATATGTGTACATGGGTACATAGATGCTGATTGGGCTGGTAGTATCTCAGATAGAAGATCTACCAGTGGATTCATGTTTTCTTTGGGGAGTGCTGCTGTGACTTGGAGCAGCAGGAAGCAGCCTACGGTTGCTCTATCCAGTACAGAGGCCGAGTACAGAGGAGCTGCTATGGCAGCATGTGAGGTAGCTTGGTTGAGAAAGCTACTTACAGATTTGGGTCTATCAGTGGATAGACAAGTTGTCATTTTCTGTGACAACATTAGCAGTATACAGTTGGCCAGGAACCCAATCTTTCATGCTCGTACGAAGCACATAGAGGTCCACTACCACTTCGTCAGAGAGAAGGTCTTGGCAGGAGACCTTGACCTTGTTTATGTCAGCACAGAGGATCAGGTAGCTGACATCTTCACCAAAGCATTGGGGGTACAGAGAAGCTCCGCAGATTCAGGGCTTCGCTTGGTGTACATGAGATGGAGTTGAGCTCGAGGGGGAGTGTTGAGATATCGAGCTCATCTAGTGGGGCGGTGGACACTGACTGGGGGATAGGCCCCACACTTACACCACTGGCATGGTTGGTGAGATCATGGGAGATATGCGGCCAATGGGATGACAGGCTGTGTGACAGCCACTCTAGAGACTGGCATAGTTATAGCGCCAGCTCATTTAGTCGGGTTCACACTATAGAGAACCCGTGTATGTATTGGTTGAGTATCTTTCATATTGTGTGTACTCTTATTCTTATATCACTACAAGACAATGCTGCCATACACGCGCTTCATACACGCGATAAATTACGAACGCGTGTATGGTCGCGCTTGTATTTGAATAGAATCGGGCGCGTGTATTTTAGCATTTAAGTTCGCGTGTATATTTGCATTTATAAACGCGTGTATAAATGCGTTTATATACACGCAGTAATACACGCATAAATACACGGTAATATTTACGGGGTGATACTCGGTATTATACACGGGTAAATACACGCTACTGCACACGGATTAATACACGCATGGCAGAGAAAAACTGAAAAAAAACTGAATTCCTTAACAAAATTAAAAACTATTTTCCTTAAACCATCTCATAGTACATTACAGTATACATCATTACACAATCCCACTACATGCATTTACAACAATGAAATATATTCAAAAATAAATCATGCATATGAGATGATAGAAATGTCATCAATTTAGAACATACAGTGACGGATTGGTTAGGGTTCGATCTCATCTTCAATAAGATCCATCCTTGTCAAACGATCAACATCAATATCCATTTGATCAATTGGTAAGGCTACGATTAAATTTATTCCACTATCGATATTCTGTACTCCATTGATAATGGTATCGATGTCCTGATCATCCTCATCAACATCACCATCATCCTCAATGGTAGGGTCATTCTCATGATCATGAGAAATGGCATGCTCATCCTCATTATCACGATCATCTCTTATTTCTTGATCATCGATCACAACATCTTCAATGGCATGTTCGACGTCATCTTCATTGCGGCTTGTTACATCCTCCATATGCTCCATATCAGTGAATGTATTATACATCACTTTGGAACGTGGTGCAATAGGGATGACGTACCACCATTTGATGTCATGCACCATTGGTAGATAGATAACCTACTCAAATACACACAGTACAGTAATTAATTAGCATATCAAAAGTCAAGGGGTACGCGAGCTTAGATATATATGTACATGAAACACATTAGTAAAAAATGCATACCTGCTCACATTGTTGTGGCAATACGAGCCTATCTTTCTTTATTTGCCAGAACTTTGTAGAGTCAATAGTTACATATCCACTTGCATGGCGTTTTATCGTTGCATCAGGCCCTTTTTCCACCACGTTCATTTGCCATTTGACATCCAAAACATACACAAAGAAGCGACGAAAGTCAAGCCTAAATATGTCTTGGATTATGCCACAATAATCATCCATTTTTCCATTAGCTCCCTCAAAGCTACTAATGACACCGCAATCTTGTGTATTTCTCTTTTCATCAATTCTTTGTGTTCGAAAATGCTTGCCTTCACACCATATAGCATTGAACATAGTGCACTGGACCAAAATAGAAGCAATATTTGTGTAAGCAATGTGAATAAATATTAAAAGCAAATCACTTACAACTAATGCAAAACATTAGTTCTATGTACCTTTGACATGCATCCTCGTGCATACTCCCATTCTTCCGCCGTGATATGCAGCCCCTCGTCGCTCTCTGCTCTCTCCATTTCCTCATGCAATCAATCAACATGGATATCATTCGGAAGTGTTGCTAGATGCTTAGGGTACGCCTTCCGAGAGCCATGTTGCCTCCGAAAGAGAGCTCTTTCTGCTTGCCTTTTTGTCTTTGCATCCTCATATCTTGTAACCCATCTGCTCATCACATCACTATTAAGGATACAAGTGAAATTGAGATCATCAATCAATGTTCTGTCAATTACTTTACTCTGTCCTTTTCCTTGAGGCACAATAGAGGTCATCCTCAAGTCCTCTTCATTGCTCCATAGTCGTGGCAAAGAGCTGTCCACCTGACCAAGAAATTCTGAAATATATACAAGAGACTCTTGTATCAACCCCTCGGCCATGCTTCCTTCAGGCCTTGCACTTTGCCTCACAAAGTCTTTTAAGGTCTTCATGAAGCGCTCTAGGAAGAACATCCAACGTGCATGCACAGTACCACATAAAGCAATTTCGTCCACTAAATGCACAATGAGATGTAGTTGACTTGTGAGAATGGTTCGCGGAAAAGTCTCCTCTACCAAATAAACCACCTCCACTGCCATAACACGCGCATCATCCAACGTGGCTGGATCAATTGCTTTGGAACTAACATATCTGAAAAATAAATAAATAGTACGTTATACCTCATGCACGTTCATTTTGCAAGGTATAATGAAGGGTGATCTGAGCATGGGTTTTACATACCTCACAAGCTCGCCCATCTTATAAATACATTTTTTCAAACTCTTATTCGCACAATGGTCGATGCTAGTAGGTAGTATGAACTGCGCACATAAGAGCACATTTATGGTTTATGGCATTACAAAATTTAATTTCAACGTACGTACAAGACTTGGAAAACACTTACTTGAAGCATCTTGTGCCAATCGTGGGACTTCAACCCATATAGTTGCTCAACGCCTCTTTTCTTAGTGGTTGTAAAGGCTCCCTTCAATGATCTCATGCATCCAGTGGGAGTACGCAAAGTGGTGATGGCCTGCTTTACCTGCTTCTCCTCTTTCTTTGATATAATCCATGGTGCAGGCGGAAGACGAACGTGCCCACCCACCTCTCGTGGCCAAGCTTGACGCATACGTCCTGCGACCCGCAAGTCCTCACGTACGCTAACATTGTCTCGTTTACCAGTAATATGTTCCCAAATACCAGATCCCACATTCTTGAAGATGTGCATGGGATCAAGAAGATGGTTGATCTTAAGATGGGTCCAATATGGCAGCCGGAAAAAAATGGAGTACCTGCACAAGGGATTGCTCTATGTGACCTTTAATCCAATTAGAGACTACACAAAACAAGATTGAAAAAACATCACTATACCTGTTCATGCCATCTGGAGGAAGAATAGTTGTAGACTCCCAAATACGCTTCCAATCTTTTGCACGAAGTGTTTGTGGAGGAATGTTACTCTTACTAGCAACATATTTAGGATGATCTGAGGGGAGAAATCGATGATGATTATCGAATATAGTCTTACACAAACCATCAGCATACTCATGTACTAACGAGGGGCCACAAACAGGACATGCATGTTTACCCGATGTTTTCAAACCTGTTAAAATATAAATAAAAGTTAGAATAATAAAGTCAAACCGTCTAATTAATATATATAGCCAATAGTAATAGAGTAGGGAGGTAATTAGAATTCTTACCAGAACAATCGCTGTATCCTGGAAAGTCATGCATTGTCCACATCAACACTGCTTTTAAGTCGAAGTGTCGAGAGGAGGGAGGCCTACTAATGTCCACCATCGCAACACCTCTCCATAGTTCCTCCAACTCATCAATCAGTGGTTCAAGATAAACATCCATATGCTTGACTTTATGTTTCCCTGGAATTAGAAGGGATAACATAAGATGTCCCTTCTTGATCGCCATTGATGGTGGAAGGTTGTAATTCACCAGCACAACTGGCCACACGCTGTATGCGGTGCTTTTGAAACCAAATGGATTCACTCCATCCATACCCAGGCCAAGTCTCAAGTTTCTGGGCTCTGTTTTAAAGCTGGGCCACTCATCTTCAATATGCTTCCAAGCAAGAGTGTCTGCGGGAATTCTCCACATGCCATCATCCGATCGATGTGAGGAATGCCATGACATGAGCTCTGCTATGGATTTGCACTTGAACATGTGTTTGATGCGAGGAATTATAGGAAAGTGTCACAAGACTTTACGAGGTACATCAAAACTCTTCATATCTGTTCTGTACCTTGCTTCACCACAAGTGGGACATGTCAGAGCCTCCTTATGCGTCCCATGAAAGAGAATGCAATCATTGACGCATGCATGTATTTTATCATAATCCAGTCCTCCAAGAGATGTCACATATCGCCTCGCTATGTCTCTTGAGGTGGGTAGTCTATTTTCCTTTGGAAGCATGTTTGACAATAGCCTGCATCCAATATCATCAATTATAATTAGTCTTAAATCCTAAACCTTAAACCACTAATTCAAATTTATAAGTTAGAATGCTTACTTCAACAATGCGTCAAGACTTGCATTGCTCCATCCATAAACTGTTTGTATATTAAGTAGTTCAAGTGAAGCACGTAAAACTGAGAATGTGCACCCTTCAAACACCGGTGTCGATGAAGCTTTATAAAGATGCTCTTGTTCCATATCATCGTCGTCCATACCTTTGGGATCATCCTTAAAAAGATTCCGCACCATATCATCAAGCACCTCCTCTTCCACAACTTCGTGGGGTGCAGGGCTATTGTCGTCCCTTTCCCACTCATCTCTGACAATAGATCCCGAAGCTCCAGCATCATCTCGTCGACGCTTTACGTGCTCTCGTCGCGCATAGGGTACCATGTTAGGGTGTGGTACTGCATCCTGCTTCAATTTATCAAATTATATGTTACAACTCTATTAATTTAATTTGGATACCATGAGTCATTTGAATACCATCAATTTACATCTACTCACCTCTAAACCTGTTTGATTCCATTCTCCATACATGGAGATGTGATTCAAGGTAATTCGATGTGCTCGTACAATGCATCCTTGACATCGATTACACATACATTTGATCCGTTGTCCCAACCACACATCGCGATTACAATGACGCATTGTCTCATCTTCCCCAGAACTGCTTGAAGAGGTTGATGACATCCTGTGTACAAATCAGAAAACACAAACTCACTATATATTTATAATGAAAGCACAAAATCGCGTCTATTCACGCGGCTATCTCCTAAAATTCGCGTGTATTAACGCGGCTAATTCCTAAAAAATGCGTGTATTCACGCAGTTATTTTCTGCAAAACGCGTGTATCAACGCAGCTAAAAGCATATACACGCGAATATACCCGCCTTCATAAACGCGAACATAAACGCGGCGGCATATTTAAACTAAAAATAGCCCGCCTCCTTCCCCAAATATAGATTTTGAACTTAGAAATCAACAGTGCATGCGTTTTCGCCTGTTTTCGCCTCTTCCAACAGCAAGGAGGGAGCAGAGAAAGGAGCACACACACGGGAGAAGGAGGGAGCAGAGAAGGAGCAGAGAGGACTCACTTTTCCAGAGGTGAGTCACTTTGTCCTGTGCCTTGTCTCTTTTTGTCAGATTTGTTTACTTTGCTCTTTGCTCTTTGGGTTTGTCTTCTTGCACACGATTGGGTTGCTGCATCCTGACAGGGGCGACAATGGCTGGTCCTTTTATCAGGACATTCTGTCTTTGTCGGGGGGTCGGGCTTTTCGAGAAAATTTTTTCGCAGGTCGCGTGTACGAACGCGTGTAGAAACGCGTGTAACCTGTCTGCAGAGTTTTTTCACGCGCATATACACGCGTTTTTGGCCGGGTGTATACACGCGTTTTTTGACGGGTGTATACACGCGTTTCTGCAGACAGAAAACTGCGGCGTTTAGGGTTTAGGGTTTGCAGGCAATTGACTTGTGTAATGACAATGTGTGAGTAAAGAGACAGCCCATGATGTACATGATGATGTTTGTTGCAGGTTCTTTATGGATATTCCAGGTTCTTCATCCGATCCATTTGCGTACAGCAATTGGTTGATGGAGATGATGAATCACTTTGGGCGCCAACCTGGTCCGGTTGAGCTTACAGAGTATATGTATGCCCATCCCCCTCCTTCCCTGCCTGGTGTCTATACCCCTATCGCGAGTATCCAGGGCACTCCAGTGCCGTCTATTCCTCCGAGTCCGACGAGACGGCATGCAGCTTCTCCTCTTCCACGTCCACCGAGGAGACATACCTCGTCCCAGACACACTCACGTACACCCTCACAGCCACCATCACGTGCTCCCTCAGAGCCACCGTCACGTCAGGGCTCACAGCCACCGTCACGTAGACAATCCCCCAGTCGTGACTCCACCCGCAGCAGTAGGAAGAGTGGGAGTGGGGGAGGATGCGGCGGGTGCTTTGGTGGGGGAGGTGGGGGAGGTGGGGGAGGTAGTAGGGCACGGGGTGAGAGAGGAGATAGAGGGAGAAGAGTTAGAGGAGACAGTTCGGAAGAGGAGGAGATGAGAGAGATGGAGAGAGTGGTTTGCTATGATGTGACGGATAGGGGCGGGATAGTGATGGATGCGAGGGGGAGGGAGGTAATGGAATACATGCGTGGGGTAGTATCAAACTCATATAGAAATTATTTTATTAAATTTAAAGATCAAAATAGCAGATTAGTTGGGGAGGTGATAGAGGCTGTACATAGTCGGTACCCCAATCCCCCACATGCTACATTCTCGGATGTATGGGGAAGGACGCGAATAAGGGAGATCTTAAGTAATAAAAGATCTCACCTTAAAAAACTCGCGTACGATGACCGGCTAAATGTAGCTGCGGGTGGCTATCCTGCCGAGAAACCTGCCACTGCGCACAAACGCGAGTGGAAGGAGGCAAAGAAACGAGCAGAGGGTGGCGTGAAGAGCAGGCAGCATGTGGAGGCACGACGGATCCAGATGGAGACTGTTGGATCTTCGCATTTCGGATCTGGCGGCGTCGCGTCATGGGAGGCAGAGTTCGTAAGTATCCTGCCACTTTATTTGATTGTTTACTTAATTCATTGATTCTATGAATTGTTTTAATCTTACAAATTGTGTTGATTATGATACAGCGACGGGTTACGGGGAGGAAGCCCACAACCCACGATACTGTGTATGCTCGCCGGCATAGCAGACGTGACACGTGGGCCATCTTCAGAGCCGAGGGACGTATTACGGACGCGCAGTTTGAGTTGGCCATGAGACCATACGGTCGACAGGTACTTGAAAATTCGTAACGAACGGTTTTGGTTTATTGAATTGCATATATATATACTTATATACTATATATTACTTGAACAGGCACAAGCTGCTGATGATCCACCGGCCGCCGCTGCAGAGGGTGGACGTGAGCACTACTCCTCGGACATTCCGACCGATGCAAGCTCATCTGAGCATGGGGGGAGCACCGAGTCATCATCTGGGTCTGAGTAGTACTCAGACTTGTAGTATCACATTCCATATTTAGGATGTGATTGTATATATTTTTTTGTAAACTCAAGCCATGGGCTACTTCGAGATATGGACTCCCTTGTATACATGTATGAAATTTTGATAGTAATATTGAATTGATTGATCGATAGTATTACATTCATGGCTGTCTTGAATCGTGTAATGACAATGCAGTATGCATTCATGTCGTTCTTGTCTTAATCTCCCTCGTGCATATGTTCTTCGTGGATGGTCTAATGGGATGGTCTAATGCACCAAAAACCCTAAACCAGAGAGTGCTATTGGGTGCTGGAATGCTGGAACAGTATTCAGGCACCAAATAGCACTCTCTGGATTTTTTTTTTGCTCTCTGTTCGCGTGTATAAACGCGTCAACACTACTAAAACTCGCGTGTATCTACGCGGATACCCTGGAAATTACGCGTGTATTAACGCGTATAAACTGGCAGTCACGCGTGTATAAGCGCATCTAAATTAAAAAAACGCGTGTATGGACGCAAGTAAAAACGCGTCTGCAACATGAACTGAGCAGAATGCGGCTATACACCCGTGTATAAGCGTGTCTAATATAATAAGAAGCGTGTATAGGTGCGTGTATTAATGCGTCTGTATACAACAACGCGGGTATATACCCGTGTAGACGCGCGTCTGAGAGGTACTGTACACGCGGTTTTACACGCATGTCTCTGGCCGCGATTATACACGCGCTGATACACGGGCCCGCTACTTTTTTTCACAAGTCATTTTTAGCGGCTAAGAGCGCGGGTATGAGCCCAATCCCTTGTAGTGTATATGGTGTGTTGAGTGTTGAGTAGAGAAGAAGAAGATTTTCAGCCTCTCACCTTGTGTGTTCTCTATTAGGGTTTGTGAGTGTGTGTGTGTGCTTGCAAGAGCTCAAGCTCTCTTCCCCCCTGCATCTTTTCATCTCTTACCCAATGCAAAAATCAAGCTCACAAATCTATGGTTCTGTGAGATCCCAATTATGGAAATCAAACTCACATATCTATGGTGCTTGTATCTATGCTCAGTATCAAAGTGCTAACTTAATCAAATCTCTACATATAAATGCTATATCAAAGTTCCAAAAATAGATTTCATATGCTCAGTACTAACTAAAGTGCCCACATTTCTATTTGTAAAGTAATAACTATATGCTTAGTACTAAAGTGCAAAAATTTTTATTTGTAAAGTACTATATCAAAGTTCCAAAAATAGATCTCATATGCTGCGTACTAACTAAAGTGCTCAAATTTCTATTTGTAAAGTACTATATATCAGAATCCTCTCACTTCCAAAGTGCTCCAATCAAAGTTCGAAATATGCTCGATACCTACTTCATAAAATTTTCATTTCCAAGGGGCATCGTTTTTTGGCTCTTGTAATTTTTGGAGAGAAGTGTGTCCACACTAACAACCACATCATTAAATTCTTCTTTTAATGCTTATAGATAAAATTGTATATAATACTATTATTAGTGTGTTTTGAGGGAATTCCAGTTTTAGACTCATATATCAAAGTTTCAAAAACACTTTTTGTTAGATAGAGCTCAAAATCAATTTATTAAAACAAGAAAGTAACCCTTTTACAATCCCCCCACCTAAATTTGTGTGTGTTCAATTCAAGTTATCTCCCAAAAGAAGAAGAAGAAGAACTCAATTTGTTGATGTGTGACTGTGCATTCTTGTTTTTGAAATTTCCACCGGGTCTCCGAAAACAAAAGCAACACTCCTCTCAAGATTGTGGCCGGTAAGATGAGATACTTGAGCCATCACACCTCAGAAACCTTCTCTCATATCCTCATTTACCTGTCTGAAGCTTTCCGAATTAATGTTTTTCTCTGGCAATTGCTACACCTAAAGCTTCCCACATGGGACAGGCTTGCGAACTGGGCCCCAGTGTCACCACTCTGCCCCTTCTGCAACACACACAAGGAAATTGCATTCCACGTCTTATGGGCATGCCCAAATGCCTAGACGCTATGGAGAGGCACTAGGAGATGGTGGCTGGAATGCCGTATTACTCAACACTAATTTATATGGAAGCATGCGTTATTGGGAGACACCAAGCTCCTCAACCCAACGCTAGTGTGCATCTGACCTTGGATTCGCTATATTGTTCTCTATCAACTCTAAACATCTAGAAATCAGATAGTATTCCATCGATGCCTACACATGCGATGTCTTGAGTGGAAAGTTGACTCTTTTGAAGCAGAACTATGGGTTTTAAGAGGCTTGTACAAATTAGAGCTTCTAGATAGTCCTAAGATGCAGTTATTATCACCTTTGTGATATTTTCCCTTTTTGTAACTAAATCTTATTAATATGAACTCATCTTCTCTACAGCTCCACTTTCTCGGAAATGATGAGAAGGTCGAGGTCAGCACCACCTGCATGCCACAGTAAAAAAAAAGAAGAGCAGGATGCATGGAAGTATGTAGGAAAGAAGAAGAGAGGGAAGAAGCCCAAGAAAAGAGAGATCGAATCCTAAACACGATACTAGCCATAAGAACAATGCTGTTATATTACAATGCGGCAATCATGAGATTGACATCAGCACAATGAGATTGATAGCAATGCTACAAAAGCTCAAGGCAGTAGTAGCAATGATAGCAATGGTAAACAAGAGCAGTGATAGCAATGGTAAACAAGAGGGCAAAAGGCCGGCCTCAGCCCCAAGCTGTGTGAAATTAGGGCAACTACAACAGGGGAAGTATGCCAAAAACCATGCCTTCTTTTCCACAGATCAGCTACTATCCTTGATGAGGCAAGCCGATGGAGAATACTTGGAATCTTCTTATGCAAATAAAGTTTTGGTCGATGCAGCAGTGGTATCTTGTGATTCTACAAATAAGGAATATTCAGATGCTCTAGAAACACTGAATAAGCACAAAAAGAAAACTAACAAAAAGAAGAAGAAGTGGAACAAATATTTGGATGTAGGAAAATCTACAACAGAAGAGGAATATTCAGATGCTCTTATAGAGACACTGAATGAGCAGAAGCAACACTCCTCTCAGAACTGTGTCCTGCAAGATGAGATACTTGAGCCGCTCACACCTCAGAAACCTTCTCTCATATCCTCATGTACTGTTGGTGTTCTTAGAAGACTGTATTAAGCTACTAGGAGAAGAAGACAAGAACACACTCATAGCAGCGGACTGAGACAAAGTGAACACTCATACCGGACTTTACCAATATTGCCATGGCGCAGGCATGAATTTCGCATTTTGCATGTTGCTAAAACTTGGATTGATCTGTATTTCGCATTCTGCAATATGTTGCTAAAACGAGCATCCTTGAAAATATATCTATGCTTTGCACACAAGCCATGGTAAAAAGCTCCCTCGTTCTCCAAATTGCTAATTAGTGTTCAGCATCATCGCAAAGTTTTTTAACACACACTTGAACAAGAGTAGGTCCATGTATAAAGCCATGTCACCATACTAGACAAATCTTCATTATAGATAAACCATAAAACTGAGTCTTTATCACTGTGTCATGTCTTAGCTAAGAAGAACAAATAAGATTATATAAATCCATCAGTCTAATACATTAATGGCATGTTAGGTTTCTCTTAAAAGTATAATTTTTGGTACGGTTTTTAATAAGATAGTTGCACTGTACTAAAGAAGAAGGGCCAGGATCTTCACGTTAGCTAGAGACAGAGCTCAAATGACGAGGTTCTGTACATCAAAAGAACATAAATTACACTACTAGTCCATGGGCTCGTAGCGACGATAGAAGCCACGTAAAAGCGTCGTTTATGCGACACGTCGAGCCCTCACTACAGGGGTCGCTGTTGTACGTCGCTTAAGCGACAACAATAGCGACTTCTGTAGCGATGCATATGCGTCGCATAAGCGACGAAATTTTAAAAAGATATTTAACATCGCTTAAGTGAGGATTGATCGCTTAAGCGATGCATCGTACGATTACGTCGCTTAAGCGATGACGCGCAACGAAAAAAAATGGACAAATACAAAATTTATATACCGGTTGATTCATTTACATTAAACATAATGTTGTCTATATTTTTCTCTTGATCTTCCTACTGTTGCTCTCTTTGTCGCTTGCTATCTTGCAATTGTGATTGCACTCCGTGCTGTCGTTGTTTTTGCGGAGATTGGTCAGACACCGGTGCATAAACGAACATGAATTCTGGTAAACAACACTATCAAGCTCTCTTTTATTGTTAACTTTTGAAAATGATACACTCTAACTTTAACTATTTTCAAGCCTTACGTTATTTTTATAATACATATACATATACATACACATACACATATACAATGTGCATGCGCATACATAGTACATACACACATAGTAGTACATACATATGTTTAATGTTATGCATACATAATGCAAGCATGCATGCATTATATATGTATGTATGTAAGACATTATGTATATATGTATGTATATCACATGTATATATGTATCTACATTGTATGAATCCATGCATGTGTGTATGTATATACATGCATCTATGTATGTATGCATGCATGCATGCATGTATGGATGTATGTAAGCATTCCTAATGAACGGGAGAAGGGAAGGGGATAGGGCCATCCCGGGGGGATGGGACAAAGATCGACAGTTCAAAAAACTTTATTTAACTTCAACTATTTTCAAGCTTTACTTTATCTATATAATACATGTACCTAAACATATACATATATAATACATATACATATACATATACATATACATATACATACACATATACAATGTGCATGTACATACATAATAGTACATACACATATAATAGTCTATACGTATGTTCTGCATACATAATACATGCATGCATGCATTATATATGTATATATATATGCATGGATGTATATCATATGTAGTACATATGTCATATTATATATATATCTATATAATACATATACATATACATACACATACACATATACAATGTGCATGTACATACATAGTACATACACACATAGTAGTACATACATATATACATGCATACATGCATTGTATATGTATACATAATGCATGTACATACATAGTACATACACACATAGTAGTACATACATATGTTATGCATATGTATGCATGCATGCATGCATTGTATATGTATACATATATGTATGTATGTAAGACATTATGTATGTATGTATCTCATCCGGCATCTGCTCTCATCCGGTATCCTGTACTCTCTTATTTTCGTACAGAATCTGACTGGTTTTCCATACGGCTTGCGGAAGGTTCCTGTCCCGCATTCTTTCGTACTGTATGCGGAAGGTTCTCGTCCTACACTCTTCCGGATCTCCTCTGTACCCGTCTCTCTGCCTTTGGAACTCCATTCCAGTCTGCATTCCGGTTCATATAGATATTCCGGCTCCTTTCGGACCGTATTTTCCTTCAAAATGAAGACTAGAAGCAAACGGTGGCGTACTTCTATTACGCCCCAGACATGTTAGTAATTGACTCAAAATATATTATTTTACTAAGAGGCAAAATATACACAACAAAAAATTAAGTCTTTATGCCAAAATTTTGTATATACATGTCTATATCAAAAAGGGTCCTTACAGTATGTATATTATATGTATGTATGTATGTATGTATATACATGCATGTATGTATGCATGCACATTGTATGCATGCATGCATGTATGTATGTATGTATGTATGTAAGCAATCTCGGCGAACGAAAAACGGGGATGGACAAAAAACGGTAATTAAAAAACTTTTTTAATAATAACTATTTTCAAGCTACTTGGTACATGGTACTTGGTGCAGTGTACTTGGTACATGGTAATTGGTACATGGTACTTGGTACATGATAATTGGTACATGGTCCATATAGGAATTGACATGATAATGTACATGGTCCATAGTAATTGGTACATGATAATTGGTACATGGTCCATAGTAATTGGTACATGGTACATGATAATTGGTACATAGTCCATGGTAATTGGTACATTGTACTTGATAATTGGTACATGGTCCATAGTAATTGGTACATGGTACTTGATACTTGGTACATGGTACTTGGTACTAGATTCGGTGCTTGGTACTTGATTTAGTATCAGACTCCATAATGAAACTTTGAACTCGCAATTAATACATGATATATGGTATCAATTGGTCGGTCTAACTTTAGGGTACCTTAAGCAATAAACATGGGAACAAAGAAAGCTTTTTAGTGTTAGACTTGGTACTTAAGTTGGGTATCATGTTGAAACCTCGTACTTGCAAATGGTTACATGGTACAGGTATGTGGTACATAAATTGGTACTTTGAAATCACGTGCTTTGAAACTTCATGGTTCGGATCTTTAAGCTTGAAAGTTAGCTTGAGTTGATACGTATCGTACAATCAGGGACCCCTGCAAAAAATATGAAAATCAAAAGCTTGTTAATATTAGAGCCTAACATAGAAAAACAGTCACTAGAACTGCGATAAAGTTTTTGATTTGTCTCTATCTAGCTTTCCAAGAGCTTTTGAGAAATTGGTGATGCTTGCCAATCTTTTGCTTCTTTTGATGTGTTACATTGTGGGCTCGCCTCTTTTCTTGTTTAGGATTTGTTTTGTTTTAAAATATACAGATAAATAAATAACGTTCTAGCTTCTCGCACATACTTAGGCTAATTAACTTACCGACAAGAATTTCCCAATTCCCATTTTTGAATACTTAAAAAAGGGGACATGGATAACATGTTGTAAGTTTCTCAAAACCCTATCATATGACCTATCATTGGAAAGCGCTTGAAAAATGGAATCTAAAGAGCTATAAAACGCTCATTTTGGATTAGTGGTGTTCAAGTTATGGTTAATCCAAACTTTTGACCACGTGTCCCAAACTTGTGGGAAATTCCCATATATCCCCAATATGGTGTTTATTGATTTCTTCATTCAATAATAGTATCTTTGAAAGTTAAAATTAGAACAATTTATACTCACAAATGTGGCCACAAATCCATCTCGACCCATCCGCGGCCTAGTCTAGATGTGTGACCAACTTGCAGTCTCTTTCGTGCTACCATCTATGTAAATTTCATTAAACAAAATGACATCGGTTAGAGAATATTTAGAATCGATCTATCAAAGTTCAAATTAATTCTAATATACATTAGCAAAGGCACGCACCTTTTGCTGAGGAAAAGTGCTGCATAGGCATCTCTCCTTGCGGAAGTATTGCCATGTCTCCATGCACATATCAGCCCTCCTCTTGTTTGTCTCCACCATACAGTAGCGTCTATTTATTTTTCATATTGCATACCATAGAACTTGTTAGATTTTAGTGTTTTCTTTCATGCATTGCTTTTTTCTTCTCGATCATTTGATTAATGACTCGCGTTTTTATGGTACTTGAAAATCAGATTCGGACCAATCAGAGAGTACACCACCACCTCCTACTCGTGGTGATTGAGGTGCATAGAGGTCCAATACTGCACATGAACCCGTTTATGATGATTTTTACTACGACGAGTCTATTATATGCTGGTGCGCTTGTTGTCGTGGCACATATCAGAGGCCACGATGGGAGTGCTTTTCACATGAGATGACTCATGGTACTTTTGAGCGAGCACCGCCACTTGAGGAGCGACATCGACCTATGGTATGTGACTGTTCTCCCTTAGTTTTATTATTGGTTATTTTATAAATCAAAAGCTCATATATAATGTAACCATATCATATATGTAGGTATATTCACTTGATGTGATGAGGATGACTTCACTATCAGTGGTGCACATGTCCCTCGCACACGGCACGGACAGGTCACTTGTCAGCTACAGCTCGAGGTTTCTCGACATCCTCTACCTCCTGCTTTGGAGGCCGAGACGGGTGGAGATCATCCGTTGCCTACTCGTTTGCATTCTCTAGTACAGACGTATGATCACAGACGATACAGAGGATGGCAGAGAGGATCACTTCCTTTAGATGGAGTGGTTTTCAGCTTCTGGGGCACTTGCTACATGATTGCTCCATCTACCATTAGTGGAGCAGGACGAGGCCTCTTTATTACATAGGATTTACATGTGCCCCCTCGTTCAGAGGTCACCCTTTTGTCTTTCTGTGAACCTATATTTAGATGGGGTCCATGGCATCAGCTTACTTGCTACATTCAGAGCATGAGTACTTATGGATTATGTCTCAATGTAGCCTCGATAGAGGGATGACACATGCAGAAGGACAAAGACTCTATGTTGATGGAAGACCTTACTCTCAAGTAAACATAGCAGGTTATGAGTTCAAGAACCAATTGCACGTTTGTGGAGTGTGAGAATAGTCATGAACCAGAACATATGAGCAGGGATGTAGAAAGATACATAGTTGTCAATGCTATTAGATCATTACGTGCTGGTGATGAATTGCTAGTCAATTATGGATGGCCTAGACCTCCACGAGCATCCTGACTAGATGAGGATTGAGAGCTTCATTGTATACATTTCCTAATGTTATTTGGACCTCTTGTACCCTAATTCTATAGTTTAATTTGCACCACGTTCTCTACTGTCTCTATTTTAATTTGATAATCATTTTTTATTGTCTGTAACTATTTTGTTTCTATATTTTCTTTTATATAGAAGCATGCTATTGATATTGCCTTCAAGTATGTAGATTCTGGATTGTGACATCGACAATATCACAAATCAACGTTCACATGACGCATCTCACATGTCAATAGAGTGCATGAGGATCCTACGCAGGAGTGATTCTAATGCATATGCAAGACTAAAAAAACAATATTCTCAGGACTTCAATAATGTGCGGGACCATATCTTTGATAACGACGATGGCATGTCTGATTTTATTGAGGATTGGTATCAAAATAATAGTGCGAGCAATATTCCTAATAACAACGAGAAGTATCTTCGAGATGAAGCTCTAAAGCGTATCTACACAGGAAGCCAACTGACACGACTCAGTGCAAGCTTACTTATTTTGAATCTTCAAACCGTTTTGGATGGAGTAATATATGCATTTCAACACTTTTGAAGTATAGCACCTCTATCTCTCTCTTTTAATAAAATGCATAAATGCTTTTGAAAAATATGTAGATTCTTGTCAATGTGACCCTTAAATCCAAATTTGTAGTAATCATTAATATTTTACTAGTGCCTCAAGGGATTTACTCTATAGAAGACCTATACATCACACATACATTTAAGGGGCATATATTTTAAGAATACATTAGTTATAAATTTTGAGTATTAAAAATGACTCCTTTTTCTATACGGTAACCCCTTTTTCTGTACAAACTTAAAATTTTCTATATAATGATCCCCTTCTTCTATATAAATATTAATTATATAAAATGACCCCTTCTTTTATATAAACTTACAATTTCTCTTGCAAAGTTCACAAAAAATCCATAAGTAAGTACACTTTCATAATTTATTTTACCCCAAAAAATTAAACTTACCCAAAAACTTAAACTTAAATTTATTTTACCCCAAAAAATAAAAGATAAGAGTACATACATAAAGGGAAAGTACTCTCGTACAATAACATACAATGGTGGTCTATCGTGTGAACCCGACCATATAAGTTGGCGTTATAAGTATGCCATAACTCTAGTACTCTAAAATGGCTATCACATAGCTTGTCATCCAATGGCGGAATATCGGCAGTAATCTCACCAACCATGCTAGTGGCACAAGTGCGGAAGCTATCACCCACATGGGTCATCAATGTCCACCACCATAGCACTAGTTGAGCTCGATATATCAACATTAATGCATAAGCTTAATGCATTATGCATTAATCCGTGGTGCTATCTTCCTAGACATGCTAACAATGTGAATAGGAAATCAGTATCAAAAGAAAACATAGACACATCAAAAATATAAACCACCATCCACACATTTATTAATAATAGATGCATCACTCCCAATACAAAGAGAACATGATATAACTCAATCACGTTAAGCATACTTGATTAAGGATCAATATCCAAAAGATCTAAAAAAGCATACATATAACAAAAGTCAACATCCAAATAACCATCCTCCTAGTGTCCTGCTGAAATGCTGTTGTGCCCCCGTAGAGAGAGAGAGAGAGAGAGAGAGAGAGAGAGAAATTATCACATGATAAAATTTATTTTTGGTGAAGCCTTATGCAATGCTTTGTAAAATATAGAGAGAATGCATGTGTACAATGTACGATGTACATTATTATTTTTTAATCTTTTTTGCATCTTCTTTTTAACCCATAAAAATGTGCTTTATTTGCTATTGGTCTTTCTTGGCATCTCCTTTTTAGACCAAAAGCAAATAATGTACAATGTACATTATTTGCTTTTGACCTTTCTTGGCATCTCCTTTTTAGCTCATAAAAAGCATGTTGTATTATAAAATGCAGGTAGGTCACAATGAAACAAAAAAATGTGTGAGAGAGGGATCGTGTTGTAGTGTACTTAACAAGAGATATTGTTCAGTGCAAAACAATTTTTGACCAATGCCAATAATGACATGCTCAAAAGTAGCCTGGATAAGCATTCAAAATTTAGATAAAATGTTGGAAATATTATTAAGATATATAATTTTTGTTTCTTGAAAATTAACACACTAACAAAATTGAACCAAGATCTTAAAATTTAAGCCATCAGCTTAGTACAAGACCCATATTTGGCTAAAAAATATGCAATATGGTTTTTTTGAAAGGATACATAAGGATAAAAACTTAGAGATATGAACCAGGTTCAGATTCCAATTGGTATTTGAGCTAGTTTGGGTAGATAGATGCAGCTAGCTCTCATCAAATCAATACGGCTAGCTCTCATCAATTGATGTTTGAGCTAGTTTGAGTAGATAGATGTAGCTATCTCTCGTCAAATCAATACCATGTTTTCTTCTTGAATATGAGATATGTATAAAAAAGATGCATAAGGACAAAAAAATGGTTAAATTTGAGATCGAGTTTCCAAGTGTTCCAACTCGAGCAAATAGATTTTATAACTAGATAAGATTTTTAAATTCATGTTTTTGGGACTTAAAAATAATAAAAGTGTACTTACATTAGGGTTTTTTAATGGATTTTGTAAGAAAATTTATAGTTTATATAGAAAAAGGGGGTCATTTGAAATAACTAAGAATTTGTGTAGAAAAAGGGGGGCATTGTATAGAAAATTATGAGTTTGTCAGAAAAAGGAGTTATTGTATAGAAAAATGAGTCACTTTAAATACTTAAAATTTATAACTAAGGGATATATAACCCTTGAATGCATGTGATGTATAAGTTTTCTATAGAGTAATCCCTTGATGCACTAGTCAAGTACTAATGAATATTACGAATTTGGATTTAACTACCACATTTCTAAGAATCTACATATTTTGCACAAGCATTTATACTTTTATTAAAAGAGAGAGAGAGAGAGGTGCTATAATGTATTCAAGAGAGAGGTTAGTTTGATGACTTGATATGTATCACAATAGTAGGGACATAACAAGAGTATGCTTGCATCCTCATGTTTCCAAGAGTCTAATTACTTGTAAGAGCTTAATAAAGAAATATCACAACTGTAGGTTCATAACAAGAATATGCTTGCACCATCCTCATGTTTTCAAGAGGCTAATTACTTGTAAGAGCTTAATAAAGAAAGGAGGGGTGGAGGTACAAATTGTTGATGAAAATATCACATAGCTCTACACTTTGTTTGTGTGCAATGTCCAAGAAAATCAATGGTTTGTTGGTAAGAGAGAATGCTTGTGTATAATGTACATTTTCAACTTTTGGTCTTTCTTGGCATCTTCTTTATAGCCCATGCACATAGTTGTACTCTCCAATGCAAGGAGGTCACCATAAACAAACAATGTGTGTGTGTGTGTGTGAGAGAGAGAGAGAGAGAGAGTAAATGTATACATGATAAATTTTACTTTTGGTGGAGAGTGTGGTTATTCACGAGGTCGAGTATTCGAGGTTCTTGTAGACAGATGCAGCTACAGCAGCTCAGTACGTTAAGGCCCATGTTTGTTTCAAAAACGTGCAGGATGGTATCAAGAGGATGAATAAGGACAGAAAGATGGTGAACTTTGAGGTCGAGTTTGTAGGTGTTTGAGGCCACTGAATCGAGTTTGCACATAGTATACACTCTTGCTAGCTTCTCCTCGCGCACACTCTTGCTTCTTCTCTCGATCCTCTCGCGGTTCATTCTTAATCTCGCCGTCCTTTGCCTCTCCACCACCACTTTCAATTCTGCCATCTATGAGGAGAACGGTCCGTTGGTGGTGGTCCAAATTTTCCAAACTTTGTTCTCTCAGCAAGAGTCCCTTGCATCGGTAGTACGACTATCATCGAGCCCCCTACGCAGAACCAAGCTCCAAGGTGCCTCGTCACGTCATACGTCGACTACCCCACTAACACGCTTAATTTCCACGTGGCCTACCCCCATGGTTAATTTACTAAAGCACCTATTTTTCTATACTGCATATATTGTAAAACCTTTGGTCATGATACCAAAAAGTGTCACACTTCATCCACAATTGACTGAAAACCTCCATATCCCGTGCACCAAACAGAAACAACCCAAAGGGTAGAAATTGCTTAGGAAGCAGTTAATCAAACACTGCAGTGTTTCTATTGTCGTACCTCATAAGGTGGAAGACTACACAGTTTTGAATACTTCCATGCCCATAGTCACTGACACTTTGTGACCCATGTGTGAACGATGTGGCATTGATCACATGTTCCAAGATTGCCCAAGGTGAGTTGCTTCAATGCAACTTGTCTCACAAAATACAACTCTTAACATCTTAAGTGTACAAAACGGGCAATTATCCATGGTACCCTTGAATGTGCTTACATGCTTACAAGCTAAGGCACGAGAGACGATAAAAAAGAATGCAAAAGAAAATACCTCAACATGGGTAGAAGAACATGCTTTAAAGCAGAACCCAAAAGAAAAAGCAAAACCTTCTAAACCCAAGAAAAACAAGGGACAACAAACTATCGAAACCAAGGTTGAATTAAAGGATAGGGAAAAGGTGACTATGGAGGAAATAAACCCAGAAGAGCCAAAGGCTACAAATAATGCTTAAGCATCCACCTCAAAGGCCACCACAAAAACCATAAAACCCATATGTGCGACACAGGATCCAAAAGCTCAAAAGAAAATTGAGACAACCTAAGCTCATTCTTACAGACAATAGTCTTGCAAGAGGAGCCAATGGACAAAACATTGAAGTTTCAAGTTACTTTAGAGTGACACTACTCAAACAAGTGCTGGTGGAGATATGGAATTTACATTCCATGTTACCCTAGATTCCCTTGAGTATGATGTCACCCTTGGTGGAACTTGGATAGGTGAATCGTTGTATTCAATAGATGAATCCATGCAAACAGTCACCTTGAACACTCCTTCAGACATTGTACAATTGCTTTTATGGGGAGAATGAGACCATAGAGGAGCTAGAACTTCCAACATATCTTACTGAAAAGATCCGTAGGATTTTGGTTGGATTGAAAAGATCCCTAGGATTCTGGTTGGATTGAAAAGATCCCTAGGATTCTGGTTGGATTGAAAATTTTAAATAAAATCCCCACAGCTCAAGAACAACTTTATCCAACATGAGAACACAAACTCAACCCTTGAGCTATGGGATTTGTTAGGTCAACTAACACTCATGGCACATCCTGAAAGAATTCCCTTTACACAAGACTTGAACATGCCATGTTTGGGGTACTTTGAACATACAATGTATATTGAAACTAACCCTCTTACTTGTAAGTTTTTTGTGGTTGAGTATGTGTTGGAAGTAGATTTGATCTTGGGACATAAATGGACTATTACTGCCCAAGCACCATTGTGATTTGCTAGCAATAGAGTCATCATGATGGTGAATGAAAAAAAGTTGACAATACTATATGGAAGAGGATCCAACTTTAATGGATTTCTATGATGCTAAATATAAAAAGTTACAAACCTCTTCCACACATAAGCCCCTCTACACAGTGACCTCCCATCTGCGTCAACGACCAACTCGGATAAAGTATCTACTCCTTCAACCCCATCCTTACCAAAAAAATGAAGTTCAATGCCAAAACCTTGCAAGAAACAGCCATTCCTAAAGAAGTTCACCCCACGCAACCATCTATCTCTAACAAGAAACTCAAAGTCAAAGCCTTGGAGCCCACATCTCTTCATCAACAAACCTCACCAAAGGAGACAGCCATATGCTCGAAAACCTCATCATTGATAGCTGCTCCATAAGAGACTCTAGCCTCATCATCGTTGTCAACAATTCCCGTGAGTCTCAAACATGTAGCCTCCGCACCAACCAAAGTCAAGGAGGGCCCTGTTAAAACTCTAAGATCTCTCTAGATAATTGTTATGCATAAACATGCATTAATCAGGCATAATATCATCCACCCGACCACCCCTAAGCCTAAGGGATGCACACATGAATTATAAATGAAATACATCATACCTCTACCTTGATGTCACATACCATAAAGAGGTATAACTCCAATCCAATAGCATGTAGCTATAGTCTGAAATGGTAGGTGAGTAGATATGGACCTCTACACAAGAGAGACCATAGCCTAAGCCTCCAAGCCTCCCTTGAGTGTGCCCCATGCCCCTATTATATAGGAGGGCCCTCAAGTGACTCTTAACTCTCCATTTTCCATGTGTGACCCTTGGATGCCTGACCCTAACCTTAACCCTTAAGGTTAGTCCTAACCCATGCTCCACTAGAGCTTGTTCCCATGCTCCCATGCTCACAAGCCTAATGAGGGTTAGCCTCCTAGTATATGCACACATAATGTGCATATAACATACTTCCCCTCTCTCAAAACATTGCACTCTTGCAATGAAAAGAAGAAGAACTGCACTGAATAGTATCAACTGACTCCCCAAGTCAAATCCTCTATTTCCCTATCTTTCTATCTAAATTCAACCTCAGGGAGGATTAGTCAACTACAAGGTTTCCTTTCCTTGAATTCAAGTACCTTATCAGGTTCATGTGGAACATAGGATAAATCTTCACCTTCAACGAGTTCTTGAGGAGTAACTATGTTATCCTCACCTCCCAGTTTTCCTTTCAATCTATTGATATGAAAGATTGGATGAACTCTAACATGTGGAGGTAGTTTAAGTTCATACGCAACTGTGCCAATCTGATGTATAAATTGAAATAGACCACAATATCTAGGAGATAAATGCAAACAAAGTCTCAAAATCTTTAGGAACATTAAAATAAACCAACTCTCCTGGCTCAAAAGATGAAGATGAGCGTCCCCTATCAGCATAAAATCATGCCCTATCTTGAGCACTCCTGTCGGTAAGCATTTCCTACATATCACGCAAGAAATCTCTCGATGCATCAAGCTCGATGTCCTTAAGACTGACATCAATAGGTGCCCTGGGTTGATACCCATACATAAGCATGAACGGACTAAAACCATTAGCCGTATATTAAAACTGTTATAGGCAAATTCCATCATTGGAAGATATTTTTCCCAATATGATGATTTTCTAGAGACATGCACGAAGCATATACTCTACAATCTAATTTATATGTTCTGTTTTCCTATGAGACTGTGGATGATCAGAGCAATTCACATTCAAAGTAACTTCCTCGTTGTAAACCATTCGGAATAAAGTAGGAAAATATGGCATTATAACAACAGAAACCAAGGATTCATCGGTGCCCCGACATACCCACATCTGCATATGGAATAATCGATGTCCCGAGTTACCCATATCAACATAGAGAGCCATCAGCATCTCAATGAGTCACATATGTCCATCTGTAAACAATCAGGTTGACTATGTAAATCACCTAAAGTACGAAACTAGAGAAAGAAATGCCAACAAAGGAGGAATCCAAATTTCCTTATCCGAACACAACAAGATAAACTTATTTGAACTCTAAAGAGAGAGATTTCAACAAGTGAATATGACGACGAAATTTCCCTCATCAAAACATGCAGGCTATAGATAAAAGAAATTTATCTAGAGAATGTCCACACTATAACTTCTAGTTAATTTAGAAAATGAGATTGTCTTTGAATGTTGAAGTCAACATGCTAAGTGATGTAAGAAAAGCAACAATCTTGAGCCCAAATTATCCCATAAGATAATATATGTGAGGGATCACTAGCGTCCCATACCACCATGATACCACCCATACATACCTTAACAATTTGAAAACTCCCTAGTATGCCGTCTAGGAAAATATGAATAAAATCCTGTACAAAAGTAATAAAATGGCCTTATCCCAGACTTTCACATACTAAAAACTGTCTCTATATTCTTGAGACCACATCAAGGAATAACTCTTTCCGAGTGTATCATTAGAAAAGAAATTGAATTATTGGTGCCTTTCTAATGATAACTACCCAATAAACTCAATAAAGCTAGGGTAGAAAAAATAACTCACCTAGATACATAAATAACTGGGTATCCGAGTTGGAATATGTATGAGAATACAAGAAATATACTCTAAAATTACGTGCAAAAAAACGAAGGCAAATGCTACCTTCAAAGCACATGATATTATCCAAAAGATCAAAAAGATCCTTATAAAGCCATGGATAAAAGCATAGAAGCTCCTGGAATCCATAAAAACCATAGTTGATCAAAACAATCAATGCATGCCATCTAATGGTCCTTAATCATGCCAAAAGAAGCATTAAAATTGGTGGCCAACTCATCAATTTGGAGTATATGAACATGGAGTCGTTCAAGCGAAACTCCAAAGTAAGCAAATGAAGGACCATCTATGTCGCGGAGGGGGGTGCATGTGAGCCTGGACTCTACCATGCCTATGTGTAGTAGTATACTCTCCAACATAGGGGACCTTGAATCTAGCGTCATCGTGATGACAGCTCCAAGATCTTCTCTACCACCATTCCAAAAGCCCTAAGTTCCTCTCTTTTTTATTTGTACACAAAGACAATGTCACGAGCGAAGATTGCATCTCTCAACATCCATCACATGTCCTCCAAATAATTATAACCAGAGTTCATTCTACACTACCCTTAGGCATATCATCTCTCAACATCCTTCACATGTACTCTAAATAATTATAACTAGAGCTCATTCCTACACTACGCTTAGATATACCATCACCTACGTTCATGATAATGGCTATCTGGATCAAACATCAGTATAAGCATACTAAGAATTTTTGCCGTCACCACATTTGTACATGATATAGGCTATAATTTCTTCTCGCCACCCTTATCCATATTGCATATAACAAAAAATTTTGTCATGAAAACAGATACCTATGTGGGTCAAAATTTACACCCATAAACTATATGATGTATGCCTCTAAGATTGTCATGCGGCACCACGTGTATTTGAAAATTGAATTGTAGAACAAAAATCAGGATTGGTGAATCAATCGACTCGTGGTTTTCCAAATCAATGGAGCCTTTCACATTTGGATTAAAACCAATGGATTATAGGTCATCATGGATTATCTCATCTAGCTCTTCTATTATCATGAATTTTTGGCATCTACTATGTAGCGTTTCTCTCTCTTTACTTTCTCTCTCCTGTACATTGAATTTTATCTCAACTAAAACTCAAAACTGACTCAAACTGATTAAACATTCCTGAAACTCTTAGTACTCTGCACAGTATATACACATCATTGGTCTCTATTTTTGTCCACACATATTTAGCAACCCCCTATTTCTGCTGAGACATTCATGTCCAGCAGTTGTACAAATAGAGATGTGATATTTAGATCTTCCTCTGTACTATTCCAACCTCCTGACATGCATGATAAGCTTCCCGATCTTTTTCTTTCAAGGCTAACATCAACTGAGCAAAATATTTCTTTAATCGCAGACCATTTACTCTTCTTTTATGCTTAAGGGAAACATTTTTGTACCCAAGGAAACTTTTATTAATGAGCTTAAGTTAATGGAAAAACTTTTTAACGATGAGCTTTTCCAATTGGTTATGGATCTAGTGTCTTCATGTGTTTATTTTGATGTTAACACTGTTTCTTTGGATGTTTGGGAAAGTGAAGTGTTAGATTCCATTAAGAGCAAATTTTAGGATGTATTTTCTAATGAGGTACCTCATGGCTTACCTCCTAAACGAGAGGTGGACCATAAAATTGAGCTAGTGCCAGGTGCAGAACCTTTTAGTATTCCTCTATATAGGCTTCGCTAGGCTGAGGAAGATGAGGTAGCAGAGAAACTAGCTGAATACTTGAGGATGGGTCAAATTAGACCAAGTAAGTCTCCTTGGGGTGCACCAATTCTCCTAGTTAAGAAAAAAGATCAAGGTACCTGGCGGATATGTATTGATTACAAATGTCTTTCAAAAGTTATAATTAAAAACAAATACCCATTCCCTAGATTAGACAATCTTATTGATAGGTTGCAAGGAGCTAAGTATTTCACAAATCTTGATTTGGGAACCGGTTATCATGAGATCTGTATTACGGAGGAAGATGTTCCTAAAATTTCTTTTAGGACACGTTATGGCCATTATGAATTTTTAGTGTGGTCGAGATGTCTAGACAGATGCTTGATGACATGGAGCAGTAGATGCAGTCAATCCGCAAAGATTTAAGAGCTGCCCAAGATAGACAGAAGCAGTATGCTGATAAGAAGAGGTCAGGCAGAAATTTTGAAGAAGCAGATATGGTCTTCATTCGTTTACGCCCCAAAAGAAGTTCTCTATCTCTTGGGAAGTAAA
Organism: Cibotium barometz; assembly: GCF_041138505.1. NCBI lineage: Eukaryota > Viridiplantae > Streptophyta > Polypodiopsida > Cyatheales > Cibotiaceae > Cibotium > Cibotium barometz. The sequence continues at coordinate 31,023,236 of NC_141050.1, forward strand.
AGAAGTTATACCCTAGATACTGTGGGCCTTATCTGATTACACAGAAAGTAGGTGACTTAGCCTATGAACTTCTTCTACCTCCTCATCTCAAAGTACATAATGTATTTCATGTCATCCTACTTAAGAAGTATGTACCGAGCCCTCGAATCATGTGCTTAATGATGAAGTCTTAACTTTTTCAATCCAAGGGCTGATGGAACTCCAACCTGAAGAAATCCTTGATGTTCGAGAAAAGGTTCTCAGGAATAGAATTTCTAAGAGAATTATTAGTCAAATGGAAGTTCTATCCTTTTGAAGATGCCACCTAGGACAAAGAAGCGAAACTGATGCAGGATTACTCCCACTTTGCGAGATGAGGACATCTCGCGTTTTTCAAGTGGGAGAGAGTGTAAGATTCCTCCCCAACCCCTCAAGATGTCCAATATCTTCCCCTGTAATCAATCCCCTTTTCAGAATAACAAAAGATCTTGTTTCTACTTGTTTTGTCCTAGAGAGAGAAAATGTTCTAGAGAGAGATAACTCAGTTTTTAGATATCTTTGGATGAAAAAATATCCTTTCTTATTAAAATAAATCCCCCCGAAATAAAAGTTTAAAAAGAATTTCCTAAGGTGCATTAGAAATAAATTATAATCTGCTAAAAAGACCTTAGCCTAAGGGTCCAGATTTTTTGAAAATTTTAGATTAAGGTTCTGAGGGGCCAATCACATTAATCCAAATGTAGGGAGGAGATAAATTTAATAAATAAAGAAAAACCCCTAAAAATAAGTAAATACTCACATAAGATGAAGAGTGGACTAAGGACCAAAGGAAATACTAAAAAAATGAATTTTAGACACCTTAGAGTGGGGATTCCCCCTCATGAAGAAGGCGCCTATTTCACATGTGTGGAGGAGTTTTAAACTCTTAAATAATGAGACATTTCATCTCTCCTCTCTCCTAATTCAAGTCTAGTTCCAAAAATTAAGCTGAATTGACCAAAAAATGGTCAAAAATTGACCAAACTAATCTGAAAAATTCTAGAATCAGTTTGCTTGGTTAGAGACTCACTTTTTCCTATAAATAAAAGCCTCTCCCTTTGTAAAATCTTAATAGTGTTTCTGCACTATTACTCTGCTCCTCCCGAGAGCCAAAAACATTGAATTCACTTGTTTTTGACTAATTCATCTACAAAGAATTGGTGGCCACTGTTGATCCAAACAAGAGTAGAATCTTCAATCCCTCAAGCCAAAGGAAAGCTCACAAAACTCCATGTAAGTTTAAAATTCTACTTTTTTTTAATTCTAATCTATGGTTTTTTGAATTCTTTGCTTTTTAATGTGAATATTAATGTTAAGCCTTGATGAAAAGGCTTCCCCCTTCTCTTCATTAAGAATTTCAGCCTTTCTTTATCCTAAAATGAGAAACAAATAAATTAAGTTAAACTTTTCCTATTGATTACTCTTTAGAAGTGAAAATTGATTAGATTAGAGTGCTTTATTTCATCTTGGGATAAATTTTAAAGTAAATTTAAAATGTAAAAATTGAGAATTGGTTAGCCATACAAAGGAGGTTATGGTAAAATTTTCTTAAATTTTGCGAAATTGCAGGGATTGACTATCATGACACTTTTTCTCCTGTAGTTCATAGTACAAGCATTCGAGTACTACTAGCTTTTGCAACTCAGTTTGATTTGAAAATACATCAAATGGATGTTAAGACAGCTTTTCTTAATGGAGATTTAAAGGAGGAAAAATATATGGAGCAACCTGAAGGGTTTACAATTTCCGGAAAGGAACATCTTGTATGCCAACTCCATCGTGCTTTGTATGGACTAAAACAAGCTTTACGATCATGGTACATCAAGATTGATCAATTTCTCACATCTCAGGGGTTTGTTTCTTGATTCTCTTATCCAAATCTTTATATCAAGTGCAATGTGGATAACCATTTTGTGATATTGGCCCTTTATGTTGATGACACTATACTTGTGTCTAATAATCTATCTTTCATGCCACAAGTAAAAAAGTTTTTATCTTGTTGGTTGTCTTCAATTTGTGAGCATGAGCACTCGTCTTGATATTTTGTTTATAGCAAATCTGTTAGGACAATACTTGTCCTCTCCTACAAGAGATTGGTCGCAAGCTAAATGTGTTTTGAAATACTTGAAGGACGCTGCAGATTTTGGACTTGTATATCGCCGTCAACAAGAAGACATATCTTCATCAACTTCTCTTAATCTTTTGGGTTATTCAGATGCTGATTGGGCAAGCTCTAACTTGTCCCCATGCGATCCACAGTGGTAATTTCTTCTTTATCAATGGTTGTTTGGTATCTTGGGCTAGCAATGGTTGTTTGGTATCTTGGGCTAGCAAGAAACAATGCTGTATTGTAGTTTCTACTACAGAGTCTGAATATATAGCTGCATCTTTAGCAGCTCGTGAATTGGTTTGGCTTCGACAATTGCTTGCTGATATTGGTCATTCTCCTTCCTCAAGCAGTCCTCTTAGATGTGACAACCAAAGTGCTATTAGTCTAGCCAAAGACTACGTGCAACATAGCAAGTCCAAGCATATTACAGTTCATTATCACTATGTTCAACATGAAGTAAGGAAAGAAGTAATAATGGTAGAAAATTGTCCAATTGATCAAATGATTGTAGAAATTCTCACCAAAGGACTCCATGAAGCTCGGTTTACACTTTCGCTATCAGAACTTGGAGTTAAAGAGGCCTCTCTTTTTGGAGATTAGCACATCTTACGTCATGTCAATTTTGTCTAGACTTGTACATAGCCTATAGACTTTAGGACACTTCACACATTACTTCACATCATGCACATTTATTGTTTGTACTTTGTATAGAGAAGCACATTGCATAGGACTTTAAGGTGGCATTGTACATTTATATGTAGGAGCTCGGGTTTTTCCCTTGTGTTCCCAAGGGTTTTTTTACTCGCAGCTGGAGACCTTTATTTGGGTGGGGGTGTTGGAGCTATATATAGCTAGCCATAACTCACTCTAGGTCTTGCCTATATATATGTGACTTGTGACTAATATGATTCATTCTTGTGGAGCGTATGTGGTGTCTCTTGTCTCGTCTCTCTCTCCCTCTCTCAACACCTCCAACAGACCGTTCTCCTGATAGACGGCAGAACTGAAAGTGGTGAGGCAAAGGACGACAAGATTAAGAATGAACCGCGAGAGAGGAAGAGGAGAAGTAAGAGTGTACGCGAGGAGAAGCTAGCAACTACAGCAAGAACCTCGAATACTCGACCTCGTGAATAACCACACTCTCCACCAAAAGTAAAATTTATCATGTATACATTTCCTCTCTCTCTCTCTCTCTCTCTCACACACACACACACACACACACACACACACACTATTTGTTCATGGTGACCTCCTTGCATTGGAGAGTACAACTATGTGCATGGGCTATAAAGAAGATGCCAAAGAAAGACCAAAAGTTGAAAGTGTACATTATACACAAGCATTCTCTCTTACCAACAGACCATTGATTTTCTTGGACATTGCACACAAACAAAGTGTAGAGCTATGTGATATTTTCATCAACAATTTTTTGTACCTCCACCCCTCCTTTCTTTATTAAGCTCTTACAAGTAATTAGCCTCTTGAAAACATGAGGATGGTGCAAGCATATTCTTGTTATGAACCTACAGTTGTGATATTTCTTTATTAATCTCTTACAAGTAATTAGACTCTTGGAAACATGAGGATGCAAGTATACTCTTGTTATGTCCCCACTATTGTGATACATATCAAGTCATCAAACATGAGGATGCAAGTATACTCTTGTTATGTCCCTACTATTGTGACACATATCAAGTCATCAAATTAACCTCTCTCTTGAATACATTATAGCACCTTTCTCTCTCTCTCTCTTTTAATAAAAGTATAAATGCTTATGCAAAATATGTAGATTCTTAGCAATGTGGTAGTTAAATCCAAATTCGTAATGTTCATTAGTACTTGACTAGTGCATCAAGGGATTACTCTATAGAAAACTTATACATCACATGTATTCAAGGGGTATATATCCCTTAGTTATAAATTTTAAGTATTTAAAGTGACTCCTTTTTCCATACAATAACTCCTTTTTCTTACAAACTCGCAATTTTCTATACAATGCCCCCCTTTTTCTACACAAATTTGAGTTATTCAAATGACCCCCTTTTTCTATACAAACTATAAATTTTCTTATAGAATCCATAAAAAAACCCTAATGTAAGTACACTTTTACTATTTTTAAATCCCAAAAACATGAATTTAAAAATCCTATTTATTTGTAAAATCTATTTGCTCGAGTTGGAACACTTGGAAACTCGATCTAAAATTTAACCATTTTTTTGTCCTTATGCATCTTTTTTATACATATCTCATATTTATGAAGAAAACATGGTATTGATTTGAAGAGAGATTGCTGCATCTATCTACTCAAAGTAGCTCAAACACCAATTGATGAGAGCTAGCCGTATTAATTTGATGAGAGCTAGCAGCATCTATCTACCCGAACTAGCTCAAATACCAATTGGAATCTCGACCTGGTTCATATCTCCCTTGGTCCTTTCCAAAGTTTGTGTTGTTAGGTCTTTCCTCCTTCGAGCCAAAAATGCAACATACCATTGTGGGTATCCTCGCTCTCTTATCACACTGGAATGATCCTTTGTGAATGGGGTGAAGGTAGAGCTCTCAATGCCTAGATGCAAGCAAGAAGAGATGGTCCTTTTCGCGACGGTTCTCTCTCACAAAAGGTGGGGGAAGAAGAAGAAGTTATTGCCAAGAAGAAAACCTACACTCAAACCTATCTAGCATGCATCCATCATGCAAGCAAGATTCAGTAGCAAAAGCAAGAAGAAGGAGCTATTCCTTCATGATGAGTTAGTGTGTTTATTTTCAAGAAACAAAAATTATATATCTTAATAATATTTTCAACATTTTATCTAAATTCTTAATACTTATCTAGGCTACTTTTGAGCATTGTCATTATTGTCATTGGTCAAAAATTATTTTGCACTGAACAATATCTCTTGTTAAGTACACTACAACACGATCCCTCTCTCTCTCACACTTTTTTGTTTCATTGTGACCTACCTGCATTTTGCAATACAACATGCTTTTTATGAGCTAGAAAGGAGATGCCAAGAAAGACCAAAAGCAAATAATGTACACTGTACATTATTTGCTTTTGGTCTAAAAAGGAGATGCCAAAAAAGACCAACAGCAAATAAAGCACATTTTTATGGGTTAAAAAGAAGATGCAAAAAAGACAAAAAAATAATAATGTACATCCTACATTGTACACATGCATTCTCTCTATATTTTACAAAGCATTGCATAAGGCTTCACCAAAAATAAATTTTATCATGTGTTTTCTGTCTCTCTCTCTCTCTCTCTCTACAACACGTCGGGGGCACAATAGCATTTCAGCAAGACACTAAGAGGATGGTTATTTGGATGTTGACTTTTTTATATGTATGCTTTTTTAGATCTTTTGGATATTGACCCTTAATCAAGTATGCTTAACGTGATTGAGTGATATCATGTTCTCATTCTATTGGGTGTGATGCATCTATTATTAATAAATGTGTGGATGGTGGCTTATATTTTTGATGTGTCTATGTTTCCTTTTGATACTGATTTTCTATTGGCATTGTTAGCATGTCTTTATGTGTCTTTATGAGAGAGAGATTAATTTGTTAGAGTACGGTACTTTTGAAACCTCTTTAAATGTCCTAAGCAATAATATGTCACAATGTCCTAAACAATAATATGTCACACCAACGCACTGGTAGAGAGGGAGAGAGAGTACCAAGGGGGATGTGCATAGTAGAGAGAGACAGAGTACCAAGTGCATTGGCAGCAGCCGAGCGAGTGGGCCGTGTACTAGTAAGATATAGAGGCAGAGAGGGAGAGAGAGTACCAAGGGGGTAGTGCATAGTAGAGAGAGACAGAGTACCAAGGGGGTAGTGCATAGGCAGCAGCCGAGCGAGTGGGTCGTGTACTAGTAAGATATAGAGGAAAGATTTAAAAATCCTATCTATTTATAAAATTTATTTGCTGGAGTTGGAACACTTGCAAACTCGATCTCAAATTTAACCATCTTTATGTCCTTATGCATCCTTTTTATACATATCTCATATTTATGAAGAAAACATGGCATTGATTTGATGAGAGATAGCTGCATCTATCTACTCGAACTAGCTCAAGCACCAATGATGAGAGCTAACCGTATTGATTTGATGAGAGCTAGTTGCATCTATCTACCTGAACTAGATCAAATACCAATTGGAATCTCGACTTTGTTCATATCTCTATGTTTTTATCCTTATGTATCCTTTCAAAAAAACCATATTGCATATTTTTGAACCAAATATGTGTCTTGTACTAAGGTGATGGCTTAAATTTTAAGATCGTGGTTCAATTTTGTTAGTATCTTAATTTTTAAGAAACAAAATTATATATCTTAATAATATTGCCAACATTTTATCTAAATTCCTAGTGCTTATCCAGGCTACTTTTGAGCATTGCCATTATTTTGATTGGTCAATAATTTTTTTGCACTTAACAATATCTCTTGTTAAGTACACTACAACACGATCTGTCTCTCTGACATTTTTTTTTGTTTCATTGTGACCTACCTCCATTTTACAATACAACATGCTTTTTATGAGCTAAAAAGGAGATGCCAAGAAAGACCAACAACAAATAATGCACAGTTTTATGGGTAACTAAAAAGAACATGCAAAAAAAGACAAAAAAATAAATAATGTAGATTGTACACATGCATTCTCTCTATATTTTAAAAAGCATTGCATAAGGCTTTTATCATGTGACCTCTCTCTCTCTCTCTCTCTCTCTCTCTCTCTCTCTCTCATTTCTTCTTCACCAACCATGACTTACCTACATTAGAGAGTGCATTACTAATCTCTCTCTCTCTCTCTCTCTCTCTCTCTCTCTCTCTCTCTCTCTCTCAGCCCTTAGAGAATTTTGTATTCACCCCATGACTTACATGTGCATTGGAGAGTACAACATGTCCATTTTGTGTAGGCAATAAGGAAGATGCCAAAAAAGGCCAAGAGTTGAAAATGTACATTATACACAAACATTGTGTCTAAATTCTATGTGCTAGATCTCATCCCTCTATGGTGATTCAAGGACACATGGGTGACCATTATACCATGCTTATGGTGAGACCACTTAATATTGATAGGATCTTGGAGAAGGAAATATAATTAATCAACCCCATACATGTATACAACCATAGCTTTAATTTAACATAAGAAACCTAAACAACCAAAGCTAATACATGAACACAAAGTATAAGAAACAAAGCATTGAGTGTAATATCCTCCAACCCCCCCCCCCCGCCCGACATGAGAGGCTGCCTCTTCTCCTTTTACATAAATAACCATAAACTTGGTACTTGGCTATAAAGAAGATGCTAAGAATCATGGGCTATAAAGAAAAACCAAAAGTTAAAAATGTACATTATACACATACATTCTCTTTTACCAATAAACCATTGATTTACTTGGGCATTACACACAAGCAATGTATAGAGCTATGTGGCATGTGTAGTATGTTATAAGTCTTCTTTTTCATCAACAATTTTATACTTCTACCCCTCTTTTATTTATTAAGCTCTTACAAATGGTTAGACTCTTGAAAACATGAGGATGTAAGCATATTCTTGTTATCCCTACTATTGCGATATTTCTTTAATAAGCCCTTACAAATTATTAGACTCTTAAAAACATGAGGATGCAAGCATATTTTTGTTGTGTCCTTACTATTGTGATATTTCTTCACTAAGCTCTTAGAAGTAATTAGACTCTGGAAACATGAGAATGCAAGCATATTCTTGTTATGTCCATACTATTGTGCTAATTCTTTATCAAGCATATTCTTGTTATGTCCATAGTATTGTGCTACTTTTTTATTAAGCATTTACGAATAATTCAATTCTTGGAAACATGAGGATGCAAGCATATTCTTGTTATTCTGTACTATTGTGATATATATCAAGTCATAAAACTAACCTCTCTTGAATACATTATAGCACCTCTATCTCTCTCTTTTAATAAAATGTATAAATGCTTTTGAAAAATATATAGATTCTTGTCAATGTGACCCTTAAATCCAAATTTGTAGTAATCATTAATATTTTACTAGTGCCTCAAGGGATTTACTCTATAGAAGACCTATACATCACACATACATTTAAGGGGCATATATTTTAAGAATACATTAGTTATAAATTTTGAGTATTAAAAATGACTTCTTTTTCTATACGATAACCCCTTTTTCTGTACAAACTTAAAATTTTCTATATAATGATCCCCTTCTTCTTTATAAATATTAATTATATAAAATGACCCCTTCTTATATATAAACTTACAATTTCTCTTGCAAAGTTCACAAAAAATCCATAAGTAAGTACACTTTCGTAATTTATTTCACCCCAAAAAATTAAACTTACCCAAAAACTTAAACTTAAATATATTTTACCCCAAAAAATAAAAGATAAGAGTATATACATAAAGGGAAAGTACTCTTGTACAATAACATACAATGGTGGTCTATCGTGTGAACCTGACCATATAAGTTGGCGTTATAAGTATGCCAGAACTCTAGTACTCTAAAATGGCTATCACATAGCTTGTCATCCAATGGCGGAATATCGGCAATAATCTCACCAACCATGCTAGTGGCACAAGTGCGGAAGCTATCACCCACACGGGTCATCAATGTCCACCATAGCACTAGTTGAGCTCGATATCTCAACATTAATGCATAAGCTTAATGCATTATGCATTAATCCATGGTGCTATCTTCCTAGCATGTGGCATCGTCATGATGTCACTCAGGTGGTAATTCTGTAAGCTATCGGCGATCTAGTAGTGGGAGAGGTGGGTGCGGTGGATGCTTTGTAAGAGGTGCATAGTCTTCTCCACCTATGGGGATAGACGACATGCCTGGGGAGGGTGGTATGATTTATTATAGCCTTGATGATGAGGGCAGGACTTTTATCGATGACATGGGATGGAAGGTTTATTATACCTTCCATCAATTAGTCAACCACACCTATAAAGATATCTTCAAACCATGAGGAGAACAGAAGGATGGAGAATTCATGTATGTGGTGCAGTGCATGCATGAGCGGTTCCCAAACCCACCATGCATGCATTTTTCTAACAAGTGGGTGAGGAATCACGTAATGAAGATCCTCAATAATCTGAGGTCTTGCTCAAGGAGGTGCATGAAAGATGGTTCACAAATGCTTTCCAATTACACCATTAATCAAAGGAGTGGAAGAAGGCTAAGAAAAAAGCCAGGGAGGGTACTCGACACCCTCAACAAAAGGTGGCACATGCTAGTCAACTGCTGAAGTACAATGCAACAAAGTATGGATCCAGATGAAAGGTAGGCTGGCTCGCACGATTTGTAAGTTTCCTCTTTGCCATTTTTCACTAAGTTTAATTCATTTATTATCGTGAATTTCATATCTCATGCATGTTGTAATTTGCTGTAGAAAAGAGTAGTAGGTTGCTCCCTAACGGCTCGGGAGAATAGTTACCGCAAGCATCACAACAAAGCTGAGACTTGGGAGTGGCTCAAATGCGAGGGAGTGGTCATTGATGCGGATATCCAATGAGCTCAACAGGGAAACTTAGTGAGTAGTTAAAATCAACTTTTAAATATCACCCAAGTGTATCAATTCTTATGTTGTTTTGCTTCTGGCTAACATTTTTGCATTGTATCACTATCTAACGTAGGAAGACAATGTTGAAAGTGGTGGTGATGATGAAGGTGGTGGTGCACATGGTGAAGATGTGGGCAGGGAGAATCTTGATGAAGATGATGTTTTAATTTAATTAGTTTTTGATGTCATCTTCATCTTTATTAAATTTTTTAACATAAACAACTTATGTAATTTATAATATAATCCATGACATAATATTGTAATTATTTTTTATGTTTTAAGTGATTAAGTGTTTTTTTAAAATGTGTTAAAAAAAGTAGGGACGGAATGGGAGAGATATGTGGGGACATATGTCCCCACATCTCTCTCCCATTCACGGTCCCATTTTTTTTTACAGACAGTCCGTGGCTATAGCCACACATGGCCATACACACTACTATACAAGCACGGCTATATACGTGGTTATATGTGTAGTTATATGTATGGTTGTAGCCATGTCTCATAGCCGCATAAAGTTTTTTTTCTAGAAATGGATTCTCTTAAATTTGTGTGGCTCTTGGACATGGTTGTGCTCTTCCTTTATTGTAGTGGTACATGTCGTATCCACCATACAAGCCACACCAAGGCAACAATGAGCATGTAAAGATCTGAGGAAGCTTGTTTTGAATATATGTGGATCACATGCACTGAGCAAACCACATCGAGATGACATTAAGCGTGTGAAGGTCTTGGTAATCTATTCCAACCATGCACATCATGAAAAGAGAGAGGATACAAAGATCACATAGAGCCCACTCCACCCATGTATGGGACACATGGAGTGTTACAGACCACACCGATGATGACAATGACCATGTATAGAGACTACATGAACCATGTAAAGCACATTCTAAGAAGACCAAGCATATACAGACCACACCAAGACATTAATGACCATCATGTATAGAGACTACATGGACCATACAAAGCACACTATAAGAAGACTAAGCATATAGAGATCACATAGAGCCCATTTCACCCGTATGCAGATCACAAGGATTCTATAGAGCTCACTGAGATGACACTGATTGTGTAAAGACTTGGGAAATCCATTTTGACTAGTCCAAGCATACGTACGACACCAAACTTGCTTGATGTTCACCTCCACATGCTTTCTCAGATCATTCCTTCAACATGCTTGCTTGTCTCTATACCCTCTTGAGTCCTCGTGTCTTTAACATAGTTGCCAGATGTTTTTAAAACGGGAAGTATTAAACGAGTTTTATACTTTTTAAAACGCTTTTTATTTTTGGGAAAGTTTTTAATATAAGTTTTTTATTCATTAATTTTTAAAATCTATAATAGGCCTATATATATAGTTTTTAAGCTTAGAAACCACAGATTTCATGTATAAAAGTTAAACTTGTGCATAAAAACTCAAGAGTGAACAATTTGAAGCCTATGGCTATCATAGTTCATTAAATCATAATGATAATACATTCACATGGTTCCAAGTCTCCATGGGTCTGGCGACGACAATGCCATTCAACATTAACTTTAATAGTGATTTACCAATGATCATCCAACATTAACCATTGATGTTAAAAAAAACATCTCAATTTTTTTAAAAAGTATTTTTTAAAAAAATAATAAATTTTTTAATTTAAAAAACTATTTAAAAAAATGTGTCCCAAAAATTGGGGTGTTTTAAAAAAATGTGTTTTTTTTGTAACTATGGTCTTTAAGCACACCACCAAGGATAGCAACATTCTAAGAAATGTTGAGTCTGGAGAGACCATGAGTCTTAGGAAATCCATCTAAGAGACACAAGAGAACGATGGAGCTTGTGAGGATATCGGTATAATATTCCTTAACAATGAAACCTTTTGTCTCATTTTGAAAAAGTTGATTTACATCATTTTCTCTTTGCATGCATGCATATGTTCGTCTTGGTTTGCTTGGAAGGGTTGTTTCATCACCTTGTTGGCCTGCAGTGATATTAAACTTTCCCACTTTAGTCCCTACTTTAATGTGCACAATTAGATATCGATGCATGATCTCCACAGTTAGATTTGATTTAATTAATGAGTATTCAATTTATCAAAATGAAGTAGATAATGGGTGACCATTCCCATGGGTCTAGGAGACAGAAATGTCACACCTTTAGCCAACCACTTTTCTTAGTGAGACATGGGAAATCCAAAGATGCAAACAAAAAAATAAATTAGAAGAGTATAAAGAGGTCTTTCTCATAAAAATTTTCCATTGTTTTATACGACCAATTAGATTAACCAAGTGGTTCAGTTTTTTCAAAATCGATTAAGGGGTGCCTATATAAAACTCACCTTGCTATTTTTTATGTCATTCTTTTCTAGCATGCACACTTTATTTTTTGGGAAATTAGGCTATAAACTATAGTATGGCCTTGAATTAGGAAAGAAAGTCAAAACATGAAAAAGTAACTTTAAAATGATAGAGTTTCTTGTTTTTCTTTCATTTGAAAACAACCATGTCTTTTTTGTAAGATCTCATTTTGAAAGGTTTTGATAAAACTCATAGTCCAACATGTTAAGCAAACTGTCAATTCTAAGCACATTAGAAATTATCGCATATGATAACCAAACTAGCATTAGACTAACGTGACACAAATCAAAGCTACATTTTGCTTTATTGTTATGTCACAATAAATTTGGAAAATTGGTTAGTTAACATGACATAAGAGGGACTTATGACATTTTTATGTCCTATTACTAAACTAGTGCTTCAGGGAATGCATTTGGCAGCATTATACATTTTAGTGCATATGTGTCATATGAATGATTGTCTTGAATATGCCAAGTAGAGCATGAATATCAAATTTGAAAGTTGATGTAGCAAAAGCTTCTATCATAGTTCAAAAAGATTACATGGTAGTAGAGATGTGTGAGGTAGAGATTGTAGAATGTCATTCCATTTATAAGCTTCACAAAGATAGTACAATCAATGCATTCTTGGCAAAAGACTGTCCTTCCATGTTGTGTAAATCATATGTATGCAATTTCTCACCACTCAACCTTTACATGCTTGTAGGCACATGCATGCATATTGTAGGCATTGAAAATTAGCAAATAATTGCTCAAGCAAGTGTACTCCACTTTCATAGGAATATGTACACATGATCTCAAACATTATTGCAACTCCAAGATGGCACCATCTAATATGACATTGGCGAATATGTTAAGCCACTTGGGTTTAGGATGGATTATATTTCATCATAATGCCACTACAAAATCACTCTCACTTCTTTCATGTGCAGAATTATGTGGAAAAACTACATAAGGTGCATTGGACTAGGTCAACTATGATTGACATCTTTATCTTTGGAGACCATCATGCATGTCCAATTTGTGGAACATCATGTATGTCCAATTTGTGGAACATCACTTGTTTCGGAAAGACCCTTTACACTTATTAAAAAGGTGGTGTATGGTAAACACAACCGATTTCTCCCTTCTTCACATCCCAAGTATGTGCCACATGATGTCTCACCACCTGTGATTAGAGGTAAAGATTAGTTTGAGGCATGGAGAAGCACTCCTAATCCACCACCAAATGGGACGTCTAGACACACAACCTTCTTTCAATCCATATTGGTGTGACATGACGATCCATAATCTCTTAGATCCCATGCATATCTTCAAGAATGTGGCAATAAGTATATGGGACCATTTAATCGGTAAAAGAAATACAAAGGGTGCAAGGGATGACTTACAAAACATTGGACGCCTTCAAAGTGCATGGACAATTGAAAGTGAGTGGTAAAATAGTCCTACCAAAGGCACCAGGGGTATTAACCAAGAGGGAGCACAATAAGGTGAAAAGTGTAATCGCCTCTTTTTTTGTAGACCAACGGGAGTAATGCATTCATTGAAGGGTGCCTTCACAAAGACCAAAAAGAAAGGAGAGGAACAATTATATGGCCTCAACACACATGATTGGCACAAGATATTATAGGTATATAAATATTCACTTTTTCATTTTCTCTTTGTGGTACATAATTTGTAAGCTCATATACCAACTTCCATTTTTTCTATGCATAGTTTATTCTTCCAATTGCTATAGTTGGTTGTGGAGACAAGAAGGTGAGAGAGGCTATTTACAAAATGGGAAGCTTGGTGAGGTATGAATCTTCTCCTCAATTCACTAAGTTATATTGTTTATTTGGAATTCTTATGCGCTCACAAGTTATGTATTGGTAAATAGTACATGTAATGGCTATGTATGTAGGTATATATCCTTAAAGGAGATAGATTCTACATCCATTAAGATGGTTCATCTCAATGCTATATTGAGGCAGTGTGTATGATCGAGGACAACTTCCTTAGAACCATTCTCACTAGCCAATTGCATCTTGTGGTGCATTTGGTTGATGAATTGACATTGTGTGGCATTGTTCATGTTTGATGGATGTTTTTTCTTGAAAGGTTCATGAAAACCTTGAAGGACTTTGTGAGACAAAGAGCCAGGCCATAAGCAAGCATGGAAAAGGGATGGTTGATGCAAGAGTCTCTTGTGTACATCTCAAAATATCTATCTCGCATAGATCCTTCCATGCCACGATTATGGAGAAATGAGAAGGATGACCGACTAATCACTAATGTGCCTCAGGGAAAAGGAAGGCAATGAAGACTAGATGAAGCATTATGCCACAAGTTTAATATATTCTACATTCTAAATAGTCCCATCATGAAGAAGTGGATTGGGAGATACAAGGATGCAATCAATAGACGAAAGGATGAGAGATAAATATAGAATGGCTTCATATGGCAATATCAATGGCATAACAAAATGGAGAGATGATCACAAGAGAAGAGCATGAGTATGCAAGAGGATGTGACCCTCAAGTAAGTACATTCTTCGTCTCTATCTCACGTATATACCTTCTTTAATGAACTATATATACTAAATGTCATGCTTTTGTTTAATGTTAGTAAAAACTATATAAATTCAATATGGTGAGAGAGGGAAGGCACTTTTGCACGGAGCGTGTGGATTCTAAAAGAAACACATTTGATTGTGGTGTGATGGTAACTTTTGAGCAAGAAAGTTGAGCCAGTAGATATGATACCAATGTCATAGAGGAGAATCTTGAGTATTGTGGAGCTATTCAGGATATTCTTGAGGTTGGATTTAGAGCATTTAGTCTATTCATCTTTGATGTCAAATCGTTCAAGGTGATATATAGAGGTGCTCAAGCAACCATGAAGAAACATCCAAATGGAATTTGAAATCTGCAGCTCGATTTGGGCATTAATCAAATGCGTAAATAGCTTGCTTATGGGCAGACGGTGGAGTTGTTGAATTCGCAGCAGGCGGTGTAGTTGAATCTGCAGTAGTAGGCGGTGTAGTTGTTGAATCGAGAGGTGGTGCAGTTGTAGCAATTAACATGGAAATTAACCATGGGGGTAGGCCACATGGAAATTAAGCGTGCTGGTGGGGTAGTCGACGTATGATGTGAAACAGCAACAACGAGGCACCTTGGAGCTTGGTTCTGTGTAGGGGGCTCGATGATAGTCGTACTACCGATGCAAGGGACTCTTGCTTAGAACGAAGTTTGGAAAATTTGGACCTCCACCAACGGACCGTTCTCCTCAAAGACAGTAGAATTGAAAGTGGTGGTGGCAAGGCAAAGGATGGCGAGATTAGGAATGAACCGCGAGAGGATCGAGAGAAGAAGCAAGAGCATGCGGGAGGAGAAGCTAGCAAGAGTGTATACTAAGTGCAAACTCGATTTAGTGGCCTCGAACACCTACAAACTCGACCTCAAGATTCACCATCTTTCTGTCCTTATTCATCCTCTTGATACCATCCTGCACATTTTTGAAACAAACATGGGCCTTAACATACTGAGCTGTAGCTGCATCTGTCTGCAAGAACCTCGAATACTCGACATTGTGAATAACCACACTCTCCACCAAAAGTAAAATTTATCATGTATACATTTACTCTCTCTCTCTCTCTCTCTCTCACACACACACACACATTGTTTGTTTATGGTGACCTCCTTGCATTGGAGAGTACAACTATGTGCATGGGCTATAAAGAAGATGCCAACAAAGACCAAAAGTTGAAAATGTACATTATTCACAAGCATTCTCTCTTACCAACAAACCATTGATTTTCTTGGACATTGCACACAAACAAAGTGTAGAGCTATGTGATATTTTCATCAACAATTTGTACCTCCACCCCTCCTTTCTTTATTAAGCTCTTACAAGTAATTAGCCTCTTGAAAACATGAGGATGGTGCAAGCATATTCTTGTTATGAACCTACAGTTGTGATATTTCTTTATTAAACTCTTACAAAGTAATTAGACTCTTGGAAACATGAGGATGCAAGCATACTCTTGTTATGTCCCTACTATTGTGATACATATCAAGTCATCAAACTAACCTCTCTCTTGAATACATTATAGCACCTCTCTCTCTCTCTCTCTTTTAATAAAAGTATAAATGCTTGTGCAAAATATGTAGATTCTTAGCAATGTGGTAGTTAAATCCAAATTCGTAATATTCATTGGTACTTGACTAGTGCATCAAGGGATTACTCTATAGAAAACTTATACATCACATGCATTCAAGGGGTATATATCCCTTAGTTATAAATTTTAAGTATTTAAAGTGACTCATTTTTATATACAATAACTCCTTTTTCTTACAAACTCGTAATTTTCTATACAATGCCCCCCCTTTTTCTACACAAATTCTTAGTCATTTCAAATAAACCCCTTTTTCTATACAAACTATAAATTTTCTTACAGAATCCATTAAAAAACCCTAATGTAATTACACTTTTATTATTTTTAAATCCCAAAAACAAGAATTTAAAAATCTTATCTAGTTATAAAATCTATTTGCTCGAGTTGGAACACTTGGAAACTCGATCTCAAATTTAACCATTTTTTTATCCTTATGCATCTTTTTTATACATATCTCATATTCATGAAGAAAACATGGTATTGATTTGACAAGAGATAGGTGCATCTATCTACTCAAACTAGCTCAAACATCAGTTGATGAGAGCTAGCCGTATTGATTTGATGACAGCTAGCTGCATGTATCTACCCGAACTAGCTCAAATACCAATTGGAATCTCAACCTAGTTCATATCTCTATGTTTTTATCCTTATGTATCCTTTCAAAAAAACCATATTGCATATTTTTTAGCCAAATATGGGTCTTGTACTAAGCTGATGGCTTAAATTTTAAGATCTTGGTTCAATTTTGTTAGTGTGTGAATTTTCAAGAAATAAAAATTATATATCTTAATAATATTTCCAACATTTTATCTAAATTCTTAATGCTTATCCAGGCTACTTTTGAGCACTGTCATTATTGGAATTGGTCAAAAATTGTTTTGCATTGAACAATATCTCTTGTTAAGTACACTACAACACGATCCCTCTCTCACACATTTTTTTGTTTCATTGTGACCTACCTGCATTTTACAATACAACATGCTTTTTATGAGCTAAAAAGAAGATGCCAGAAAGGCCAAAAACAAATAATGTACATTGTACATTATTTGCTTTTGGTCTAAAAAGGAGATGCCAAGAAAGACCAATAGCAAATAAAGCACATTTTTGTGGGTTAAAAAGAAGATGCAAAAAAGACAAAAAAATAATAATGTACATCGTACATTGTACACATGCATTCTCTCTATATTTTACAAAGCATTGCTTAAGGCTTCACCAAAAATAAATTTTATCATGTCATAATCTCTCTCTCTCTCTCTCTCTCTCTCTCTCTACAACACGTCGGGGGCACAACAGCATTTCAGCAGGACACTAGGAGGATGGTTATTTGGATGTTGACTTTTGTTATATGTATGCTTTTTTAGATCTTTTGGATATTGATCCTTAATCAAGTATGCTTGACGTGATTGAGTTATATCATGTTCTCATTGTATTGGGAGTGAGGCATCTATTATTAATAAATGTGTGGATGGTGGTTTATATTTTTGATGTGTCTATGTTTCCTTTTGATACTGATTTTCTATTGGCATTGTTAGCATGTCTAGGAAGATAGCACCATGGATTAATGCATAATGCATTAAGCTTATGAATTAATGTTGATATATCGAGCTCAACTAGTGCTATCGTGGACATTGATGACCCGCGTGGGTGATAGCTTCCGCACTTGTGCCACTAGCATGGTTGGTGAGATTATTGCCGATATTCCGCCATTGGATGACAAGCTATGTGATAGCCATTTTAGAGTACTAGAGTTATGGCATACTTATAACGCCAACTTATATGGTCGGGTTCACACGATGGACCACCATTGTATGTTATTGTACGAGAGTACTTTCTCTTTATGTAAGTACTCTTATCTTTTATCTTTTGGGGTAAAATAAATTTAAGTTTAAGTTTTTGGATAAGTTTAATTTTTTGGGGTAAAATAAATTATGAAAGTGTACTTACTTATGGATTTTTTGTGAACTTTGCAAGAGAAATTGTAAGTTTATATAAAAGAAGGGGTCATTCTATATTTTTGGATAAGTTTAATTTTTTGGGGTAAAATAAATTATGAAAGTGTACTTATGGATTTTTTGTGAACTTTGCAAGAGAAATTGTAAGTTTATATAAAAGAAGGGGTCATTCTATATAATTCATATTTATATAGAAGAAGGGGATCATTATATAGAAAATTTTAAGTTTGTACAGAAAAAGGGGTTACCGTATAGAAAAAGGAGTCATTTTTAATACTCAAAATTTATAACTAATGTATTCTTAAAATATATGCCCCTTAAATGTATGTGTGATGTATAGGTCTTCTATAGAGTACAAATCCCTTGAGGCACTAGTAAAATATTAATGATTACTACAAATTTGGATTTAAGGGTCACATTGACAAGAATCTACATATTTTTCAAAAGCATTTATACATTTTATTAAAAGAGAGAGATAGAGGTGCTATAATGTATTCAAGAGAGGTTAGTTTTATGACGATATATATCACAATAGTACAGAATAACAAGAATATGCTTGCATCCTCATGTTTCCAAGAATTGAATTATTCGTAAATGCTTAATAAAAAAGTAGCACAATACTATGGACATAACAAGAATATGCTTCATAAAGAATTAGCACAATAGTATGGACATAACAAGAATATGCTTGCATTCTCATGTTTCCAGAGTCTAATTACTTCTAAGAGCTTAGTGAAGAAATATCACAATAGTAGGGACACAACAAAAATATGCTTGCATCCTCATGTTTTTAAGAGTCTAATAATTTGTAAGGGCTTATTAAAGAAATATCGCAATAGTAGGGATAACAAGAATATGCTTACATCCGCCTTGTTCATGTTCGATGGATGTTTTTTCTTGAAAGGTTCATGAAAACCTTGAAGGACTTTGTGAGACAAAGAGCAAGGCCATAAGCAAGCGTGGCAAAGGGATGGTTGATGCAAGAGTCTCTTGTGTACGTCTCAAGATTGCGTTTACGTATCTCGATCAAGATAATTGGACGGTGGATATTGCATCTACGTATCTCGATCGAGATATTTGGACGGTGCAGATTGTATCTCTGTATCTCGATCGAGATATTTGGACGGCTGAGATTTGATCTCAGTATCTCGATCGAGATATGGGGACGGTGGAGATTGTATCCCATTACCTTGAACAATGAATGGTCGCGATTTGATGTAAATTTCTCGTTCGAGATACGTGGACGATGGAGATGTGCTAGTCAAATATGCCTAGGCTCGAGAGGCACGTGTCGTCTTTTAATTTGCGGCACTATCACGATCGAGGTACTCCGCCCGAGATGCATGGATGTCCCAATTTTAGAGAGAGTGAACGAAAGTGAGTACCCTCATCTTGTAACTACCCAAATGGAGAGAGCAGAGAGCGACGAGGGGCTGCATATCATGGCGGAAGAATGGGAGTATGCACGAGGATGCATGTTAAAGGTACATAGAACTAATGTTTTGCATTAGTTGTAAGTGATTTGCTTTTAATATTTATTCACATTGCTTACACAAATATTGCTTCTATTTTGGTCCAGTGCACTATGTTCAATGCTATATGGTGTGAAGGCAAGCATTTTCGAACACAAAGAATTGATGAAAAGAGGAATACACAAGATTGCAGTGTCATTAGTAGCTTTGAGGGAGCTAGTGGAAAAATGGATTATTGTGGCACAATCCAAGACATATTTAGGCTTGACTTTCGTCGCTTCTTTGTGTATGTTTTGGATGTCAAATGGCAAATGAACGTGGTGGAAAAAGGACCTAATGCAACGATAAAACGCCATGCAAGTGGCTATGTAACTATTGACTCTACAAAGTTTTGGCAAACAAAGAAAGATAGGCTCATATTGCCACAACAATGTGAGCAGGTATGCATTTTTTTACTAATGTGTTTCATGTACATATATATCTAAGCTCGCGTACCCCTTGACTTTTGATATGCTAATTAATTACTGTAGTATGTGTATTTGAGTAGGTTATCTATCTGCCAATGGTGCATGACATTAAATGGTGGTACGTGTCATCCCTATTGCACCATGTTCCAAAGTGATGTATAATACATTCACTGATATGGAGCATATGGAGGATGTAACAAGCCGCAATGAAGATGATGTCGAACATGCCAATGAAGATGTTGTGATCGATGATCAAGAAATAAGAGATGATCATGATAAGAGCATGCCATTTCTCATGATCATGAGAATGACCCTACCATTGAGGATGATGGTGATGTTGATGAGGATGATCAGGACATCGATACCATTATCAATGGACAGAATATCGATAGTGGAATAAATTTAATCGTAGTCTTACAAATTGATCAAATGGATATTGATGTTGATCGTTTGGCAAGGATGGATCTTATTGAAGATGAGATTGAACCCTAACCAATCCATCACTGTATCGTTCTAAATTGATGACATTTCTATTGTATATGTTGTCTTTTAATTATCTCATGATTTATTTTTGAATATATATTTCATTGTTGTAAATGCATGTAGTGGGATTGTGTAATGATATATATTGTAATGTACTATGAGATGGTTTAAAGAAAAAAAAATTTAATTTTGTAAAGGAATTTAGTTTTTCTAAATAAAGCGTGTATCGGATGCGTGTATAATTGCGTGTATATACACGCGCTGGTAGACGCGTTACTTAAAGTTCAATACACGTGAATTTAGATGCCAATATACACGCGCCCGATACTATTCAAATACATGCGCGACCATACACGCGTCCGTAACTTATCGTGTGTATGGAACACGTGTATGGTAGTAGTGTCTTGTAGTGATGCCACACAGCTCTATACATTGCTTGTGTGTAATGCCCAAGTAAATCAATGGTTTATTGGTAAAAGAGAATGTATGTGTATAATGTACATTTTTAACTTTTGGTCTTTCTTTATAGCCCATGATTCTTAGCATCTTCTTTATAGCCAAGTACCAAGTTTATGGTTATTTATGTAAAAGGAGAAGAGGCAGCCTCTCATGTCGGGGGGGGGGGGGGGGGGGGGGGGGGAGGGGGGGGGGATGGAGGTTATTACACTCAATGCTTTGTTTCTTATACTTTGTGTTTATGTATTAGATTTGGTTGTTTAGGTTTCTTATGTTAATTCAAGCTATGGTTGTATACATGTATGGGGTTGATTAATTATATTTCCTTCTCCAAGATTCTATGAATATTAAGTGGTCTCACCATCAGCATGGTATAATGGTCACCCATGTGTCCTTCAATCACCATAGAGGGATGAGATCTAGCACATAGAATTTAGACACAATGTGTGTGTATAATGTACATTTTCAACTCTTGGCCTTTTTTGGCATCTTCCTTATTGCCTGCACAAAATGGACATGTTGTACTCTCCAATGCACATGTAAGTCATGGGGTGAATACAAAATTCTCTAAGGGCTGAGAGAGAGAGAGAGAGAGAGAGAGAGAGAGAGACTTGGGAGTGGCTCAAATACGAGGGAGTGGTCATTGATGCGGATATCCAATGAGCTCAACAGGGAAACTTAGTGAGTAGTTAAAATCAACTTTTAAATATCACCCGTGTATCAATTCTTGTGTTGTTTTGCCTCTGGCTAATTTGTTAGAGTACGGTACTTTTGAAACCTCTTTAAATGTCCTAAGCAATAATATGTCACAATGTCCTAAACAATAATATGTCACACCAACGCACCGGTAGAGAGGGAGAGAGAGTACCAAGGGGGTAGTGCATAGTAGAGAGAGACAGAGTACCAGGGGGGTAGTGCATAGGCAGCAGGCAGCCGAGCGAGTGGGCCGTAATTCTTTTCTCTTTGTGGTACATAATTTGTAAGCTCATATACTAACTTCCATTTTTTCTATGTATAGTTTATTCTTCCAATTGCTATAGTTGGTTGTGGAGACAAGAAGGTGAGAGAGGCTATTTACAAAATGGGAAGCTTGGTGAGGTATGAATCTTCTCCTCAATTCACTAAGTTATATTGTTTATTTGGAATTCTTATGCGCTCACAAGTTATGTATTGGTAAATAGTACACGTAATTGCTATGTATGTAGGTATATAGCCTTAAAGGAGATAGATCCTACATCCATTAAGATGGTTCATCTCAATGCTATATTGAGGCAGTGTGTATGATCGAGGACAACTTCCTTAGAACAATTCTCACTAGCCAATTGCATCTTGTGATGCATTTGGTTGATGAAGTGACATTGTGTGGCATTGTTCATGTTCGATGGATGTTTTTTCTTGAAAGGTTCATGAAAACCTTGAAGGACTTTGTGAGACAAAGAGCAAGGCCATAAGTAAGCGTGGCAAAGGGATGGTTGATGCAAGAGTCTCTTGTGTACGTCTCAAAATATCTATCTCGCATAGATCCTTCCATGCCACGATTATGGAGAAATGAGAAGGATGACCGACTAATCACTAATGTGCCTCAGGGAAAATTAAGGCAATGAAGACTAGATGAAGCATTATGCCACAAGTTTAATATATTCTGCATTCTAAATAGTCCCATCATGAAGAAGTGGATTGGGAGATACAAGGATGCAATCAATAGACGAAAGGATGAGAGATAAATATAGAATGGCTTCATATGGCAATATCGATGGCATCACAAAATGGAGAGATGATCACAAGATAAGAGCATGAGTATGCAAGAGGATGTGACCCTCAAACAAGTAAGTACATTCTTCGTCTCTATCTCACGTATATACGTTCTTTAATGCACTATATATACTAAATGTCATGCTTTTGTTTAATGTTAGTAAAAACTATATAATGCAATATGGTGAGAGAGGGAAGGCACTTTCGCACGGAGCGTGTGGATTCTAAAAGAAACACATTTGATTGTGGTGTGATGGTAACTTTTGAGCAAGAAAGTTGAGCCAGTAGACATGATCCAATGTCATAGAGGAGAATCTTGAGTATTGTGAAACTATTCAGGATATTCTTGAGGTTGGATTTAGAGCATTTAGTCTATTCATCTTTGATGTCAAATGGTTCAAGGTGATATATAGAGGTGCTCAAGCAGCCATGAAGAAACATCCAAATGGAGTTTGAAATCTGCAGCTGGATTTGGGCATTAATCAAATGTGTAAATAGCTTGCTTATGGGCAGACGGTGCAGTTGTTGAATCCGCAGCAGGGGGTGTAGTTGTTGAATCCAAAGGTGGTGCAGTTGTAGCAATTAACGTGGAAATTAAGCGTGCTGGTGGGGTAGTCGATGTATGATGTGAAACAGCAACAACGAGGCACCTTGGAGGTTGGTTCTGCGTATGGGGGTTCGATGATAGTCGTACTACCGGCACACGACGCACACTTTCGCATGCACGCACACGCACATAATTATTTGTGGCAACTGGCTCAAATGACTGCATCGTAAGGGAGGACTATAAGATCTGCACTTAAATTTTTTCCATTTAAATTAGTTGTTTTGTGGTGCTATTACGTTTGTATATAGGCGTTTGCTGTTTGTGTTAAGAATTGAACAAACAAGGTGCTGAACAGTTTTTCTTTCATTTTGGCACCACAAACACCCGTTCATCAAGAAGTATGAGAGTCAAGGTATCAACCTTCTTGCAGGTTTTGTCAAGGACTGGCTTCCTATTGAATGAAATGTTTCATACTAATGCAAGCTTCAGGTTGTCTTTGCAAGTGCAATATAACTTTTTGGAGCAACTCAAAATTTCTGGCACATTGTTGCATGTCTTTTATGTTGGCCTCTGTAGGCTTTATATATATGTATATATATATTGATGTCATGAGCTCAACACTCTTCATTTATCTACTATGATAATTCTGGTAAAATCTCTGGGCTTGATCTATTTTTTACATTGTTCAACATCTTGAATTTTCTTGTGAAGCTTCTGGAATAAGGCTGTACCGCAATATAATCAGGCTGTGGTAATATGGTGATGTAAACATATGATAGGATGAGCTCAACCGCAGCACCTCGTACGAGGATTATCTTGTTACAACTTGATGTGAAATGTTAAAGAGAATAATCTTGGTTTTACTAAGCTAAATTGTGAGGTCCCATTCATCACAATATGCTTGCAATGCATCAGGGTGTCTACTATCATATCTCATCATATCAGGGAGAGTGGATATTGTTGTTTAAACTGAGAAGGAGGTTTCTCCTCTCACTTGATTCGCCCTTGGTGTCCAAACTCGTTCAATCATAGGCTCATGTTGTGCCATCACTCCCTGCATCATCGGTGAAGAGTGAGAGAGAGAGAGAGAGAGAGCTCTTGTAGTAATCTTGAGAGAAAATATGATCCAATGTCAAATCATTTCTTTTGAATTATACCGACCATGTGGACCGCTGTCTTCGTCTCTCTACTAAGGAGCTAATCTCGGCCTCAAATTCTGCACCATACATCTTGGCCAAAGCATGGTCAATCATGATAGTTTGGCGGTTATGCGCTGATTGTTCAGCTTAAAGAAGAGTCGATATAATTCCAATCCATGCTGAGCCAGGAATGATCGCTTTTTTTGATGGTGATGGATCTTTGCGTTTCACGTTTACACCCTTCCCTTACACCCTTCCCTTTACTAGGTGAAGCTACATGGATTCATCATAATATCACCCATTTTAAGAATGTGAACCAATGAGGATCTAGCATTTGAGCAAATGGTATGAGGGAAGGATGTAAAAACTTGCAAAAGTATTTCTCAGCCATCGGTAAAATACTTGCAAGTCTCATCTTCGACAGGCAAGGGTGCCCATCAAAAGGCAACTCTGGCCTTGAAGTCAAGGTCACAGTCAAAGTGAATGCGGTTAAAATTGGAGATGGGGGTGATGGTGTGGAATGATGAACTTCAGGATGTCTTGCATTAAAAGACACGAAACTCCATCAAATAATCCATAGTGCTCGAGCAATCCCCATGTGGAAAACAAGTCAAGCTACCAGTGAAGGGGGCCAATGGGGACATCCCCTCCTACATAGCCCTAATCTCAAGGAGGTATTTGCCACCCATAACTGGTGATGTGTAGTGGCCATTGCATTCCCAACTCCGTTGCGTCTTATCTCTGCCAAGAGCGCAATTGGATCCCTATGGAAATCATACATTTATACTTATCTATTGGGATGCTTGAGCATTGAAGTCACCCAAAAGGAGGATGTCTCCTTGAGAGGAGAATGCTACAATGTTTGTGAAAAAGAGGAGCATATTACCAATTCCCTATTATATTTTCATCACTCCGTATGATTGCCATTTTAGATTGGGCGTTGTCCCACTTTTTGAGTTTCCATTACTTGATCCATTCCAAGTTTCCTACTGGAGGGACTCTCTCCAATGGTAGATAAACGATGTCACCAACAATAGCATCATATGCTCAGATACAATAATTTTGGAAATGTTAAGGGTGGATACCATAATCGTGAACACAAAAAATAAGGGATGATCCTTTGTTTGATCCTTCTTTGTCAATGAATGGAATCCTTGTGATGCCCACCTCCTTTGACGAGTTCCTCGAAGAAAGGCCGATGTCTCTCACATGTAAAGCCTAGATGTTGTCTTCTACAGTCAATGGCATGAGAGGGTTCTTCACAGCCAAAAGTAAAATTTAATAATTATGACTTTTTAATCTCCCAAAAGACTTAAAAATCATATTTTTGGCTCTTAAAAATTAGTTTTATAATTTTATAAGTTTTGAAAATTATCTTAATCATAGATTAGATATTCTTACAGGTTTCCTAACCTTGAAAGTATTTTTTGTAATCCTATGGTTTTTAGTAAATAAGAAATCTATTTTTTAAAAAATTTGGGCATCTAAAAATAGGTATATTAACTCTAGGTGATGCTTTGTTCGTATTTCTAAATCCCAATAATATTTGTCAAAGATTGGTGATAATTTTTAGTATTTTTAACATTTTTGATAAATTTATTTAGGCCAAAAATATTCTAAAAGACCCTTAAAAGTTAGGAGAAATAACCTTCAAAATATACAAAAGTTAAGAGTCAACTTTTTGACGACTTCCAAAGGTTTTGGGTTTAGAAAACTGAGTTTTATAACTCCTCTATCCTAGAATATTTTAAATTAGTAACGTAAAGTCTCAAAAAATACTCGAAAAACCATAGAAAAATCCCAAATCATCTTAGGGTCAGTAAATTAGGATTAAATAATGAAGCGATACCTTTTGGATAAGAGAACATAAATTTTGAAGCAGAGATTATTAAGAAAATGAAATTTTAATGAAAAAGGGTTCTAAAATACATACAATTTTAGTGTAGCCAAGTCTAGGTAATTCAATTCGATCTAGTCCTCTTCGATTAAAGAAAATAGACTCATCTTAAGAAATAATTTTAATCAAGATCTTATAAAGGAATAGATCAAGACTCAAAAATAGTTGTGATTGACTAACATAACTCTAAGGAGATTTTAGAGGAATTCATTGGCATTCATGGAAGTATTAGAGAAAGATCTTAACGCAAAGTTAGAGATTTGCTTCTCCATTGTGAAATAGGAAGAATGAGAATTGGGGTACTGTTTTCTAGGCTTATGTGCATTGATGGGATGCTATTCCGTATCTTTATGTCTTGGCACGGTAAACCCTATTAAGAGTTATAGAAATCACGAGGAGAGAAATCCATGAGTCGGACTACTTGTGCAAGATGTTTGCCCTTGATTACAAAAAGGATTATTTGCATTACATTGCACAATCATTAAAATGAGCATTGATAATGAATAAATGGTTCCAAGTTAGAGGTACTTCCAGGGGGAGACCGGCCTGAGGGCACATTGCGGGATAGTGACCCTTCCCGTAGTGGCATAGTAGTGGCCCCCGCCGTAGTTTGGGTGAGGGACAAGAGAAGTGACCCATGGATCCTATAGGGGGATGTGGTCCGTACAACCCCATAGCTCATGTGGTTTTTTTAATAAAAATTTTCACATTGAATCTAGGGCAGAAAACACTTTTGCTAGGGTTGAGAAACAAGAATGAGGTGCTCGGGCTCGATGGGACCGGGGATCCTAGGTTATATTGGGGTGTGAGTCACACCTAATAATGGACAAAGCCGTATGTGGGTACGAGCCCTTAGAAGGTGCACTACTAAGAAACCCTGTGTATCACGTGTGTTTAAGGGGTATTCATTAGAAGAACTCGGAGCTCATTTTGGGGCCCTGTAAGAAATTCACTATTTTCTTATTTATCTTGCTCTTAAACTACGTAAAATAGTCACAACAGGTCCAAAACCGTCAGTTTGAGGCAATAAATATACGTGTTGGTCACAAATAACGAGATCTTATCATTAAAAACTTTGAGAAGATACCTTTTTCATAGGTTTGGCTCACACATGTATGAATGATTCTTTTGTCAGTATTACATAACTAATCTCTCTCGATTCGAATTTAAAAATGTTTAGCGCCTTCTTCAACTCAAACAAAACAATATATAGTAAGAAAGAATACATCGCATTGTTGCGAAACATGGCCGAAGGAGAAACTAGTAGGAAACGACTTCATCATTTCCATGTCGACTTGGAACAATAGTATGCACCGATATTGAAGCGCCAAAAGAGTTTGCATCTATGCAATGAGCAAAGAGACATGCTGCGGAAAGGAGGTTTGCAGCATATAGACTTGTGGTGTGACGGAGGCATCTATCCAACATGCATCATTAGAAATTCACCACCTCCATTCTCTAATCCAACAACTCTATTGAAGTTTGTAGGCAATGGAGTAAATGGATTGTATGGATACGTCTCAACTCAATGTGCTAATGCAAATATGTACAAGAATTTATATCTACGAGAGGAGGCAAGCAAAAGGCAAGATAAGATAGAGTGTGTGGCATTGAAGCAACTTCTAGAAAATGAGAAGGAAGAACATAAAAAGACAAAGGCAATGCTACTGAAAGCGAGGAGAAAAGGCACTATATTAGGAGAGAGACTACGGAATAGAAAAATCAGGAACATTACAGAGTTGAAGGCTGGCTCTGGAGGATGTAAGCGCAGAATTCAAAAAGCAAGGTATGACGATATCTTATTGTTAACTTCCATTAATGAGCATCCAAATTGTTTAAACGAATGAAGAAGTTCCAAAAAATTTCAATGTAAAATCAATGAACTTTTAAAGGTGAGTTATAATTGTCTCATTGTATAATTGTAGATGTGTTTCTTTCTTGTTGTAGAGAAATTTTAAGGCTTGGTGAAGTAAATGAAAATTCCAATGTTGTTCCAGTGAAGCAAATAAAAGGTTTAGTCTCTAAAGTTGTCGTGCAGAGCTTGATAGATGAAAAAAAGTTCAAAAGGGTGAAACGTGATGCTGTCGAAAAGTTTATATCAGAAAGTAGAGTTGATGTAGAAAAAATTCAAGAAGCCCTAGATATGAGTGGGGTGAGTAGAAAAGGATATGCTTCAATCTTTAACATCGTTTCTTCTATTCTCAAAGATCATCGGATAAAACGTGTATTGTTACCCACCCGAGCAGCAGTGTGGCCGCAAAGAGGTCTTCTAAATCAGGAAATAGATGACTTCATTGGACAATATTTACATATCGAAAATGTATATGAAGGGGCCAAAGGAAGGACTGTATATGATCCTTTGAATAATATTTTTGTGGAGCTGCAACAATTACAGAGAAGAATGGTGGAGTTTTATAACATCACACTTGAGGAATGTAAAGGAGTTTTAAAGTTTGTTGTTAAGCTTGACAAATGTAAAATTGTAAAGGAAAAGAAGATAGAAAGAGTTACTATTACCTTGATGAATCGGGCACTTGATCCATCAATCACAAAGACCAGTTCAAAGTACTTTAGCGTTCAATCAGAAAAACATTTATGGTGGTTGGGATCATTTGAGGTATGCATTTTCTTATTTTGGTGTTAGTATTTGTTGAATATACATGTATATTTTTTAATAAACTTCTACCATATATCATTCTATTGTAATGGCAGGTGAAGACAGAGGACAAAGAAACACTTAACTGGGTTTTTCACCAGACAGATATACCCTCAACTGTAAGGAGTCAAATTTTACGGGGTCATCTTCATGTTCCAGGCAAAGGTGATTTTCAAGTAGAATGGCATATGGCAGGTGATCTTAAGACATTGAAGTGTATGTACAATATCAGTAAAGGGGGTAACTCCAAATCTCCTTGCTTATATTGTAAACAACCAGCCCATGTCTTGGATTTCAAATGGTGAAGAAGAGCACCCAATAGGGACAAGGAAGATCCAAATTTTAAAGCAGTTCTTGATATTCCATTATGCAATGTTCACATTTGCACATTGCATGCATTGTGTAGAATTATTGAGAAACTTGTTTTTCTATATATTAGATTTGCCTGGAAACTTCGGCCTGAGGTGAAAAGAAAAGAGGCAATACAATCATTGGATGCGGTATTATCAGAAATTGGTCTACATGGTGGAGATGTTCATATAACAAAAGATCTTAAGAAATCTACAAATGGTAAAGAGGTACCTATCAAGCCATCCATTGGTGGAGTAAAGGCCCGAAGGTTTTTATCACGTCCACAAAATACAACAAGAAAAGGGAGTAGACAATCACAATATGTATCCAGAATAAAATACAGTGTGTGGAAGCAAGTCCACAATACAGTAAAAGATCATCAGGTAGATGGGATGGCACGAGATGTGAAGGCTGAGGTGTGAAAATCGTTGGACAAGCTATTTGTTTATTGC
The DNA here is from genome assembly GCF_041138505.1 of Cibotium barometz. Taxonomy (NCBI): domain Eukaryota; kingdom Viridiplantae; phylum Streptophyta; class Polypodiopsida; order Cyatheales; family Cibotiaceae; genus Cibotium; species Cibotium barometz. The sequence continues at coordinate 31,053,059 of NC_141050.1, forward strand.
GACAAAGTTTCTTGGAACAAAAATGATCAACACGCATTTGAGAAAAAGGTTAAGAATTTCGGAAAGGCAATGAAGGAAGCATGGACAACCTGCAACATAACCCATTACATGGTGACAACACTAACTTCCACCCAATTGTTCAACTTTGAGAACAAAATGATTTGTATTTTTTGTGTATTCTAATGCTAAACTCTTTCTGTGTCCAAACAGCATATTATCTACAACCATCTTCCATTCTTTGTAAAAAAGTATGGATGCCCTGCAATCTGTTCTACACAAGGAATGGAAAAATCACACTACATGGCCCGTAATGCTTTCTTTAGACATACACAACATTTTGGAGGAAAACAAAAAGGCAACAGCTTAAAGGAAGTGTTTCAATGGTTTTATCGAGGCGTACTTCAAAAGATCGAAACAAAGAGAAAGGTCAATGCATCTCAAGTCAAGATAGCCTTTCAAGTAGCTCAGAAGCAGAGAAGACATAAAATTTTAGAGAGTTCGAATGCAGCAAAGAGACATGCTGAATGGAGAAAATCAAAGATCTTTGTAGATCACAAATGGGTGGATAGAATACAAGTGTAAATATTGTGTATCTCATAATCTCATAATTGAAAACACTTCTCAAATTTTGATGCATAGAAATACAGAATGTGTGTTTACAATTCCTTTGTGGTGGATGCAGAAGAATACAAGTGTAAAAATTATGTACCGCATAATTGAAAACAGTTCTCAAATTTTGATGCATAGAAAATACAGAATACAAAAGATACAGCAGAAATAAATTGTTGTTCTAAAGCTAAATATACAATGACAATTATCTTATAGCTAATGGCCTTAGGGTTTCTCCCAAGGTCTACCAATGGGAACCCTCCCTTTCACTTTACTTGGAGACTTGTTTTTCTTCAATGACACCATAGTGCTCTGAGATCTTCCTTATTCTGTTGAGGTTGGTTCGCGAGCACTTTCTTCTTCCTCCAATTTCTTTGGTGATCCCAATAGTGCTGGCTCTCGGTTCCGTATAAGTTCGTGCTTGCCATAAGTCTCGAGAGACTGAGAGGATTCTTTACACCAGCAACGAGCGTATAGGCAGTATATGATAAAAAATATCATGCTCTAGAGCACTATTTTTCGGAATAATAACCAAAAATATGTAAGGCAGACCTCGTCTCTATCAATATCACTTTGTCTGTAGACCATGAAAGGGAATGGCCACCCAGGGCCTCTGACATACACTTGAAAAAAAGAATTATTGCTTCCCCATCGTTGCTCATTGTCCCATGGTATATTAACAATTTGGCATTATATAAGTCTGCAAGGAAATGGGAAAGACTTGACAGTTTACCCAAGCCAGCAACTCTGCTTCCTTTGGACCTCAAGAGGAAGGTTTCATCTTCAATATCTAATTGCATGTAGACAATATTGTTAGATTACCTAAATGGTCACTAGAACTCAAAAGCAGGGATTGAAATATTACAAAAGTACACAAATAAGATGCCATTACCTTCATATTCTCATCCTGCTCAAGCAAGTTCTCTTTCCACAAATGAGATACTATGTTCTGATGTCTGCTCAGAGTGATGTGCCAGAGCTGAGCTTCCAGTGAGATTCATACAGGCTTGTACCTCTTTAAAGACTTCATCATCCACCTCTTCAAAATTACTTGCCTCCTTAAAACACATAGAAAGTTCCAATGCAGGATTGAACTTGTCTTCTAGTTCTAGCAAGGGATGATCATCTATCATTACTTCTTTGTCCACCTTGCATGATTGAGCTATGAGGCCAAGTGCATAGTCCTCTCTTAGATTGAAAATGCACAATATGTCATTTAGGAAAACATATTCTCTACCTTCTATCTTGAATGATGGAAGGATGGGAACAGCATAACTGGAACTATCAAGCTCAATTTTCCACTGTAACTGCATCTCTTAAAGTCTCTAATTTCAGAGATATAAGATCAAGTGCTGCAATAGCAGACTTCTCCTCCTCTAGATTAATGCTTTGCTCCTCATCTTGAAGTTCTTCACTTGCCAACTCCTCCTCCTTTTCCTCATATTCTTCCAAGTCATGTTCTTAAGCAGACTTTTCAGAAACACCAAGCTCAACATAATGTAAATAAATGGCAAATGCAAAGCTCTCCTCCAATATCCTATAGCCCCTCTTGTGGAGATTGCAGATACCCTTGAAGCAGCAAGGTAGAACATCAAATCTCCTATTCAATTGATACCTCAGCTTATCACTTTGGCATAAGTCCTTGATATGCACAAAAGCTTCATCCTTATTCACAATCCTTCCATCAGCTCTGTCATCTGTCTAAACACCTCAAACCGGTCCTCCAAAAAGTGCTTGTGCTGAGCCAAAATGTCAGTAAATTTTAAAGGAGTGTTGAACATCCTGTGAAATGTTGGATACTCCTTTTGGACATTGGACTTTTGGAGAAACTCAAAAAGCTGTAGGTCTGGTGACTTTTGCTCTACCAAAAGCTTCCTTGGCTCACCAGATTTGATTACTCCTTTGCTACTGGTACTCTGCCTCTTAGCTGTAATGAAAAATACAATAGCAGAAATAAAAAATAATTCATATTTTCTCATATAGAGAAGAGTAAATTCAATTATTTCTCACCTAGACTTTCCTCATCTTTGATAGAGTATTTTGACAAGTCCAATGTTCTCTTGGCTGGAGCATTATCCAAAACTGTACATGTACATAAAGATACACAGAGAGAACAGAGAAAAGATTACAGAATATATCGGTAAAGGCCAGAAAATACGAGATATGCATCGATTCTCATACAAAATACTATTGGTCGAAAAACGCGATTTGACGTCTTTACAGCCAAAACATTGAAATCGCGTTTTGTTTGCGAAAATTCTTTGAATGCCTTAGAACTCATATGCTAGACTCATATACTAGAATAGGTAATTAAGGGAGAGGATATAAAAGAAAGTTGTGCGGAATCGCTAGAGAATGCGATATTCTATCCCCCTCAAGAAAAACCATCCTATTTCGCATTTTCTATCAAAACCACCTTTCGATACTGGAACTACTACAACACGGGGTCCAACAACATAGAATATAACACTACAGTATAGAATTGGGATCAGTTTGAACTGTACCTCTTTTTCCTCTGTCCATGCTCTCTAAACAAAAGTATATGCAGGACGACCTTGGACAGGTGTATCAAAGGTGTATCAAAGTTATCTAAATGGAAAACCAAGATGTGGTTTAGTTTAGGGTTGAAGCAGATGATCTGTGTCTCTTTGGGATTAAAGGGTACCAGGCTAACACTTGAAGAAAGAAGCATTGGAATTGTGCTTTGATGTGAAGGGGATGGTGAAAGTGGTCACTAGATGGTTGGTGTGGAGGAGAACGCAAAAGGACACGGTAAATGAATCTGCACAAAAAACGAGGACACATCATCATGATGCACGTGGCAAGTATCGTTTATCACACGTGTGGCATTTATAGTGGCACGTGCCACGGTGGCGTTAATTTGAGGTATAAAGTATACAATGTGCTAGAATACTTGCCCTCCTCACTTCTCTGTTCAGTACAACATCTCCTCCACAAAAAGGCATCCACCGAATGAAGGATAGCATTTAGCATATCATTCTCTGACTGAAAGGTACCATCGTCATATCCCCAGCTTAACCAAAAGCAAGTATAGATCCTCTTGAAAGGATTGTACCAACTGAGAGGGTATACTCCTGCAAAACTGAAACCCTGTTATTTTATTCCTTATATATAGTCGATGAATAGACAAGTCTATAAGAATTTTCTCAGAGAATGAAGAACATATAGTTTCGTTTTTGGATCACTTTTTTGTCGGGAAACGCGATTTTGTTGTATCTTGGCAGCGAAAAACTTGAAAATCGCATTTGATTGCAAATTTTTGGTTTAAGCTTTTCCCTTCTTTCAGCTTAGAGTCATGTATCATAATACATCACTATGGAATAAAATGGAATAATTTGTGATTAGATACTACTAATGTTTTAGTGGGAAAACGCGATATGATTCTATTTTCCACCAAAAGTTCTGAAATCGCCTTTTCTGGCTAAACTCTTCCTTTGACATGTTTTAGTGGGAGAAGGCAGATTCCGATCTATTCCATATCTTACTTGAATCTAATGACATATGGAATTTCCTGTTCCGTGATAGTTCTCATTATTGTACCTATTTTTGAGTGGAAGCTTACCTTATGGATGTCATCTTTAAGGTTAATTAATTAATTATTTTGCTTATTTCCTTTCAGTTCTGATGCAAGAACAAAGGAAACTGTAAGGAGAAAGGGAAGTGGGCCTAACTTGGCAGTGGTTGGAGGTCAAAGTCCCTCAAAGGGGAGGTCAAAGTCCTCCAAGAAGGGCAAGCCCATGCACAGATGCCAGAAGAAGAGAATCAATCAGGGAGCCAATGTTCTCAAGGAGATCACAAAGGCACAAAAGGCTGTAGGCTTCGCAATGACCATGGCTCCTTTTCAGAGACTTGTGAGGCAAGTATGTGACTATTGGGGTGTCGGATTCAGGTGGTGTAGGACTGGCCTTCTCACCTTACAGGAGGTAGCAGAAGATTTTCTCATAGAGTTTTTCCAGGATACTATGCTAGTTGCTACCCATGCACATAGGGTGACAATAATGAAAAAGGATATCAACACATTTGTGAGAGTAAGGTATAGATATGATAAAATTCTGAATGTAGAAGACTGGGATGATATTAAGATGAGAGACATCTTATTAATACCACCAAGCAAGAAGCACTCTAAGGATGAGGTGAAGATAGAAGAGGTCACACACAACTATGAGACCAGACGTAAGTCAGCCTATGAGGATTTAATGAAACAACAAGTGAAGGATTCATCTTCGGACCTAGAGTCAGAAACACTTGTTAAGGAGTTGAAGCCTTACAGGAGAGGCTTCTGGAATTGGGGCCCAAAATTAAAATAAAATTAGAGACCACTGATTTTAATATGGCTGATTTGGAGTTCAGGCTCACTAGAGACTGTATAAAAGCTCTTTCCCAGAGGAATTCGTACCTGACAGATACTCTCATCGTGGCTACTCTCTAGTGAGTGTTTACCAAGATTATTTTTTCTACAAAAGTATCAATCCTTTTCAATCTCAAACTGTGTCTTTGAGTCTTTTCTTGTGCAGCATGTTCAAGAGTAAATTACATCCTGGGGTTATGCGCACAGGATCTTCATCACTGATCCAGGAATCTCTTTCAAGCTCAGAGATCACACAGAGAGCAATGCAGACATTGCAAAATGGTTCAATTACTGCAATTTTGAAGTAGTTGATGTCATCTTCCTACCATACCACTCCAAGCAAGTACACCTAGATTTTAGATTTCACAGTACTTTGCTTTTTGGTTCCTTTATCTTTTTGGTCCTTATATTATTCTTCTTTTTGTAGCTCTCATTAGAGTTTTGTTTCCATTGACCTTGAACAAAAGAGATGTTATACCTTTAACTCTCTTCAGGGTACCCACCAGGAGAGCTAGGCTTGTAAGTCTTATCCTTAATGTATTCTCATGAAAGTTTGGAGTATGGAGGATGCTAATATCAAAGAAATTTGATAGTTCTCACATTTCCTTTGGTATTGTAGTGTCTTGAAAAGACTTTTTGATGCCCTGGACTTATGTCCTCCAAATACAAATTTACTCAACCTTATTGAACCAATTGCACTGCAGGTTTGTGGAAGAACACCAATCTTATTTTATCTTCTGTATAGAGAACTGTTTATCTTAATTTAAATTCTCATAATTTATTTATAGACACCACAACAATCAGACCCATATTCTTGTGGATGGAGATTACTACAGCTAAATACATGTTCGACTCCTACTTTGGAGAGAAGCAGCCTGAGTTTGTGTTGAAATTTGAGCATTGTGATGAGCTATGATGGATCAAACACTAGAATCAACATCATTAACAAACTGATTAGTAAATAATTAAGACATAATTAGTGGGTAATTAGCAAATAGATTAATGTAGGCATGGATACTTAAAAACCAGCAAATTCTCATTAGGGCATGTTACCATATTATAGTAGTGATGTGTGTGAACACACTTAGGACCGCCGGGGCACTTTTTCCCTCACTAGGAGGTTTTTTCCCCCGTGCATTGTATATACGCCCATTATCTTCTAGGGCTTGTCATCTTTCATTTTTGGCACTCATAATACACTACTGTGTTGTGCTCAAGCTTCCTCATCTTCTTGAAGTTGTGTGTGCATTCCTGCAACCCTAATTCCAACAATTGGTATCAGAGCAGGCTTCCTCCTCCCGGGCAGCATCACCGGCACCTGCCGCTTCATCTCCTCCGATTGCGACGAGGTTTCACGAGCGACTGCAGGTTAGTATATGCCGTGGGAGAGCCTGTAGGGCATGGTCATTTCAGAATTTTGATCTGAGGTCATTTCGCCCTCCGTTTTTGCATTCCAAGTACTGCGCAGGCAAAATCGTCCTACTGTGCAGATTTTCTGTCAAGATTAAAATCTGCAGGACAGGTGCCCATTCGTCTGTTTTGGGCTGTGCTACATAGCACAGGTCAATTTTATACAGGTTTTCCTCTTACAGACAGCATTTACATCTAGTAGTACAGTCATTGGCCATGGCTGACAACAATGATGTATTCCGCATGTTGGCTGCTGAGGATAAGTTGGATGGCACCAACTATCCATTGTGGGCATATATGATGTGACATGTATTGGTAGCAAAGGGGTTATGGAATATTGTGCAGGGTATTGATGCACGTCCTATTGTGACTGGGAATGCTGCAAACACATCAGAAACAGGTACTGTTGATGATGGTGCAGGCACAAGTGCTGTAGCAGCTGTTCGAGAACCACCACTTTCAGCAGAGCAGATTCGTTGGGATGGTAGAGATGCGCAGGCTCATGCCTTGATTGCGCTGTCTGTCAAACGTACCATTATCCCACATATTCGCTCCTGCAGGACTTCTAAGGATGCTTGGGATGTACTTGCCACATTGTATCAGGCAAGAAATGAGGCTCGTGTTGCTTATCTCCGAAAACAGTTGGAGAGTGAGCATATGAACGAAGGTGATTCTATGGATAGCTTTTTGACAAAGATCAAGGATTTCAAAGAGCAGCTCATTTCTGCAGATGAAATCCTGTCAGACAGTTCACTTGTGCAGACTGTTTTGAATGGTCTACCAGATTCTTATCAGGGTTTTGCTTCCACTCTTCGCTTGATGATGAAAGGCAATCCCAATGCCTTATCATTTGAGGAGTTAGTTTCTGTTTTGCTGCAAGAAGACCAGTCAAGGCAAAACAGGAATAGTATGCGTGTCGCAGATCAAGCTTTCGGTGCTAGTCAGAGAAGCGGGAAAGGTAAAGCTGGCTTTTCTTCTAGTAAGCAGAAATCTGCAAATGCTGCGCAGCCAAAGAAGGAAGACAAAGATGAGAAGAAGGGTGACAAACAGAAGACATTTTGCAAGTACTGTAAGGGAAATGATCATGTCATCAAAGCGTGTCCTAAGCTGGCTGCGAAAGAGGCTAAGAAGAAAGAGGCTGGTATGGCTGTTGCAGATGCCTCTCCTTCTAACAATGAATCTGCTAATGTTGTGCTAGATACAGAATGGGCATTCAATGCGCAGTGCAGTTATGACCCATCTTTGCATGACACATGTATGTCTGCAGTAGATTCAGATGTATGGTACTTTGACAGTGGTGCCACTAAGCATATCACCTCGCAGCGCAGTTTATTCACTTTCCTTGAGTCTGCTCCCACAGGGAATACTGTCACTTGTGCCAATAACTCCTCTTATCCCGTTAAAGGAGTTGGACAGATTGTGCTGAATGTTGCAAATGGCAACACCTTTACACTTTTTGATGCATTGTATGTGCCAGGGATCAAAAAGAATCTGCTGTCAGTCTCCGCATTTGCCAAAACAGGTTTGGTTGTAAAATTTGTGGATGACAGATGTACTGTTCATGATCTCTCTTGTGGTGACATCATTGTAGCATCTGGTTCACTATGTCGAGGGCTGTATAAGCTCAATATGGATGGCAAATGTGTAGAGGATTCAGCATGTGCTATTATGGATACGCAGGCTATTTCAAATGCAAAACTGTGGCATGCACGTTTTGGTCATCTGAATTTTGCAAGTTTGCTGCGCCTGCAGAAATCTGAAATGGTGTCTTCTTTGCCTAAGCTTGAGGCACCTGTCAAGCATGTTTGTGAGGGCTGCATATTGGGTAAAATGCAGCGTGCTTCCTTTCCCAAAGATGGATCAGTGAGAGCTGAACGCAGATTGCAGCTTGTTCACAGTGATGTTTGTGGTCCCATGCAAACTCCATCATTTGGAAACTACCTTTACTTCGTGACTTTCATTGATGATTTTACCAGGCATGCATGGGTATATCCTTTGAAGGCAAAGTCCGAAGTGTTTTTGTGCTTCAAACAGTTTTTGGTTATGGCTGAAAATGTGTCAGAAAGTAAGATGGGCACCCTCCGTTCAGATCGAGGGGGGGAGTATATGTCTTCAGAATTTAATGCATTTCTGGCTGAGCGTGGGATAAAACACCAATGTACAGTGCCGTATACACCACAGCAAAATGGTGTGGCTGAGAGAAAAAACAGGTCTCTCATGGAAATGGCAAGATGTATGGTTAAGAGTCAAAGTCTACCACATGGTTTTTGGCTTGAGGCTGTCATGTGTGCCACTTATGTACTAAACAGGTGTCCCACCAAAGCATTACAGGTTGTCACTCCATATGAGGCTTGGCATGGCCGCAAGCCATCTGTTGGCCATTTACGTGTTTTTGGTTGCCTGGCATATGCATTAGTGCCTGTGCAACATCGCAGAAAATTGGATGACAAAGCTGTCAAATGTATTTTTGTTGGATATAGTGCTGAGAGCAAAGGCTATCGTTTGTATCATCCACAGACAAAGCGCATTTTGGTTAGCCGTGATGTTGTATTTGTGGAAGATGCAGTTCAGCCCTTGGTTTCATGTACTAAGGAGACAGATATCAGCTCACGTGATGTCTATGATACATTGTTGCCTCTTTTCAGTGGTGCACAGTCAAGTGCAATACCTCATGAGGCAGTTTTTCAGCCTATGCAGGTTTTAAATGATGGCACAGATCAGCCTATATCTGATGCAGATGTGCATGATGCACTTGAGGATGAGAGACAAGAGATTGAGGGCTCTAGGAATATGCCTAGATGGCTGGTGCAGACTTTGCGTGACAGCAAGTTGGATGCCCCTTTGTCTACTCGCACTCGTTCTGGCTCTCATGGTGCCTCTTATGCGTCAGATTGTTATGCATTGGCTGTTTCTAGTATGTGCGATGAAAGTGACCCTGTTTCATTTGATGAGGCACAAAGTTCAGAAAATTGGATGGCTGCTATGCAAGCAGAATACGATGCTATTATGAAGAATGGTACATGGTCTTTATGTGACTTGCCCCCTGGCAAGAAGGCCATTGGCACTAAGTGGGTATACAAATTGAAGCGTAAGCCTGATGGCACAGTGGATCGCCATAAGGCTAGGCTTGTTGCAAAAGGTTATGCTCAAGAGAAGGGCATTGATTTTGATGAGACTTTTGCTCCCACATGTCGTATGACCACTGTTCGTAGCATCTGTGCATTAGCAGCTCATAATGGTTGGAATGTACATCAGCTGGACATAAAGACTGCGTTCTTAAATGGAGATTTGCATGAGGAGGTGTATGTATCGCAGCCTCGTGGTTTTGTTCAAAGAGGGCAGGAAAACAAAGTGTGCAGGTTAAAAAAGGCTTTATATGGTTTAAAGCAAGCTCCACGAGCTTGGTATGAAAAAATACATGCATATTTGACTGCACATGGGTTTCAGAATAGTCCAACAGAAAGCACTTTGTATGTTAAACGTGTGGATGGTGTACATCTAATCATTGCTCTCTATGTCGATGACATGCTGCTCACAGGACCAAATGAGAGTCATATTGCTGATTTTAAGGCTGATTTGAATGCCTCTTTTGAGATGTCAGATTTGGGGCATTTGCATCATTATTTGGGGGTGCAATTTAAGCAGTGTGATGGAGGTATTGCTTTGTGTCAGACAAAGTATATTGAAACATTGTTGCGGAGATTTGGCCTTGAAGACTGCAAGCCTATTGCTACTCCAATGGAGACAGGTTTGAAGTTGAGTCTTCATGATGCTGGAGATCACTTTGATGTCACACTCTATCAGACAGCTGTTGGTTGCCTCATTTATGTATGCATTACGAGGCCAGACATTCAGTTTGCAGTCTCACAGGTGAGCAGATTTATGCATAGCCCAGGCATTAAGCATTGGCAGGCAGTGAAGCGTATCTTTCGCTATTTGAGTGGTACTCGGCATCTTGGGTTGTTTTATCCCAAGGGGGGATCATTGCCGCCAGATTTACATGCTTTTTCAGATTCTGACTGGGCTGGTTGTTATGACACACGCGTGTCCACGAGTGGTTTTTGCTTCATGCTTGGAAGCTCATGCATATCATGGTTGAGCAAGAAGCAGCCTACTGTGGCCACTTCTAGTTGTGAAGCTGAGTACAGGGCAGCTTTCACAGCTACGGTTGAGTGTGTGTGGCTCAGACGCCTTATGGCTGATTTGGGTGTTGGGCAGCCATCTGCCACCACCCTCTTCACTGACAGTCAGAGCGCATTGGCAGTTGCGCGGAACCCAGTGTTCCATGCTCGTACGAAGCACATTGAGGTGCACTACCATTATGTCAGGGAGAGACTCTCTGCAGGAGAGATCAGTTTGGCTTATGTGCCAACACAGGATAACCTTGCAGACCTTTTCACAAAGGCTCTGCCTCGTGAGAAGTTCGAAGCTTTTCGCAAAGCTTTGGGCTTACTCCCTTTTGTGGATTCGTCCACATAGCTAGACACTTCCCTATACATGAGTGCTAGCTCTTGTTCACCGCATCACTCCAGGGGGGATTTGTTACCATATTATAGTAGTGATGTGTGTGAACACACTTAGGACCGCCGGGGCACTTTTTCCCTCACTAGGAGGTTTTTTCCCCCGTGCATTGTATATACGCCCATTATCTTCTAGGGCTTGTCATCTTTCATTTTTGGCACTCATAATACACTACTGTGTTGTGCTCAAGCTTCCTCATCTTCTTGAAGTTGTGTGTGCATTCCTGCAACCCTAATTCCAACAGGGCAATGCCTCAATTTATAGAGTTTACATCAAGCATCAAATCCCATTGATTTCTCCATGATTCACTCCACCTCTTTTCCTTGATTCTCTCCACCTCTTCACTTTTCCCAGAATATCTCCCATAATATCTCCACACTTCCCAGAATATCTCCACACTTCCTAAATCTTCTCATGCTACCCTTTATTCTCTCCCAGTAGATTCTTCTCACCTTTTCATAGGTCCTTTCACATTTACTCATTCTCTTTTATAGCCTCTAACTAAGGGCTTGTTCCCGCACACACCCTATTCACTTGTATTTTCAACACCTCCCCTCAAGTGAATAATCCTAGCACACCTGGACCCTATACCAAGTTTCCCTCTTATTTGATAGCCCACAACCAGTACCTCAAGTCCCTAAACTCCATAGTCCTTGACACTCTCTTTCTCTATGTGTCCAAGGCTACTATAAGTGCTCGTGACCTTGACTAAAGTGCTCACACATACATCTACCACTTGGCCTACATCATCGATGGCTACTTTGTTGGGGCAGGTTACATTAGGTTGTGGGGTCTCTCTCTCTCTCTATCTCTCTCTCTCAGAAAAGATGATCCGACTCGACTTCCTTTGGAGCCTCCATGAAGTTTGCCGATGTCGTTCCTTCTCCACTGGGTTTGCTGTAGCAGTCTCTTGCCATGTGTCCTGGCTTTCCACATTTGTGGCAAGTGAAGGTTCTTCCTCCTTCTCTGCCTCTTCCTCGTCCTCGTCCTCGAGAGAATCCTCCTCAGGTGAAGAATGCCTTTTCCTCTCCTGTTGTTGAGTCAAGCCACTTCTTCTCTTTGCCTCTGCTCTCTTGCTCTAGTAGAGCTGCTTCTATCTCGTGTAGCTTCAATTCAGATACATTCTTTAGTGTTGCTACAATGTTTTCATAATCACCTTTGTCCACACTCTTGAGAAGCACTGCTAATGCCTCATCATCTTCTACCTTTTTGCCAATAGCTGCTAGCTGCTGCTTAATGCTTTTATATTTGTTCGTGTGTGATTAAAGGTTCACTTTCCTTCATGTCCAATTTGTAGAATTACATTAACAGATTTATCTTTGAATTTTTTGCCAATAGCTGCTAGCTGCTGCTTAATGCTTTTATATTTGTTCGTGTGTGATTAAAGGTTCACTTTCCTTCATGTCCAATTTGTAGAATTGCATTAACAGATTTATCTTTGAATTTTTTGCTTGTGTACCAAATAATTTATTTTCATCCCATGCATCTTTTGCCCATTGTATCCCTGTGATGTGATGAATGATTTCATCATTTAAACTGAGTGCAATAAGTCCCAATGCTTTTTCATTCCTGCTCTTCCACTCATTTTCTCCTCTCTCTGGGCATTCATCTCTCCCTTCAACTAATCCCCACAGATTTTTCCTCATGAGCAAATACATGGTTTTTGTCTGCCATGTATAAAACTGCTCCCCATTAAATTTGGCTATTTCTTGTGCTGAACTCATGGTGATGTGAAGGGGGTCTTACCTCTTGATCCAATTTCAAGATTCAAGGGCAGTGTCTACCCTTTTACAACTCAATCTGGTGTATAATAGATGATTACAACAAAGCATAAAATCACCAGAAATTACATTAAATCAAGGGTAACCAATTTGTACGGAATGGTTGGAGTATCAAACCAACTCCGAATTGCAATCTAAAGTTATAGGGATCTGTATCAGATACCTAATGGTTAATTTGAACCCTCAATTGCACCAAAATATAGTGATTAGCACTGATTAATCACTGATTAGCAAATTAATGCTCTGTTTTGTGTGCAAAAAACAGAGTATGCGAGGAGTCCAAATCTGGTGTTTTAGACTTCAATTGAGCTTAAATGCTTTCAAAGGAATCAATAGCAATGATTCTAGTAGAGGATTAAGCCAAGAAACACAAGGTTTGACCAAATATTGAAAGCTTAATCTTTATTTTACCAAAGTCACCCCTGCAGATTTGATGAAGAGCTTGGATCTCACTGTAGACTTGATGAAACTGAATTCTGTCTTCACCAGCTTGTAGAGAATGCTTGAAAACACCTTGGGCTAGGAGGAATTAGAGACCTTTGATTTGTGGAAGCTGCAATGTCAAAAACTCCTCAGAAAAAAGGCGTCGACAAATTTCGCGATTTCTCCTAAACGCCTTGGCAGTTTGCTACGCTGTTTTGATGGGCTTGAAGGCAAGTGGGTTGGCTACCATATGCTAGAAGGGTTTGCCCTAATTTTATGTGTGCAAGGTGAATCAGATCCTCCACTGGCTGGGGGTGAAGGGGTGAAGTGAAAAATAACTAAAATTTTGATTATTTTCTAATTATCTACTAATCCTAATTAATTAGATAATGGGCTCATAAATCTGATGGATTCTAGGCATGGCTCTGATACCATGTTGAAATTTGAGCATTGTGATGAGCTATGGTGGATCAAACACTAGAATCAACATCATTAACAAAGTGATTAGCAAATAATTAAGACGTAATTAGTGGGTAATTAGCAAATAGATTAATGTAGGCATGGATACTCAAAAACTAGCAAATTCTCATTAGGGCAATGCCTCAATTTATAGAGTTTACATCAAGCATCAAATCCCATTGATTTCTCCATAATTCACTCCACCTCTTTTCCTTGATTCTCTCCACCTCTTCACTTTTCCCAGAATATCTCCCAGAATATCTCCACACTTCCCAGAATATCTCCACACTTCCTAAATCTTCTCATGCTACCCTTTATTCTCTCCCAGTAGATTCTTCTCACCTTTTCATAGGTTCTTTCACATTTACTCATTCTCTTTTACAGCCTCTAACCAAGGGCTTGTTCCCGCACACACCCTATTCACTTGTATTTTCAACAGTTTGTAAGTCAGGAGAGAAGCAGCCTGAGTTTGTAAGTCAAAAGATTTACAATCATAATTTTTTTAAACATAAATGCAGTCAGTTTCTGAAAATAAATGCAGTCAGTTTTTGAAAATAATATTTTCTTTATTGCAGATGCAAGAAGGCTGTGACTATGTCTATAGTTTCAGAGCCAATACAATTTTGAGGTGGCTACGACTTGCTTCTCCTAAGCCTGTATCTCCACCAATTCTAAACGAGCCAATATCCCCTTTCAATATTGATGTAGAAGTGATTACTGAGCAGAAAGATGATTTGAAATCTTTCAATCTAAATGATAACATTCTTGATGGGTTCCAAAAAGTTCAGGAGCAGCCTTCCAAGGTGCTTAAGGAGATGAAAATGGAAGATGGGCCTCTCCCATGAAATATGAAGTCTTCAGATGTAACTGGGGAGCAAAAGGAGAAGCCGAGCCCAAATATAGAATTATTTGTACATCTGTAGATATACCCTCCTCTGTACATCTAAGAACAACAACAGTAAATGCAAAGATAAATGTATTTACTTTTTCTCGATGGATCACTTCTTGGTTTGTAAATGTTAAGAATTCTATAATGCTTTTACTGTCTATTAAAAGTATATATGAATTGTCTATTGTACCTGAGTTCAAGATGATTGAACTATCTGAATTGTTCTGCTTGCAATATCTCTACATTGTATCTTTCTTTCTCTTCTTTGCAGTATCTGAAGCAAAATCACAGTTTGAAAATGAGATGTCTACATTTTTTGAATTAAAATTTTCATAAAACAATTTTGCCAATCTTGAATGAGTACTTTAGGAAACTCAGTTTACCTTTTTTGTTGTTTAAAATGAATGAAAATCCCATGCAGACACTCCCTTCAGTCTCATTTATAATGTCATTCTATAATCGAGAGAGTGTGTAGTATCTTCTAAGTGTGATGGATGCTATTAAAATGCCATTCTCGACAACATCTATATCAATAATATCATTTTCTAGACATGAAGAGCTCTCATCTTGTTCCATTGGTACTAGTTGTGTACCTGTCATCCTGCTTCGTTTATAGTAAAATGAGAAAATAAAATTATGGGAGGCAAACATGTACTTGAGATTGATTGTGTCATGGACAACCTCACAATACATAGTGTTGGCCATAATTTTATCCCAACCATCATCCAAAAATTTTGGAATGTCATCACAGCCTTTTGCTTTAAAAGAAAACATAGTCTTACAAACTCCGATTGAATATTCTTGAAAAATATCTATGAAAACATTGACAAGCATAAAAACTGATTTTGACTATTCTTGTTGCAATATTTGGTTTCAATGAATGCTGCACTTCTGCATATAGTTTGGCTCTATATGCCTCTATTATACTTCCATCGAGAACAGGCCAGTCTATTATATTCCATTCCCAAAAATCTTGCCTTTGCAATATGCCATAAGAATGAGCATGGTCTAATAGCTGGTAGAAGTGATCATAGAAAAAAATACCCACTTTAGCTAAGTCTCTTACAAATCTACCTTTGTACTGTAGCTCTCCTATCGTGCCATATACGACATTGAAGAATCCTAAAATGCATTTCACTGGTTGCCACTCCTCGTATGATGAAGGATATAGATTTGAAACATTCAGAAAGATCATCTTAGTTAGAAAGAGAGAAACAATTGTGCCTTGAAAATAATTTAAGTTATATTATGTGTTTACAATTTGGTCTATGATGTGGAAGATAAGTTGGATATTCTCGCAATTGAAGTTCTCGATGCATATAAACATGCTGCACCAGAATCTCTTTTACAAATATTTTGCCTTCTTTCACTCTAAAACCTTTTACTCTGCCTTTCCAGGATGTCAGGAAAATACTCGTTGATTGTTGCTTTTTGCTCTTCTTCCTGATCCTCTTGGGTTGCATTAGTACCCAAGCTCCTTTTCCCACCTCAAACATTTTCCAACTAGCATTTGCTGTTACAATATTGGAAACCTCTATGCTTGAAATCTTTGTGATAGGCCTTCGTGGCAAAGATATGTTTCGTACATCAACAGAGTCTTCACCATCTAAACCCACCGAACGTTTTGTAATGTTGCGTCCATTGTTTCTGGGTGCCATCTCAGGCTCCGAATCTAACACACCCCTAATAGAAACCAACACAAAAGAAAGATAGTATGATGTTAGATTTCTATTAATCTAACATTCTAAGTAATACAGATCGACTTAAAGGAAAAAAAACAAAAAGATTTCCACAACAAGTGAAATGTTGAAGAGAGCAAATTACAACAAAGCTATGGCAAGGAGAGATGCTTGTCGAAGATGGAATAGTCCCTCGAAAGTCTGAGAAGAAAGGAAATTGGATTGTCACGAGCGGGAAGTTTCAAACAGACTCTTACGCTCAAAGATGGACTAAAATCTCATGATGAGACATGATAGAGAAGAGAATCAAACACAAATCTCCGATTCATCTCGCACGCTTCTGCCACCATAAAGTACTGTTCTATTTTCTATTTTTCAGTCTTTTTTTGTGGATTTTCTACGTTACGTTGGCCTTCTCCTGATTGGTTGCGTGACATTTTCTCCAAACTCTAAAAGGCCCCAAAATGAGCTCCCTTTTTCCTAATGCATCGTCGTGCCCATGCAATCTTCTATTCCTATTTCAAAGACCTCATGCCTTCATCACAAGCATGTGTGCTTGATGCTTTGATTGATCTGCCCAACATGGCCAACTGCAGGGCGCTTTCCGACATTGTAAGTCGAAGAGAGAGGAGAGCTAGCATGGCGGTGCTACAAAGTGTTCGTCATTCCTATATAGTTAACAAGGAGAGGAACTATGCAGACGCTTTGGCTGCTCGACGGGCTATTGTGGCAGCCATAAGTACCTCCCAAATGAAGGGTAAGGTTAGTGCCACATCTCGCATGCTTTCCATAGCACCACACGCACTTAGAGTTGGGTCTATTAGACGACAAAGTTTAGATGCCAATGAGGTTGGTGCTTTGTGTGCGAGTAGTGGTCATGTAGCTAGGCATGATCGCCTACTAGATGAAACCACTAGAACCTTCATAGAAAGTTTTTGGGAATTGTCGTGCCTCGCCAGTTTTCAAGAAAGCTTTGCGTAAGAGAGTGACAAGAGGAGTGTTCATTGAGCACGGTGCTTGCTTTCTTGAAATGACCCAAACTGAGTTGTATTCTCAGTTTGTGGCTTTGTATCCAGAGCTTAAAATTGGGCAAAGGTCATTTAAGGGATTTAAGCCTTGGTTTGTGAGGCACTCACGTCAGCGTGACACATGTTGTCGCTACCATGTTGAGTTCAAACTTTTTTATGATGTGTTCCATTCTCTTAGTGGGCATAGAGAGTTGCCTCATAGTCCTCGTGATTTCATCCACTCTCTTTTGTGTGCACGCACGGAGGATGCCCAGTTCCATAGGATGCCTTGTGTGGAGAGCAATTGCACATCATGTGGTTCACTTGCACATCTACAGATGGTAGATCTTGATGCAAGTGACCAAGAGATAGTGCCATGGCAACGTTATGAGTATGTGACACACTAGCTCCAGAGTGGTGGGTCAGTCCAGGAAGTTGCAACTCGTGGACAAACATACACCATGTTGTCACTTCATAGCCACATTTAGGGAGCAGATCTACCCTTATATACAGCACAATCATTGTGCCAAGTGGCAGGATCATCAGTTCCGAGCATGCCTGGCAGAGTTTCCTATTGGTGTGGTCATCTCTGTGATTGATTTTGCAGAGAACTACACCTTCACACCTTTTCAAGAGATACAATCTGAGTATTACTTCTTAGAGCAGGTAATGGTTATATTTCATAATATTTGTTTCGTGTTTGAGCTATATTACTTTTTTTTTTTTTTGTGTCCTAAACGTCTGTATTGCTTACCTCACCAGGTTGCTATTATGGTCCACATTAGCTATCGACATGGAGACGCTCATGTAGATGGGATAAGCGAGTACCTGCGAGACCCGTGTCATTATTCAAGAGTATCATTTCTATATCAGTGATGATCATTCACATGATGCACATTTTGTGCAACACTGTTTTCGTCTCCATGATGATTTTTTAGGAGATTGTGGGATCATACGTGGTGGCTAGCGATGGGTTTGGTCGGATGGTTGTGGTGCACAGTTCAAGTCGTCATCACGACAATTCTATTGGCTCTACAAGTAGTACTTATGGTTCTCTTATATTTGCAATTAAACTAAATTCACTAGAACATCTTAAAGAAAACAATAACTAAGACTATCCAAAAATTGAAGAGTTCAGTGTGACACTTGTATTAGAACATCCAAAAATTGACTATAAATTTAGCATCGTAAGAGATGCATGCAATATAGATATCTTGGCACCATTGTATAGTGGAAGGCGTGCAAGTTTATGCATGATCTCTTCCTCTGGTTCATAATTTGACCGTTGAGAATGTCGTGGTTGATGATCTTCATGTTCATGCTCCTCGAAGACATCTTCTTGTTGCTCGAGAAAGGCATCCAACATTTCCTCCATTGGACCTTCTTCCATTCCCTCGGGTGCTGTTAATTGAGCTCCGTCTGTCACTCCCTCCTTCAATATTCTCATCCTTTGTTGGGGATTAGAATTCATAGGCACAATGTCATCAAGATGTGGTTGCACACTTGCTTGGTTGTACGATTGAAACCGTAAATTTTGTAAGCGCTCCATTGGAAATATGCTGGCGTCATGAATATGCTGGTTGCAAATCCTTCGTTTTCGAAATATTTGGTACTTACATCACATACATGGACACGCGCTATTCTCTCGTCAAGATTGAGAGACTCCATCTAGCAGGATAACATGTATATGTAGCTCATTAAATGCAAATCATTACGCATTACACAAATCATTAAGCATTATGTAAACCATAAAATAAGGCTTCTTTTCCCCAGCCGTGAGGGAGATTTTAAAAATAACATTTAAAGCGTCAAACGGGCTTCTTTTCCCTAGCCGTTGAGGGAGATCAAGTATACATTAGTGATGTTTAGGCATATACATTAGCTTATGGATATGTGCTTTAGGCATATACATTAGAGTATATACATATAGACATAGCATTGACATGCATGTCTTAGACATTAGATTTCAAGTCAAAAAAGAGACCGAAATACCTTGGGTATGCGCCAAAAAGAAAATCTCTCTCTCTCTCTCTCTCTCTCTCTCTCTCTCTCTCTCTTGCAAAGTGTGTGTGTGTAAAGACAAATAAGCACATACATTAATTTCTTATGCACTCACATATATGCTAATATTAACATATATGTGCATAAAACAACAAGCTTGCATACTCATAATTTCAATTGATAATTACAAATTGAGAACAAATTAAAACATAACAAAAAGAGAAGTAATAAAACAGCATAATTGGTAATGTGCTTACCTCTCAAATGTGGATTGGATAGTGCACGTTCGAAGCAGATCTGCAAGCTAGGACACATGTGGGAGGAACAAACCTACACACACATTGCATACATTAGTAATGCACATACACAAGCTCTCTCACTCTCTACATCTCTCACAACACACATACAAATCCTCTCTCCAAACATAATTAAGAAGGTAAGAAGAAGGATGGAGAGAGGGGAAGGAGATATACACACACATCACACATTTACCCTAATTCTCTCCACACACACACACACACACACACATAAGAAGATGAGGAGATGGGGAGAGGCAAAACGCCCAAGGAGAGAGAGGGAGATCTACACACACACTTCACTAATTCTCTCCACACACACACACACACACATCAAGAGTGGGTCAAATGGAACAAGGCGAATGCCTGAGGGAGATGAGGGGAAAGACACGCATACCTTGTCTTGACATTCCAAGCCTTGCAAAACAGAGAATGAGAGGTTCTTGGCTATAAAAAAAGTGCAGGCATCGGAATATGCGTCGGTATCTGCTACGGTATAAGCGTCGATATCTGCTACGGTATAAGCATCGGTATACTCCCTTTTGAAAATTACCCGCCCATACTCCAAGTTTAGGACATACATACCGACGCTCGACATTTGCATCGGTATTCTAGCGTCGGTATGCCCTAAACCTCTAGTGACCTAAATACGAGAATGTTTTGCTGATGTGGAAGGGAGATATGGTGGGAGTTAATGAGAAAGGAGATTTCAAATTGACAAGAAAGATTCAATTTGTAGAGAGTGAAGATAAAAAATTCATATATATTGTTCCGTCATATTTGCCCATAATTTTGGAAATTTGTACGGTCGTATTTCTGTATGAGTCACTGAGGTCATATGTGAGTGCTTTTGTTGGAAGAGACTCATTGAGTCCTTGGGCTACCCCCCTTCCTAGTCAGTATGTCCAGGGTGTGGGCATCTAGGAAAGGATTGGTACCTATAGAATTTGTTGGAATATTAGGTAAGGGACCAAAGCCCGGTGGGATTGAAGTGATAGAGGGTTGAAAACCCGATGACACTCTTGTTATAGGCATGGCCAATGGTATTGGGAAGTGTATTTGGGGCATAGATCTCAATGGCTCGAAGATGTTAGCCATTGGGTTCATACCCTGTGTGATCCTTGGCAATACCTTTATCGTTGCCATGTTTGATTAAGTAAATGCTCCTTAATGAGCAAACACAGATTTTTTTTAAATATTCTCTCACAGTCCGTTATAGCCTCAAGAGGCATAGCATTCTCTTCGTTGGCCCAAACGGGTGTCCAGTATTTGGGCACATGAGAGGAGATACATAGCCATCAAAGATCTAGCAAAAAGAGGAAAGAAGCACGATATTCAAAAACATGATTAATAGGTGATTAGTGCTAATTTACCCTAAATAACATTTGTTCGACCACCCTAAAAATATGATATGGGGTCCAAAATTGGAGCCTAAATGAACCATAATCCCTAAGGATCTAATCAAATCTCAATCAAAGCTCACTAATCCTTGAACATTAAACATTCTTGACCAACATTAGGATCAAGAAACAAGAAATTTCAAGAAATTTTTGAAAATCAAGAAAATTCTTCCCATGTATAAAACATGAATCAAAAACCAAGCTCTGATACCAATGCGAGAAACTAGGGTTGGCCACTCAAAGCATGGAGTGATAACATAGGTGTCACCATCCTAACATCACAAGAGAGACAAGTTCACCATGGAAGCTTAGAGATCCAAAAGAGTAAGTCTACTCATGAAAATGTATATGATCAAAAAGGTACAATGCCCCATGAGCCCTATATCTAATATAGCCCAAGGCCCTCAAAGACACACATGTAAATGACCCTAAGTCCAAGTGCCTAGGCCCCATCCCCCATGTGCATGTGCAACCAAATCTAATTCATTACAAAATGCAAGAAACTAGGGTTGGCTCACTATCTTAACATCTCAAGAGGGAGAAGTTCACCATGGAAGCTTAGAGCTCCAAAATAGTAAGTGTACATGAAAATGTATATGATCAAAATGTACAATGCCCATGAGCCTTATGTCTAATATAGCCCAAGGCGCCCAAAGGTACACATGTAAATGACCCTAGGCCCAAGTGCCTAGGCCCCATCCCCCATGTGCATGTGCAACCAAATCTACTTCATTACACTGTTTGAACAAGAGTAGGTGTGCAAGTCCATGCATAAAGCCATGTCACCTTAGTAGACATATCTTCATAGATAAACTATAAACCTAAGTTTCAATCACTTTGTCGTGTCTTATTTAAATACAGATGGCAGTATGCCCAGCAAGGCAAAGCCATTAAAACGGTTAGCTAGCTCAGCCTACTTTGATAGGCCAAATGAGCTTTGTGAATTTGGTTGGCAAATTCAACAACCCTTAAGGCCTTACAATGGGGAGAACTAAGATTCAAGCTGAGAACATTTTTAGGAGGTAGTTGCATAGGATCTAAAGCAATGTTAAAATTTAAAGCCTTCAGAGGGCATCAAAGCCCTTAAAACCTTTTAGAGTAGGCCTGTTTGAAAATAGGGTTGCAAAAGAAGGCCATTCGTTTAAAAAATTTATACAAAAAAACCCATATTTGGTCAATTTTTAAAGGTCAAGCTAGTAATGGCCTTCAAATTTGAAGGTCAAGCTAGTTATGACCTTAAAATGTTTGAAGGTCAAGCTAGTTATGGTCCTTAAATTTGAAGGTTAGGGTGTGTGTTTACAATAAAGCTATTTTCCACTAGCAGATCATGCACACATTAGGGTTGAGGCACATAGGCCTTGGGCATGGGCTAGTGTGGGAATATTTTAGGGTAAGTGGCTATATAAGTCAACTAGTAGACAACTATTGTAACCTATATATGTTATTTTCCACTAGCACATCATGTAAACATTAGGGTTGAAGCACATAGGCTTTGGGAATGGGCTAGTGTGGACATTTTTTGGGGTAAGTGAATATATAAGTCAACTAGTAGACAACTATTGTAACCTTTTGATGCCTATTATGATCTTTTGACGATTATATCATTTCTTGGAGCTTATGCTTCTATGACTAATTCGTGGAAGCCATCCCATGTTTAGGTGGCTACTCTCTGGTGTACTCTATGTCTTCTTCTCCTTCTTCTCCTTCTTCTTCTCTCTCTCTCTCTCTCTCTCTCTCTCTCTCTCTCTCTCTTACTCTTAATTTTAAATTTAGAGAGCTCTTTTTTTTTTAAAGATTAATAATAAAGCATATTAATTAAGATAATTAATGAGATAAAATCATGTGATTTAGCTATGCTCTAATCAATTTGGAGCTTGTGAGAATTTCTCATAGAAATTATTCTATCTTTATGTTTTCTTAATTTAATTATCTCAAGTATCTCTTTTAATTTTCTCTTTCA
Organism: Cibotium barometz; assembly: GCF_041138505.1. Taxonomy (NCBI): domain Eukaryota; kingdom Viridiplantae; phylum Streptophyta; class Polypodiopsida; order Cyatheales; family Cibotiaceae; genus Cibotium; species Cibotium barometz. The sequence goes on from NC_141050.1 coordinate 31,075,863, forward strand.
AGGTTTACGATAATTCAGCTCTTCTTATTCTCTCAAAAAGAGTAATCATTATCATAATAAGCATTGGTATTAGAGCTCTTGGCTTGGATCTTGATGTTTTAATTAAGATGTGATTAGTGCTTAAATTATTTTTAGATTAGTGATTTTACATAGTTTTGCAAAGTTTAATTTTATTTTTTTTGAGAGGATTAACAGCACTGAGATTGATGCTTGATCATTTTTGAGCTTATGCTAAATAACCATTTTCAAAAACCCTAATCTACACAATTTCTTTATAATTTTCTTGATTAGTGTTTCTTGAATTTTTGCATTTCTTGATTCTCTTGAAAATTTTCTTACGTTTCTTGAAATTTTTCAAGATTAGAGGTTCTTTCATTAAACCCACTAGTCTTTCTCTATCCTTGCTTTAGATCCTTAGGATTCTGTGCATTTTACGGAGAGATTTGAGATTTGATGCAAGTTTTGGTAAAATATTCATCAAGAAAGCGGTGCAGGTTTCAGATCTACATAAATTATTCAAAGACTGCTATGTAATATTGTTGTGCAGAGTTCAAATCTGTTACATATTGATTGGGGTAGAATTTACAAATCCTGGTGCAAAATTTTTAAAGTTTATAAAGATTATTGTGCATAATCAAATCTTGGTGACAATGAGTGATTCTCGATCAAATATTTATAAATCTTGGTTATTTCTTTGGAAGAATATGGTTCCTTTGAGGGAAATTGTTATAAACTTCAAGAAAACACTGGATATTATTGAAAACTTATGCAAGAAATCAAGATTATTGCATTAAGGCCAAAAACATTTAAAAAAGAGCTGCATTTTAATCACTTGTGCTGGATTTGGATTAAGCTTTGGACAAATAGAAATGAGACATTCAACCGTTAATATGACATTGGGTGTCATATCCACTTTTTACTAACTTGACTAGTTTTGGGCTATTTTAGTGGGTTATCACCACTTTAATGTGATACGATGTGGCTATTTCAATGTCACTTTAGCGGGTTCCAACATCAAGGGCCTATAAAAGTAAAAATTTAAAATTTAGGTTCCCCCCAAAATGAGTAAATGCATTTGAAATTCCCTAATCTACCGTGATTGCATCCCTTTCTAGTCGTCTTTTTGCACCATCCTCTCCTCTATTCATCATCTAGCAATGTCGAGACAACAGTCTAACCTAAGGCACACTCCTAATATCATTTCTTCATGCATTCCTCATAATGTTAAAAGATGATCAAGGTGTGTGGAATGGTATAAACTTCAAATTAAACAATTCGGTGACTATGTAACCATCATGCAAAGATCCTCACAGGATTAAAAAAACCCTAAACAGCAAAGAAATCTTCTTGGCTCTGAATTCCCACATTAGTGTGCACTGAACTCCATTCACCCCAACAATGGAATACACCGTAGAAGATGCACCTACAAACACGAACACCCCATACTGAATACACCATAGAAGATGCACCTACAAACCTATCTTTTCAAAAAACAAATGCCACCCTAAACAGCAAAGAAATCTTCTTGGCTCTGAATTCCGACATTAGTGTGCACTGAACTCCATTCACCCCAACAATGGAATTTGAACACATCATGTCCCAGAACTTGGAACATATTTAGTTCATAGCTTCTACTACACCAAGCAATAAATCTGGAACACAATCTATCCATAGCTATCAAAATTGACATTTACCTGCCATATTTTTAAAATATATTTAGGCCTTGAACCCTAACACATGGGTCCTATACATTCTATATATAAAGCTGTTGACAGCCCCCTCTCCCACTCACCACAGGCCTCCTCTAGCTACTGGAAGTAAATGGGAGGAAACTATCTGTATAACTAGAGAAGAACACCATCCTAGTCCTCTTGGGCCAGAAGCACCCTAGGAGCCCTAGATGAGTCACTATAGAAGTATCTGAATCTATCCTATTTCCTATCTTTTCCCTTCTGCTGCTGGGATGAGGACTTGCCCTTGCCCTTGTCCTTCTTCGTAGACAATTAGTCCTTAGACAAATGTCTTTTCTTCCCACACGAGTAGCAATGACTCCGATTCTTCTTCTGCACTAAAGTTAAGGCATGATCCAAATCAAGAGATAAAATCTTTAACTTACCCTGTGTCATGAGGACTAATTACTCTTCCTATACAATGGAGCTTAGGTCATCAAAATTTAAATGATTGGTAGTGACATGGCATTGAAAAGCTCCGACAAGACCATATGTGTCCCATCAAGCTTATCCTCCTTTGTCGTACATGGGGAGCCACCACTACTGTAGGAAAACTATCTGCAAACCTTGAATCTCAACACTCCAAGACTTCGCTCAAGCAGATCCAACAGATAAGACCACAAGAACCAATCAGCAAAAAAATGAGGAACGAAGGGGCTAGACAGTAGCAAAATAGTCCACGTAACTTCTCTCGAAAACACCCAATCAGAAGGGAGGAAATCTGGGGAAGAGGAGGAGCTATCGAAGACACTTGTCGAGCTGCACCACAGGCTAAAACATCACCTTTCACTGCTATCCAAACTATAAAAATAGACCACCAATCACCAACGTAGCCCCTCTATCTACATTGCAACTCAACTCCACGAATAAACATAGGGCACGCGCACTACAAGAGAAAAATGCATATGAAGAAGGGGTGATTTATCAAAAAAACAGAGCCCAAACACCACCAGCCCATTGCGAAAGTTCTCGAGAAGAAGCAAAAAACCGAGTCCACCAAGGTTTCACCATGATGCCTTGCAGATGATGCAGGGACAGGAGCACCACAAAATGAAAATGTTGATTTTAGAAGAGGGTGTAGGAGAAGAAAATGCGACCACTGATGATGAGAAAAAACAACAGCACTTCGAGAGCACTTCTAGCTCCAAGAAAATGTAGATAAAGGAAGGGGTCGCCTAGAGGTGGAAAGCCAAGACCTAGACGTCTGATACCTTGTGAAAGTATGAACATGCAAAAGTGATCAGAAGACACAAAGGAGAGAGAGTCAGAGAGAGAGAGAGAGAGAGAGAGAGAGAGAGAGAGAGAGAGAGAGGGGAAGTAGGCAATGATCAAGTTCTATTATCATACAAGGGATTGAAGCATCAAATGGGTGAAAGTACATATGCGATAGGATTAGATTGCATCAAAAAGTGGGAGAGAGGCCCTTTGTCATTTTAACAATATTTCGTTATCTTGTTTTCATTGTTTGCAAAGTTGTATCTTGGAAATCTAGTGAATTAGCAGGATAAAATTAGGTAACTCCCAAGCTCGTAGATCATAAATACTTCTTTGCAAGGGGGGGAGGATCAGCTGGGGGAGGGAGAGAGGGGGGTTATTTTGGCAACTATTGTACTCATAGTTCCATTTCTTTGCATTTGATGCAAACACTCTAGTTACCCATGGTGGCATGTTCTTATGACTTTCTACGAAGAGGAAATGTATAGGCTGAAGGTGTGTTTCTCTTACTTGTCCCGTCCATCTCGCTCAAAGTATGGTCTCTTGCCTATCTCTTACCCAATGCAAAAATCAAGCTCACAAATCTATGGTTCTATGAGATCCCAATTATAGAAATCACACTCACATATCTATGGTGCTCGTATCTATGCTCAGTATCAAAGTGCTAACTTAATCAAATCTCTACATATAAACGCTATATCAAAGTTCCAAAAATAGATTTCATATGCTCAGTACTAACTAAACTGCCCACATTTTTATTTGTAAAGTAATAACTATATGCTTAGTACTAAAGTGTTGAAATTTCTATTTGTAAAGTACTATATCAAAGTTCCAAAAATAGATCTCATATGCTGAGTACTAGCTAAAGTGCTCAAATTTCTATTTGTAAAGTACTATATATCAGTATCCTCTCACTTCCAAAGTGCTCAAATCAAAGTTCCAAATATGCTCGATACCTGCTTCATGAAATTTTCATTTCCGAGGGGCACCGTTTTTTGGCTCTCGTAATTTTTGGAGAGAAGTGTGCCCACACTAACAACCACATAATTAAATTTTGCTTTTAATGCTTGTAGATTAAATTGTATATAATATTATTATTAGTGTGTTTTAAGGGAATTCTAGTTTTAGACTCATATATCAAAGTTTCAAAAACACTTTTTGTTAGATAGAGCTCAAAATCAATTTATTAAAACAAGAAAGTAACCCTTTTACAATCCCACCACCTAAATTTGTGTCTGTTCAATTCAAGTTATCTCCCAAAAGAAGATTAAGAAGAACTCAATTTGCTGATGTGTGACTGCGCATTCTTGTTTTTGAAATTTCCACCGGGTCTCCGAATAGCAAAAGCGACACTCCTCTCAAGATTGTGGCCTGCAAGATGAGATACTTGAGCCATCACACCTCAGAAACCTTCTCTCATATCCTCATATACCTGAAGCTTTCCGAATTAATATTTTTCTCTGGCGTTTGCTACACCTAAAGCTTCCCACATGGGACAGGCTTGCGAATTGGGCCCCAATGTCACCACTTTGTCCCCTTCTGAAACACACATAAGGAAATTGCAGTCCAGGTCTTATGGGCATGGCCAAATGCCTAGACGCTATGGAGAGGCACTAGGAGCTAGTGGCTGGAAAGCCGTATTACTCAACACTAATTTATATGGAGGCATGCATTATTGGGAAGCTCCTCAACCCAACCCTAGTGTGCATCTGACCTTGGATTCGCTATATCGTTCTCTATCAACTCTGAACATCTAGAAATCGGATAGTATTCCATCGATGCCCACACATGCGACGTCTTGAGTGGAAAGTTGACTCTTTATGTAGCAGGACTACGGGTTTTAAGAGGCTTGTATAAATTAGAGCTTCTAGATAGTCCTAAGATGCATTTATTATCACCTTTGTGATATTTTCCCTTTTTGTAACTAAATCTTATTTATATGAACTCATCTTCTCTTGCAAAAACAAAAACACTTTTTGTCACACCCAATATGGCACCAAAATGTTGTTGTGTTTTCATGATATATATTGTGTGAAATTTTAAAAAATAAGAGTGTTTTTAAAGGTTTCATTTTAGTATGTAATGATTAATGCTTGAAAAAGTCAATGAAATGATGAACTTCCATATCCTTTCTATTTAAGGCAATGGAATGATGACCCTCACCCATATCCTTTCTATTTACATGCATTCACCTATATGCTTTCTATTTGCATGTATTCACGTATATCCTTTCTATTTAAGGTCTTCCACTTCTCTAAAAAAAAACTTAAAAAAGGTCATTTAACTAATAGAAAGAAAGAGAGGAATAGTGGGGGTAAGGTTGTATTGATTAAATGCCATGCAACTACACAAAGTTTGTGAATATACACTTACGTAATGGAATCCACATGTTACAAAGCTCAGAATCAATTTGTTGAAACAACGGAGTAACCCTTCTACAAGTTGCAAAATTTGACATTATATTTGGCATTATATTCCACTGGGGGGTCTCGGAACAATTCTCGCGTTTGACAATTCTAGCGTTTGCTTTTTGCTTTCTACTTTTTGCCTTTCCTAGCTCTTCGGCGTAAAAGCACGCGTTTCGTATCCAGCGGATAAGAAGAGCAGGCTCTTTACTCGACCACCCACTCTGCAGGTGATGAATATCCGTGCCCAACTGATCAGCGACCATTACAGCACCGGATGTCCGACGTCTCACGAGGTGGCCGGTTATTTCAAAGTGGGGAGCGGCCTGGACATCCACTACGTCTACGACAATCGCTCGCACATGCTGGAGGTGAAGGGAGCCGTCCACGATATTGATGGCCCCCTGCAGCTGCAGCCAAGTACTGATCGGGTGAAGATCAACTGCTATTATAACATTAATCAGGGCGTAAAAGTTCATGGCATAGGAATTGGTGGAAGAAGCCGCCATGAGGATATTGATGATGCCCCCATTGATCAGGACAAAGAAGATGAGAATGTGAAGGAAATCTCTCAAGAGTGTGATGATATTGTTGAACAGGACGATCTCGTTAAGGAGCAGCAGCAAGAGTTTACGGCCAAGATAATTAATGATCATGAGATTATTGAAGATAATCGTCTCCAGGAAGGAGCACTAGAGGAAATCTGCCAACAGCATGGAAGCCCAGTGCTGCAGCTCCACTTGCTCGGAAATGATGAGAAGGTCGAGGTCAGCACCACCTGCATGCCACAGTCAAAAAAAGAAGAGCAGGATGCATGGAAGTATGCAGGAAAGAAGAAGAGAGGGAAGAAGCCCAAGAAAACAGAGAGATCGAATCCTAAACACGATACTAGCCATAAGAACAATGCTGTTATAGTACAATGCGGCAATCATGAGATTGACATCAGCAATGAGAGTGATAGCAATGCAACAAAAGCTCAAGGCAGTAGCAGTGATAGCAATGGTAAACAAGGCGGCAAAAGGCCGGCCTCAGCCCCAAGCTGTGTGAAATTAGGGCAACTACAACAGGGGAAGAATGCCAAAAACCATGCCTTCTTCTCCACAGATCAGCTACTATCCTTGATGAGGCAAGCCGATGGAGAATACTTGGAATCTTCTGATGCAGAGAAAGTTTTGGTCGATGCAGCAGTGGTATCTTGTGATTCTACAAACGAGGAATATTCAGATGCTCTAGAAACACTGAATAAGCACAAAAAGAAAACTAACAAAAAGAAGAAGAAGTGGAACAAATATTTGGATGCAAGCGAATCTACAACAGAAGAGGAATATTCAGATGCTCTTATAGAGACACTGAATGAGCAGAAGCAACACTCCTCTCAGGACTGTGGCCTGCTGCATGATGAGATACTTGAGCCACTCACACCTCAGAAACCTTCTCTCATATCCTCATGTACTGTTGGTGTTCTTAGAAGACTGTATTTTTTCATGGGAAGCTACTAGGAGAATAAGACAAGAACACACTCATATCAGCGGACTGAGACGAAGTGAACACTCATACCGGACTACCAATATTGCCATGGCGCAGGCATGTATTTCGCATTCTGCAATATGTTGCTAAAACTTGGATTGATCTGTATTTTGCATTATGCAAGATGTTGCTAAAACGAGCATCCTTGAAAATATATCTATGCTTTGCACACAAGCCATGGTAAAAAGCTCCCTCGTTCTCCAAATTTCTAATTAGTGTTCAGCATCATCACAAAGTTTTGTAGTAACAATTCATTTCCCAACTTAACAAAGTCAAACTTGAGAGTCTCTACTCGTGAAAAAGCTTCAAATCATCATCGTCAATTCCAACATGCTTAGCATAGACTATGTGATATAACACACACTTGAACAAGAGTAGGTCCATGTATAAAGCCATGTCACCATACTAGACAAATCTTCATTATAGATAAACCATAAAACTGAGTCTTTATCACTGTGTCATGTCTTAGCTAAGAACAAATAAGATTATATAAATCCATCAATCTAATACATTAATGGCATGTTAGGTTTCCCTTAAAAGTATAATTTTTGGTGTGGTTTTTAATAAGACAGTTCCACTGTACTAAAGAAGAAGGGCCACGATCTTCACGTCAGCTAGAGACAGAGCTCAAATGATGAGGTTCTGTACATCAAAAGAACATAAGTTACTTTCCTTTGAATGTGCGGATCTCCCGACAAACTACTAGTGAGTTGTTTGAGAGGAAGTAGACCACCTCACATCACTAGAGTGGAGTTTGATGAAGAGACTTCAAGTCATGATGCTCTCACAACTCAACGTAGAGAAACCTCCATCCTAAGATCATTATGGTCTAAGAGTAATTTGTGGCAGCACCCACTCCGAGGCCGAAAGTATAATTTGCTCTTTAGCTGGCCTTATCTTCATCCACACAAAGTTAGCAGAGTCGGTAATCCCTTAAGACCTACCCAAGCAACAACAAATGTTGTTTAGCCATCAACTCGGCCTTCCAAAAAGATTAAGCGTTGTACAGCTTGGGCCATGCCACCATTGCAGGAGGAGGTACGTGCTGCTTGAGGCCGGCAAGCCTCACCAGCTTCAAACATAGCCTCTTTCATGGGCCAAGGATACATTTCAAGCGCCCATATTTGTGTTTTTGACATATATAGGGGTGGCACCAAGCCACCTATAGGGGGCATTTTTTAAAGTGATTTTTTTGTTTTTCGAGCCAGGGTCAGAGACGAGCATGCTCGTCTCTGAGACTCGAGCAAAGAAACGCTTTTGTCATTTTTTAAAGTGATCTCACCCCTACAGATGGCAATATGACAAAATAGCCCCGTTAAAATGTATCCTAAATGTCTTTCATGTCGGCACACTCAAGGTGAGAACATTTTATGGAGGCCAAGACTAGAGGTGAGGTGCCTTATCGTTTAAGCCTTCAGAGGGCAACAAAGCCCTTCAAAAATTCTCGAGTAGGCATGCTTGAAAATAGGCCATTGGTTTAAATTTTTTTCTAAATTTTAGACATAAATACATGTAATTGGTCATAGATGTGACCTTATGAAGTCATGTGAGCTCTTAGTAACTGATCATATAAGATTTACGAGCTAATAGAATGTTGTTTGTAATAGCCCTTATGAGCTATTGTGCTCTTATGAGCTCTTAAGAGAACTTAGGGGCTCCCAAAGATCTTCTATAAGATCGTATCATATGAGTTCTTAGCATGAGTTTAAGGGATCTTATCAACACTCATGAAGTATACAAGGGTTCTTATGTTTGTAATATCCCTTATGAGCTAGTGTGCTCTTATGAGCTCTTAAGAGAACTTATGGGCTCCCATGATCTTCTATAAGATCTTAGCATATGAGTTCTTATGAGTTCTTATGACATTGAGAGCTCTTATCAACACTCATGAGTATACAAGAGTTCTCAGGAGTATACAAGAAGAGTTCTATACAAGATTTCTCAAGACTATACAAGACCTCTCAAGAGCTTTTATAAGTTCCTACAAGATTGTAGATGCTCTTGGAAGCTCGAAGGAGATTCTATTAGCTCATTTGGCATAAATCATAATCAAATTTTATCAAACAAGTTTCTAGGTTATTAAGCATTTGAGCCTAGGACATTAAAGTCTTATTAATGCCTAGACCTAGAACCTAAAAGTTTTATATATTTAATACCTTATTTCAAGGCATTTGAACCTATTAGAGGTTTTTATTACCTCCTATGAACTCAAATGCAAGCTAGGAGAAGAAAAGAACACTCATATCATACTTTACCGTTGCCATCGCTCAATATTTTGCATTCTACATGTTACTATAAACTTGGATTTGGGTATTTCACATTCTACATGTTGCTAAAAATTGGATTTATGAGCATCCTTGAAAATGTAACTATGCTTTGCATAAGCCATGGTAAAAAGCTCTCTCATTCTCCAAATTGCTTAGTGTTCAGCATCATCACAAAGTTTTAAAACAATTATATACACTTGGAAAGTTCATATTCATTTCCCAACTTAACAAAATCCAACTTGAGAGTTTACTGACAAAAAAGCTTCAAATCATCAATTCCATCATGCATAGCACGGACTATGTGATATGACACCTTGCAAGAAACTAGGATTGGCCACTCAATGCATGGAGTGACAACATGGGTGTGGGTCACCATCCTAACATTTCAAGAGGGAGAAGTTCACCATGGAAACGTAGAGTTCCAAAAGAGTAAGTGTACTCATGAAAATGTATATGATCAAAAAGGTACAATGCCCCATGAGCCCTATGTCTAATATATCCCAAGGCTCCCAAAGGTACACATGTAAATGACCCTAAGCCCAAGTACCCATCTCCCATGTGCATGTGCAACCAAATTTACTTCATTACAAACCATCCCCTCCAATGATATCATCCTCGAAATCGAAGGGTGGTCATGCACAAAACATATACAAGAGGCTATATACAAAATCCAAAAATGCACTCATGGCCTAGGTGTATCAACGATCCAAAACATGTCCACGATGGCCTGCCCAGATCGAATGGAAAGGATAGGAAGATGTCCTGATAGTGAGGATAATGATAATGATGCCTGGATCGAATGGAGATCCAAGCCATGCGTGACCCATGACCGTATCAATCCTGCCTCCTCCTGGATCAATTGGATGGTGTAATGCACCACATCCACTGATGAGATGTATCCAATATGTCCCTAGGTCAAAAGGATAATGCACCCATGCATAGAACCCTATGGATACATGGAACCACCCACTCAGACCGCACGTGAATACATCATGATGGCATATCAATCCCACATACACAATGCTCCCCAAATGATACACATCATGTCCAAAAGTGAATGCCTGCTAGACTATGTTTGTGTCAATGCATAGGCATCCATGCGCATCAAAGGAGAATGCATCAAACTCCATAGCATGCTCCATCAAATGTGAACCCATGTCCTCACTGCATCCATCACTATGCATAGGTCCATAGGCATGATCCACGTCACAAGTGACTACGTGGGCATGATCCATATGTACCAAGGCATAATCCTCATCACTGTCCGCATGACCCTCATAGAGCTGACAATCAAAGACTCTCTACTCAACTCTCAAGAAAGTGTCATAGACTGGGTTCCCATAGATCCTCCATGAGGTACCCAATAGCTTCTTAGTGCTCAATGCATGAGTAGCCTCATCATCGATGGCATCCACATTGATGATGTCATCCAAATTGATGATGTCATCCACATGCTTGCTAGCATCATAGAACTCATCCTCATCATATGTGGCATGTGTATGCACACTACCATCATCCACATCAACATAGATGCTCTCCTCATCACTAGGAATGATGGTAGATGAGTCATTAACACCTACATGAGCATCATCATCAAGATGCCTAATGTCACCACCATGACCAAAAATGCATGTGTCTCCACCATGTGTGTAATTATCATCCTCATGTGCAAGTCCTATGTCCAATGCATCCTCATAGGCATGTACATCATCACATGAGTAATCATCCCTTGTGTCAACAACAATTGCATGCACATCTAAAACATCCTCAATGATCATGTCTTCATGATCTCATGGCATCATATCATAAGCTGAAAATGTATCAGTCAAAGCACTTATGAGAGTAATCCAAGCATTTCCATTTTTAAGTTGTATATTCTCATTGACCACCACAAACACATTAGTGATGACTTGTCGAGAAAGAACCAGTGTCGAGATCTCCTCATTTACTCACTGTCCACAAATTACAGCAAGTGTCTCATCCACTTCAACACCCACAATGTGTGCATAAAGACCCACATAGTCATACTCAATGCAATGACCAAATGTGATAGTGCATGGAAGTCCTTGTTTGTCCTTAGTAAATCCAACCTCTTTTAAAATAGAGTGTATAGTAGCTCTTCCATCCCCGCTCAAAATAAGAGGTAAACCAAGAGATGGTACTAAGAATTCACATACATTGATCGATATTTTCTTGCCTTCACTAGTAGTGGCTCTACCATAGAACTTAACACATTGCTTTCCTCCATCCATGGCTTGTGAAGAAGAAGGAATTTGACCATTGTCATCCTCAAACTCATCATCAAGATCTTCCTCAACATGAGGTCTTAAAGCACCGCCTCAATGAGTATTCCTCTTGAATGGAATATGAACATCACTCCTAGTAGGGAATCTTGAGCCTTCATTCCTTGAGTTTGGAAATTCATGACCCTTGTCTTTAGGTTCATTAGATGTGTACGAAAACATTGGGTTGTACATAGTACCATAAGTAGAATGAGAACTTGGGTGATGATTCTCTTTATCTTCAACATGAGCTTAACGAACATGTTTAGATGATCCACCCTTATCTAAATCCATGCTCTTTATGTCATCTCACAAATTCCCTTAATCTCTTGCATCATGTTATTCACAAATGATTGCATCATGGTTTCCATCATGCTTATGATCATCATCATTTGTGACATGGCATTTGTTATAATGGGCAGATATATATTTTTGTTGAGGTTTTTGCTATAAGTCGATCATCATCATTTGTGACATGGCATTTGTTATAATGGGCAGATATATATTTTTGTTGAGGTTTTTGCTATAAGTCGATCTCAACCAATCACCACAAATTGGACAAGCTTTATAACCCTTGGTACGTATCCCTGCATGGAAAACATAACAAAGATGATTAGCGTAATGAACATCGTACAAACTTATGAAAGAATATATATATTTAAACCATTTACCTAAGCAAAAACCATATCTTGGAAAGTCGTGGATAGTCCATGCTAAAATTCTCCACGAACAATGAACTGTCTTTGACTGATGCTTCTGGACATATCCATGACATCAATCCCTCTCCACAAATCTTGAAGATCGTGATGAGAGGGGCCAAATAAACATTAAGATCTTTAACTTGTCGTTTTCCCAGAATTAAGAGTGAGAGCATTAAATGCTCTTTCTTAATGCTGAGGTACGGGGGTAGATTATAGTTAATAACTACCACTGGCCATGTAGACCATTTACTTGATCTCATTGAAAATGGATTCACGCCATCCAATGCTACACCCATCTTTAAATGGCGTGGTTCTTTTGCAAAATCTAGCGTAGATCAATATGCTCAAATGGAGGACAATCTGATGGAATTCGCATTACTCCATCTTTGCTCTTGTGCTCCACTCCCCATGTTATAAGCTTAGCTAATTCGGGACTTTGGAACATATGTTTTATACACGGAGCCAGGGGAAAATGTCTCAATACCTTTCGAGGGACCTTACCTTTCTCCTCTTTATAACGAGGAGTTTGACATTTTGGACATGTCACACCATCCTCGTACTGACCTCTATATAAAATACAATCGTTGGGACGTGCATGTATAGAAGAATAGTCAAGTCCAAGGCTACTTATCATCTTCTTCACCTCATCATGTGATGTAGGAAGGGAATTGCTTATTGGCAAGAACTTCTGAGAGAGTAGCCTGCAAAGTCCATTAAAAAGATGATCAATAAGAACAAAACATATTGTGATTACTCCTAAAATATTTAGATTAAAAAAAATGTTAGATTGTTACGTACTTCAAAAGTGCTGAAATGGATATATTACTGCATCCAAAACGGTTTTGAAGATTCAGAATAAGTAAGCTTGCACTGAGTCGTGTCAGTTGGCTTCCTGCGTAGATACGCTTTAGAGCTTCTTCTCGAAGATACTTCTCGTTGTTATTAGGAATATCGCTCACACTATTATTTTGATACCAAACCTCAATAAAATCAGACATGTCATCATCGTCATCAAAGATATGGTCCCGCACATTATTGAAGTCCTGAGAATATTGTTTTTTTAGTCTTGCATACGCATTAGGATCACTCCTGCATAGGATCCTCATGCACTCTATTGACATGTGAGATGCGTCATGTAAACGTTGATTTGTGATATTGTCGATGTCACAATCCGGAATCTACATATTTGAGGGAAATATCAATAGCGTGCTTCTATACAAAAGAAAAGATAGATACAAAACAGTTACAGACAATAAAAAATGATTATCAAATTAAAATAGAGACAGTAGAGAATGTGGTGCAAATTAAACTATAGAATTAGGGTACAAGAGGTGCAAATAACATTAGGAAATGTATACAATGAAGCTCTCAATCCTCATCTAGTAAGGATGCTCGTGGAGGTCTACGCCATCCATAATTGACCAGCAATTCATCACCAGCACGTAATGATCTAATAGCATTGACAACTATGTATCTTTCTACATCCCTGCTCATATGTTCTAGTTCATGACTATTCTCACACTCCACAAACGTGCAATTGGTTCTTGAACTCATCCCTCGACTACTATTGATTAAACCTGCTATGTTTCCTCGAGAGTAAGGTCTTCCATCAACATAGAGTCTTTATCCTTCTGCATGTGTGATCCCTCTATCAGAAAGAGAGGCTGCATTGAGACATAATCCATAAGTACTCATGCTCTGAATGTAGCAAGTAAGCTGATGCCATGGACCCCATCTAAATATAGGTCCACAGAAAGACATAAGGGTGACCTCTGAACGAGGGGGCACATGTAAATCCTATTCGTCCTGCTCCACTAATGGTACAGATGGAGCAATCATGTAGCGAGTGCCCCAAAAGTTGAAATCCACTCCATCTAAAGGAAGTGATCCTCTCTGCCATCCTCCATATCGTCTGCGATCATACATCTGTACACTAGAGAATGCAAACGAGTAGGCAACGGATGATCTCCACCTGTCTCGGCCTCCAAAGCAGGAGGTAGAGGATGTCGAGAAACCTCGAGCTGCAACTGACAAGTGACCTGTCCGTGCCGTGTGCGAGGGACATATGCACCACTGATAGTGAAGTCATCCTTGTCTCATCAAGTGAATATACCTACATATATGATATGGTTACATTATATATGAGCCTTTGATTTATAAAATAACCAAAAATAAAACTAAGGGAGAACAGTCACATACCATAGGTCGATGTCGCTCCTCAGGTGGCGGTGCTCGCTCAAAAGTACCATAAGTCATCTCATGTGAAAAGCACTCCCGTCGTGGCCTCCGATATGTGCCACGACAATGAGCGCACCAGCATATAATAGACTCGTCGTAGTAGAAATCATCATAAACGGGTTCATGTGCAGTATTCAAACTCTGTGCACCCCAATCACCCACGAGTAGGAGGTGGTGGTGTACCCTCTGATTGGTCCGAATCTGATTTTCAAGTACCATAAAAACACGAGTCATTAATCAAATGATCGAGAAGAAAAAAGCAATGCATGAAAGAAAACACTGAAATCTAACAAGTTCTATGGTATGCAACATGAAAAATAAACAGACGCTACTGTATGGTGGAGACAAACAAGAGGAGGGCTGATATGTGCATGGAGACATGGCAATACTTCCGCAAGGAGAGACGCCTATGCATCACTTTTCCTCAGCAGAAGGTGCGTGCCTTTGCTAATGTATATTAGAATTAATTTGAACTTTGATAGATTGATTCTAAATATTCTCTAACTGATGTCATTTTGTTTAATGAAATTTACATAGACGACAGCACGAAAGAGATTGCAAGTTGGTCACACATCTAGACTAGGCCGGATGGGTCGAGATGGATTTGTGGCCACATTTATGAGTATAAATCGTTCTAATTTTAACTTTCAAAGATACTATTATTAAATGAAGAAATCAATAAGTCTTTGGTTCTGTCTTGGTGCAGACCAAAGACTATGGTCGTGCACCTACGGCGTAGAAGATGGAGTACGCTACATACTACGGGTACCGCGCTTTGCAGGCGACACTTCCGGACACGCCTGATCCACTTGTGGGTATCAGTGTGTACTACTATGTGTGTATGTACTATGTATGTACATATATTATGTATACATGTACAATGCATGTATGCATGTATATATGTATGTACTACTATGTGTGTATGTACTACGTATGTACATGCACATTGTATGTACTACGTATGTACATGCACATTGTATATGTGTATGTATATGTATATTTATATGTATATGTATATGTATTATATAGATATATATATAATATGACATATGTACTATATATGACATACATCCGTGCATATATATATACATATATAATGCATATATATATACATATATAATGCATGCATGCATGCATTATGTATGCAGAACATACGGATGTACTATTATATGTGTATGTACTATGTATGTACATGCACATTGTATATGTGTATGCATATGTATATGTATATGTATTATATATGTATATGTATATGTACATGTATTATATAGATAAAGTAAAGCTTGAAAATAGTTGAAGTTAAATAAAGTTTTTTGAACTGTCGATCTTTGTCCCATCCCCGGGATGGCCCTATCCCCTTCCCCGCTCCCGTTCGTCATGAATGCTTACATACATACATACATGCATGCATGCATGCATACATACAATGTACATACAAACATAGATGCATGTATATATATACACACATGCATGGATTCATACAATGTAGATACATATATACATGTGATATACATACATATATACATAATGTCTTACATACATACATATATAATGCATGCATGCTTGCATTATGTATGCATAACATTGAACATATGTATGTACTACTATGTGTGTATGTACAATGAATGTGCATGCACATTGTATATGTGTATGTGTATGTATATGTATATGTATTATAAAAATAAAGTAAGGCTTGAAAATAGTTAAAGTTAGAGTATTTCAATTTCAAAAATTAACAATAAAAGAGAGCTAGATAGCGTTGTTTACCAGAATTCATGTTCGTTTATGCACCGGTGTCTGACCAATCTCCGCAAAAACAATGACAGCACGGAGTGCAATCACAATTGCAAGATAGCAAGCGACAAAGAGAGCAACAGTAGGTAGATCATGAGAAAAATAAAGACAACATTATGTTTAATGTAAATGAATCAACCGGTATATAAATTTTGTATTTGTCCGTTTTTTTTCGTTGCGCGTCATCGCTTAAGCGACGTAATCGTACGATGCATCATCGCTTAAGCGATCGATCCTCGCTTAAGCGATGTTAAATAACTTTTTAAAATTTCATCGCTTATGCGATGCATATGCATCGCTCTACAGAAGTCGCTATTGTTGTCGCTTAAGTGACGTACAACAGCAACGCCTGTAGTGAGGGCTCGACGCATTGCGTAGCACGCTTTTGCGTCGCTTCTGTCGTCACTACGAGCCGATGGACTAGTAGTGTAACTTATGTTCTTTTGATGTACAGAACCTCGTCATTTGAGCTCTATCTCTAGCTGACGTGAAGATCTTGGCCCTTCTTCTTTAGTACACTGCAACTATCTTATTAAAAACCGCACCAAAAATTATACTTTTAAGAGAAACCTAACATGCCATTAATGTATTAGACTGATGGATTTATATAATCTTATTTGTTCTTAGCTAAGACATGACACAGTGATAAAGACTCAGTTTTATGGTTTATCTATAATGAAGATTTGTCTAGTATGGTGACATGGCTTTATACATGGACCTACTCTTGTTCGAGTGTGTGTTACAAAACTTTGTGGTGATGCTGAATACTAATCAGCAATTTGGAGAACGAGGGAGCTTTTTACCATGGCTTGTGTGCAAAGCATAGATATATTTTCAAGGATGCTCGTTTTAGCAACATCTTGCATAATGCAAAATACAGATCAATCCAAGTTTTAGCAACATATTGCATAATGCGAAATGCATGCCTCCGCCATGGCAATATTGGTAAAGTCCGGTATGAGTGTTCACTTCGTCTCAGTTCGCTGCTATGAGTGTGTTCTTGTCTTCTTCTCCTAGTAGCCTCCCATGAAAAAATACAGTCTTCTAAGAACACCAACAGTACATGAGGATATGAGAGAAGGTTTCTGAGGTGTGAGCGGCTCAAATATCTCATCTTGTAGGACACAGTTCTGAGAGGAGTGCTGCTTCTGCTCATTCAGTGTCTCTATAAGAGCATCTGAATCTATCTCTTCTGTTATAGATTCTCCTGCATCCAAATATTTGTTCCACTTCTTCTTATTTTTGTTTGTTTTCTTTTTGTGCTTATTCAGTGTTTCTAGAGCATCTGAATATTCCTTATTTGTAGAATCACAAGATACCACTACTGCATCGACCAAAACTTTCTTTGCATCAAAAGATTCCAAGTATTCTCCATCGGCTTGCCTCATCAAGGATAGTAGCTGATCTATGGAGAAGAAGGCATGGTTTTTGGCATTCTTCCCCTGTTGTAGTTGCCCTAATTTCACACAGCTTGGGGCTGAGGCCGGTCTTTTGCCCTCTTGTTTACCATTGCTATCACTGCTACTACCTTGAGCTTTTGTTGCATTGCTATCAATCTCATTGTGCTGATGTCAATCTCATGATTGCCGCATTGTACTATAACAACATTGTTCTTATGGCTAGTATCGTGTTTAGGATTCGATCTCTCTCTTTTCTTGGGCTTCTTCCCTCTCTTCTTTTTTCCTACATACTTCCATGCATCCTGCTCTTCTTTTTTTTACTGTGGCATGCAGGTGGTGCTGACCTCGACCTTCTCATCATTTCCAAGCAAGTGGAGCTGCAGAGAAGATGAGTTCATATTAATAAGATTTAGTTACAAAAAGGGAAAATATCACAAAGGTGATAATAACTGCATCTTAGGACTATCTAGAAGCTCTAATTTGTACAAGCCTCTTAAAACCCATAGTTCTGCTTCAAAAGAGTCAACTTTCCACTCAAGACGTTGCTTGTGTAGGCATCGATGGAATACTATCTGACTTCTAGATGTTTAGAGTTGATAGAGAACAATATAGCAAATCCAAGGTCAGATGCACACTAGGGTTGGGTTGAGGAGCTTGGTGTCTCCCAATAACGCATGCTTCCATATAAATTAGTGTTGAGTAATACGGCATTCCATCCACCATCTCCTAGTGCCTCTCCATAGCGTCTAGGCATTTGGGCATGCCCATAAGACGTGGAATGCAATTTCCTTGTGTGTGTTGCAGAAGGGGCAGAGTGGTGACACTGGGGCCTAGTTCGCAAGCCTGTCCCATGTGGGAAGCTTTAGGTGTAGTAGTTGCCAGAGAAAAACATTAATTCGGAAAGCTTCAAGTAAATGAGGATATGAGAGAAGGTTTCTGAGGTGTGATGGCTCAAGTGTCTCATCTTACAGGCCAGAATCTTGAGAGGAGTGTTGCTTTTGATATTCGGAGACCCGGTGGAAATTTCAAAAACAAGAATGCGCAGTCACACATCAACAAATTGAGTTCTTCTTCTTCTTCTTTTGGGAGATAACTTGAATTGAACACACACAAATTTAGGTGGGGGGATTGTAAAAGGGTTACTTTCTTGTTTTAATAAATGGATTTTGAGCTCTATCTAACAAAAAGTGTTTTTGAAACTTTGATATATGAGTCTAAAACTGGAATTCCCTCAAAACACACTAATAATAGTATTATATACAATTTTATCTATAAGCATTAAAAGAAGAATTTAATGATGTGGTTGTTAGTGTGGACACACTTCTCTCCCAAAATTACAAGAGCCAACAAACGGTGCCCCTTGGAAATGAAAATTTTATGAGGTAGGTATCGAGCATATTTGGAACTTTGATTGGAGCACTTTGGAAGTGAGAGGATTCTGATATATAGTACTTTACAAATAGAAATTTGAGCACTTTAGTTAGTACGCAGCATATGAGATCTATTTTTGGAACTTTGATATAGTACTTTACAAATAAAAATTTCAGCACTTTAGTACTAAGCATATAGTTATTACTTTACAAATAGAAATGTGGGCAGTTTAGTTAGTACTGAGCATATGAAATCTATTCTTGGAACCTTGATATAGCATTTATATGTAGAGATTTGATTAAGTTAGCACTTTGATACTGAGCATAGATACGAGCACCATAGATATGTGAGTTTGATTTCTATAATTGGGATCTCACAGGACCATAGATTTGTGAGCTTGATTTTTGCATTGGGTAAGAGATAGGCAAGAGACCATACTTTGAGCAACATAGATGAGACAAGAGAAACACACCTTCAACCCGTACATTTCCTCTCCGTAGAAAGTCATGAGAACTTGCCACCATGGGTAAGTAGAGTGTTTGCATCAAATGCAAAGAAATGGAACTATGAGTACAATAGTTGCCAAAATAATCCCCCTTTCCCCCTCCCCCACCTGATCCTCCCCCCTTGGATGGGTATTTTACTACCAAAAGAAGTATTTATGATCTACAATGATCTACAAGCTTGGGGGGTGACCTAATTTTGTCCTGCTAATTCACTAGATTTCTAAGATACAACTTTGCAATGAAAACAAGATAAGGAAATATTGTTAATGACATACCTATGCCTTTTTATTAGTTATATGGATCTAGTAAGAATCCCCCGCCTCTAGATGCAACTCGATAGTCATCCATCGATAGTCATCCAATAGTCATTTAGAGGGTTTTAAGATCACAATCACACCCATTTTGGTGGAGGCAACCAATCCATGCAAGGCTAGTGCTCCATAGTTCTAGGTCACATATTGTTAGAATTTTGTGCATCTCAGTGTGTGGGATTTGGCTCTTTATTGGGACACATATTTTTGTCATGATTTATGCTAGTTGTGGGATGTCGGCCAGCTTTATGGTGGCAATCATGGCCTTCCTATATAAAGGGCCTCTCTCCCACTTTTTGATGCAATCTAATCCTATCGCATATGTACTTTTGCCCATTTGATGCTCAATCCCTTGTATGCTCAATCCCTTGTATGATAGTAAAACTTGATCATTGCCTACTTCCCGTCTCTCTCCCTCTCTCTCTGACTCTCTCTCCTTTGTGTCTTCTGATCACTTTTGCATGTTCATACTTTCACATGGTATCAAACATCTAGGTCTTGGATTTCCACCTCTAGGCGACCCCTTTCCTCTATCTGCATTTTCTTGGAGCAAGAAGTGCTCTCGAAGTGCTATTGTGTTTTTTCATCAGTGCCCACATTTTCTTCTCCTACACCCTCTTCTAATCAACATTTTCATTTTGTGGTGCTTGTGTCCCTGCATCATCTACAAGGCATCATGGTGAAACCTTGGTGGACTGGGTTTTTTGCTTCTTTGAGCACTTTCACAATGGGCTGGTGGTGTTTGGGCTATGTTTTTTTGATAAATCGCCCCTTCTTCATCTGCATTTTTCTCTCCTAGTGCGCCCTGCCCTATGTTCTCTCATGGAGTCCAGTTGCAATCTAGATAGAGGGGCTACGTTGGTGATTGGTGGTCTGTTTTTACAGTTTGGATAGCAGTGAAAGGTGATGTTTTAACTTGTGGTGTAGCTTGACAAGTGGCTTCGATAGTTCCTCCTCTTCCCCAGATTTCCTCCCTTCTGATTGGGTGTTTTCTAGAGAAGTTACGTGGACTGTTTTGCTACTGTCTAGCCCCTTCTTTCCTCAGTTTTCTGAGGATCTGTTGATTGGTCCTTGTGCTCTTATCTGTTGGATATGCTTGAGAAAAGTCTTGGAGTGTTGAGATTTAAACATGTGATCAATGCCACATCGGTAACACATGGGTCACAAAGCGTCAGTGACTATGGGCATGGAAGTATTCCAAACTGTGTAGTCTTCCACCTTGTAAGGTCCACAACAATAGAAACATTGGAGTGTTTGATTAACTGATTCCTGAGCAATTTCTACCCTTTGGGTTGTTTCTGTTTGGTGCATGGGAGATAAAAGTTTTGAGTCAATTGTGGATGAAGTGTGACACTTTTTGGTATCATGACCAAAGGTTTTACAATATATACAGAGGTCAGTGATTGCGCTCAACAAAAGGCATTTCGTTTCTCACTTGTAGGATGTTTGGTTTTGAAGGAGCTCATCTTCTCTTAGAGATGCTGATTGGAAGCTTTTAAGCAAGGCTGCATAGAATTCAGGAAATGACACCTCTGACACTGATCGTTCTTTAGCCATTGCTTCACTTGGTTTAGAGAGGTTTGTAATTTGAAGGAAAATTCCAGGCAATGGGTTGTACCATCGACCAGGATTTCTCCCACCATGCCCCCCCATCCAAAGATGTACCTGGAAGTTGTCGATGGTGAGGCTTTGGTGCAAATGTTCTCCTATGCATGAGTTTGGATATGCACTTATGGAGCAGGTGCTACATTAATTTAGCCAAAAGAATAGTAACCAATAAGCTTAACAAATATATAATGGATATTGAAGATCATTGGGAAAGTGTTAATGCGTTAGATGGCTTAATCCATGATGAGGCTTAAATCGTGAAAGTGTAGGTTCTTAAGCCGTGAGACTCTAATTCGTGAGAAACCTGAACTCGTGAGATTGCACGTTTTTTGGAAGGTGTATTTCGTGAAACAGTCTAATCCTGTGAGATTGCAGGTTTTTGGATGTGAAGGAATATTCTATGAAATGGCCTAAACTCGTGAAAGTTAATCCCGTGAAATGGTGTTTTCGTGAAAGTGCAGGCCATGAACTGGAATTCCGTGAGAGGTAATTCCGTGAAAAGGAATTCCGTGAAGTGTAATTCTGTGAGATGGAATTCCCTGAAGTTACAGGTTTTGACCCCGTGAAATGGTAGGTTTTGACCTCAATGGTTTTTTTATTTTAATTGATTTTATGGGTCATGTAGGGCATGACTTGCGAGCAACAGGTTCTTGTGCACTTATTTCTCACATCTAGAGGGGTGACAAGAGCATTGTTATTTTGTCCTTGATGTGCTCATAGGTCTCCGTTGTTGCAAATGTGGATATTGATTCTTGAATTTGTTGCTCAAATGTTGTCGAGGGAGCAGGTAAGACTGTTGGTTGTTTTCTTGAACACACAAGCTCTTGTGTTGGTGTGCTAAATGCATGAGAGCGGTTGAGTGATTTGCTTGTTGTTGCTTGGGCCTCCATTCTTGTCGAACTTTAGGTGAAGCTATTGGGGTTGAAGTCAGTGGTGAGGCTTTCTTCACATTGTTCAATTTTGGCAACCATATGATGGAATTACCATCATAGTATCCTTGTTGTTGAAGCACATGCACAAGCACCCATATTTGATGAACATTATAAACAGGTGGCGGATGTGCTTGGTGTTGAGGCTTCCTTCTTTGTGCAAGCTTAGGGGACTTTGTGATGTGCCTGGGAATCCAAGCTTTGGTATCTCTTTGGTAGTACTCTTGTGCTTGCAGTAATTTTATTGGTACCCACACTTGTTGACTTGGTGAATTTCTTTGTTGACGAACTGGCATAGGCTTTTGTGGGCAGTGTTGTGGAGTACTTTTCTTTTTCCTTGGCCTCTGAGTGCTGCAACATTGAAAAATAGGCTTTGACTATTGAGGCACCCAAATTTGATTGGCACCTTTATAGCAGCCTTGAGCTACAAGTAGTTGCTTCTCCATCCACATCTTGATCCTATTAAGATACCTTGATTGTGGTTGTCTTGTTGGAGTTTTCTTTTGGGTTGATGTGGAAGGTTTGGGGCCTGTTATATACATATTATGTGTGCATATATTAGGAGGCTAACCCTTATTATGCTTGTGAGCATGGGAGCATGGGAACAAGCTCTAGTGGAGCATGGGTTAGGACTAACCTTAAGGGTTAAGGTTAGGGTCTCGCATCACCCAAGGGTCACACATGGGAAATGGAGAGTCAAGAGTCACTTGAGGGCCCTCCTATATAATAGGGGCATGGGACACACTCAAGGGAGGCTTGGAGACTTAGGCTATGGTCTCTTGTGTAGAGGTCCATATCTACTCACCTATCATTTCACACTATAGCTACATGATATTGGATTGGAGTTATACCTCTTGATGGTATGGGACATCAAGATAGAGGTATGATGTATTTCATTTCTGATTCATGCGTGCATCCCTTGGGCGGGTGGATGAAATTATGCTTGATTAATGCATGTTTATGCATAACAATTATCTAGAGAGATTTGAGGGTTTTAATAGTGATATCAGAGCAATCTCCAGTTAATTGTTGTTGATTTTTTTTGAAGTAAATTTTAGTATTTACTAATAAAAATGTTATTTTGTTGATTTGTGTTGATGATTTGCACGTGATCGTTGATATGGTGATTGGAACATGTATTACTACAATTCAATGGACGAATTGACGTTGCGGGGGAATTCCGTGAGTTTAATGCTATTTTTTCCTATTTTGTTTAAAATAAGCATTAACATAAATTTTTACAAAAATACCACATATTTTACTATGGATATTTTTGGTAGAATGGATTCCCTAAATTTCTAGAATTTTTTCTTATTTTTTAAGGAAATTTTTGAGCATTTTTAGGGTTAAAAATGTATTTTTATACATTTTTGCAGGTATGCGATCAAATTTCTGTCAATTTTCTACTGAAATTTAGGGGGCAGCATGTTGATGCATGGAATGATCTCCCATGTGCGTGGGACCCTCTTTGTCTCTCAATTTTGAATTTTCTTTTTTTTCTCTCGCAGTTATAAACCACCTCTTTAAAAAAAACATTTTTTATTAATATTAATCATAATTAAGAGTTAATTATGATTAACAAAATTAATCAAAAAATTAACCTCTCTGTTAACAGAGAGAGAAGAGAGAATGGAAGGGAGAAGAAGGAGAGGAAAGAGGAGAGAAGAAGGAGAGGAGAGAGTTTTCTTACTCTCTCCCTCTCTCAAAATTTTACGCGCAGACGGGGGGGGTGGGGGGGTTTTGCTGCATGCGGTGAAAAAAATCGCCACCCGCCCCATATAAAAATTATATAAGCTTTATATTAAAGCTTATTATTATTGTTTTTTATTTTTTTAAATGAGTTTTTTATTTAAAAAAAAGCTTAAAAGAAGCCTGAAAATTATGAGAAATTATGGGATTTGAGGAAAAAATCTCTAGAAATATCCGAATTTTTTCTCTTAAATTTTTTTGGCTTTTCATCTTCCGAAAAAGTTTTGGCCTTCCACTTTCCCAAAACATTTTGGCTTTCCGAATTCTGGAAAAACTTTTGACCTTCCGTATTCTGGAAACTTTTGACCTTTCACATTCTGAATTTTTTTTTTAGTCTTTTCATTTTTTTGAAAATTTTGGCTTTTCGTATTCCGGGAAAACCGTTGGAATTCCAAATTTTTTTGACCGTTCGTATTCTAAATGCGTTTGGGGTAATTTAAAATTTAAAAAAATTCCTAAAAATGAGTGGAAAATTAGACAAAGGTTATTTTCAATTTCAAGAAAATGTGGGGTTGGTGTTTCGCCATGTGGTGTGTCCATTTGAGCACCCGTGACCATTCAAAAAGACCCAAAAATTTGAAAAATCTATTTAAATTGAAAATTTTCAATGGATTTGAGAATTGTTAGGTGGAATTGGAAATTTCGTGAACGATGGGATTCTCAAGAGAAATTAGGAATACTCTAGAAATTATTTTTAGAAATCCTAAGATTTGGTATCTATAAAATATCAATGGTATTTCGGCAAATTAAATTGCTAAAATTTTTCTAGAAAATACAGGTTTGGAATGCCATAAGATAGGTTTGGTGGAATTCAAAATTATTATATTTTAAGGCCCTAGAAAATAAGAAACAGTAGGAAAAAATCATGATAATTCTTTTTCTCGAGAATTTAATATTTTCGAGGATTATTTAATGTTGAAGTATGTTTTCACGTGCTGACATTAGATAGATGCAGGTTATTTGCATATTATTAATACGATTATACCTCGTATCAATGGATATTTTCTGTTTAGATTAATTCTAAACGATGTTTTCATGGTTTTTTACCTTTATTTAGCCATTCTTTTTGGACATGTTCCTTAATTTCTTTTGATGGCTATAATTTGTGTTCAAAGTGTGTTTCACCTTTGACACTTTCCCATGATAATTTATTTTGCACTTGTTTAAGTGTGGTTTGTGCTTAATTTCTTAAGCCTAAGACATTCTATCATGGGTCAGTTGATCGATTTATTCTGGTGGATTTTATTGGATGTTTTCCAAGTTTTATATGGACTCATCACGTTCTACCTAGATTACTTGTGTCTAGGGGTTTTTTATTGAGTGCTACAAACATGTGTTTCACTTGCTTACTTTGGAGTTTTGCTTGAACGACACCACATTCATATACTCTGGATTGATGAGTTGGCCACTAATTTTAATGCTTCTTTTGGCATGATTAATGACCATTAGATGGCATGCATTGATTGTTATGATCAACTATGGTTTTTATGGATTCGAGGAGCTTCTATGCTTTTATCCATGGCTTTATAAGGATCTTTTTGATCTTTTGGATAATATCATGTGCTTTGAAGGTAGCATTTGCCTTCGTTTTTTTGCACGTAATTTTAGAGTATATTTCTTGTACTCTTATACATATCCCAACTCGGATACCTAGTTGTTTATGTATCTAGATGAGTTATTTTTTCTACCCTAACTTTATTGGGTATTTATCATTAGAAAGGCACCAATAATTCAATTTCTTTTCTAATGATACACTCAAAAAGAGTTATTCCTTGATGTGGTCTCAGGAATATAGAAACAGATTTTAGTATATGTGAAAGTCTGGGATAAGGCCATTTTATTCCTTTTATACAGGATTTTATTCATATTTTCCTAGACGGCATACTAGGGAGTTTTCAAATTGTTAAGGTATGTATGGGTGGTATCATGGTGGTATGGGACGCTAGTGATCCCTCACATATATTATCTTATGGGATAATTTGGGCTCAAGATTGTTGCTTTGCTTACATCACTTAGCATGTTGACCTCAACATGCAAAGACAATCTCATTTTCTAAATTCACTAGAAGTTAAAGTGTGGGCATTCTCTTGATAAACTTCTTTTATCTATAGCCTGCATGTTTTGATGAGGGAAATTTTGTCGGCATATTCACTTGTTGAAATCTCTTTCTTTAAAGTTCAAACAAGTTTATCTTGTTGTGTTCGGATAAGGAAATTTGGATTCTTCCTTTGTTGGTGTTTCTTTCTCTAGTTTTCTACTTTAGGTGATTTACATAGTCAACCTGATTTTTTACGGATGGACATATGTGACTCATCGAGACACTAATGACTCTCTACATTGATATGGGTAACTCTGGACGTCGATTATTCCATATGCAGATGTGGGTATGTCGGGGCGCCGACGATGAATCCCTGGTTTCTGTTGTTATAATGCCAGGTTTTCCTACTTTATTTCGAATGGTTTACAACGAGGAAGTTACTTTGAATGTGAATTGCTATGATCATCCGCCCGCAAAGTCTGATGGGCAAACATAGTATATGAATCAGATTGCAGAGTAGTATATGCTTCGTGCATATGTCTCAGTAATCATCATATTGGGAATCATATCTTCCAATGATGGAATTCACCTATAACAGTTTTAAACATACGGCTATTGGTTTTAGTCCGTTCATGCTTATGTATGGGTATCAACCCAGGGCACCTATTGATGTCAGTCTCTTAAGGACATCGAGCTTGATGCATCGAGGGATTTCTTGCGTGATATGTAGGAAATGCTTACCAAAGCTCAAGATTCTATCAGGAGTGCTCAAGATAGGGCACGGTTTTATGCTAATAGGGGACGCTCATCTTCGTCTTTTGAGCCACGAGTGTTGGTTTATTTTAATGTTCCTAAAGATCTGAGACTTTGTTTGCATTTATCTCCTAGATATTGTGGTCTATTTTGATTTATACATCAGATTGGCACGGTTGCGTATGAACTTAAACTACCTCCACATGTTAGAGTTCATCCAATCTTTCATATCAATAGATTGAAAGGGAAACTGGGAGGTGAGGATAACATAGTTACTCCTCAAGAACTCGTTCAAGTCGAAGATTTATCCTATGTTCCACATGAACCTGATAAGGTACTTGAATTCAAGGAAAGGAAACTTTGTAGTTGACTAATCCTCCCTGAGGTTGAATTTAGATGGAAAGATAGGGAAATAGAGGATTCGACTTGGGGAGTCGGTTGATACTATTCAGTGGAGTTCTTCTTCTTTTCATTGCAAGAGTGCAATGTTTTGAGAGAGGGGAAGTATGTTATATGCACATTATGTGTGCATATACTAGGAGGCTAACCCTCATTAGGCTTGTGAGCATGGGAGCATGGGAACAAGATATAGTGGAACATGGGTTAGGACTAACCTTAAGGGTTAAGGTTACAGTCAGGCATCCAAGGGTCACACATGGGAAATGGAGAGTCAAGAGTCACTTGAGGGCCTTCCTATATAATAGGGGCATGGGGCACACACAAGGGAGGCTTGGAGGCTTGGAGGCTTGGAGGCTTAGGCTATGGTCTCTCTAGTGTAGAGGTCCATATCTACTCACCTACCATTTCACACTCTAGCTACATGCTATTGGATTGGAGTTATACCTCTTGATGGTATGTGACATCAAGGTAGAGGTATGATGTATTTCATTTATAATTCATGTGTGCATCCCTTAGGCTCGGGGGTGGTCGGGTGGATGAGATTATGCCTGATTAATGCATGTTTATGCATAATAATTATCTAGAGAGATCTTAGAGTTTTAACAGGGCCCTGATTGGTGCGGAGGCTACATGTTTGAGACTCATGGGAATTGTTGATAATGATGAGGCTAGAGTCTCATATGGTGCTCCAAGGCTTTTCCTTTGAGTTCCTTGTTAGAGATAGATGGTTGCGTGGGGTGAACTTCTTTAGGAATGGTTGTTGATTGCGAGGTTTTGGCATTGAACTTCGTTTAGTAAAAAGGATGGGGTTGAAGGAGTAGATGCTTTATCCGAGTCGATTGTTGTCACAAATGGGAGGTCATTGTATAGAGGGTCTTATGTGGAAGAGGTTTGTAACTTTTTGCATTCAGCATCATAGAAATCCATTAAAGTTGGATCCTCTTCCTTGCAGTATGGTGTTGTCAACTTTTTTTCATTCACCATCATGATGACTCTATCACTAACAAATCACAATGGTGCTTGGGCAATAATAGTCCATTTATGCCCCAAGATCAAATCTACTTCCAATACATACTCAACCATAAAAAACTTACAAGTAAGGGGGTTAGTTTCAATATACATTGTATGTTCAAAGTACCCCAAACATGGCATCTTCAAGTCTTGTGTAAAGGGAATTCTTTCAGGATGTGCCACCATGAGTGTTGGTTGACCTAACAAATCCCATAGCTCGAGGGTCATGTGATTGTGTTCTCATGTTGGATAAAGTTGTTCTTGAGTTGTGGTGATTTTATTTAAAATTTTCAATCCAACCAGAATCCTAGGGATCTTTTTAGTAAGATATGCTGGAAGTTCTAGCTCCTCTATGGTCTCATTCTCCCGTAAAAGCAATTGTACAATGTCTGCTTCTGGGGGCAGGAGTGTTCAAGTGACTGTTTGCATGGATTCATCTTTTGAATACAACAATTCACCTATCCAAGTTCCACCAAAGGTGACATCATACTCAAGGGAATCTAGGGTAACATGGAATATAAATTCCATATCTCCACCGGTTGTTTGAGTAGTGTCGCTAAAGTAACTTGGAACTTCAACGTTTTCTTCATTGGCTCCTCTTTCAAGACTATTGTCTGTAAGAATGATCTTAGGTTGTCCCAATGACACCCAAGTATCTATTGTCATGATGTTATGACTAGCGCAAGGGCTAATAAATGCGTGTTTGCGCGCGAAATACTTGACAAAGAATATTACACGTGGAGAATAAAGCTCTACATGATGAGGCTGAAGCTCAAAGGCTACGTGTGCAGAAGGAAAGAAGCATGTAGATTTGTGGATTAAAGGAGGTTTTTACCCGCTTGACCCATCAACTCGCAAGCCTCGATCATTTAGCACTTTGCATGATCATGTTCGATTCATTGGGGATGGTAGATTTGGATATTTCTCAAGATTGAATAATCAAGCTACTATTTTCCATTATTGACACACAAATATGGCTGAAACTATGCTTGGTGTGTACGAGCGATCTGTGTAAGGACTAGAAGACCTCGTGATCTCACAAACTCAACACGTAAATGAGTTGGAAAGGCTACTTCAGTCACCTCAGGAAGAGGTACTAACCAAAAATTGGAGGAACATGCACTCCAAAACCCAACTAAAAAATAGCACTCCTTTTGGGTTAAGAGTGAGATCTAGACAATTTAAAAGTGTTACATGCCTAGCCAGACATGGGGGTGTTAAGAAGAAACGGATACAGCTTGCTCAAAGCTACATGAATAGCGAGGGAGGTTTCTGCTTCGATAATCCTATAGATAGAATTTTTATGATCAAGTCTTCTGACATGATTAAAATGTTCAAGCTCTCGTAGTGTGCGATGCTTCAAAGGAAGGTAGTCAAGGAAGTTTGCAATGACTTTCGTGACTTGGTCTAGCCTGATGAGGTGGTCGAGGCATGTGACAAGGTTTCAATAAGCAGAAAGGGATAAAGAGCCATATCAAAGCTACTCATCCAAGGTATGAAGCCTCATCATCTTCGTGTGTTCGGCTTACCCCAACTACATACCATAACAATGGCACGGCACCAATAAAATTTGGCTATTCCAAGGTTCATAGGTGAATACAAACACGTTGACGGTGTAATGATTGTAGAAAAGTCAAAAAATAAATAAATTAATTTTCAAGAACGGCATGTATAATAACATAATTTACAGATGTTAGAAGGGTCCCATCAGCCATGGTGAAGTTCTATCATTAAACAATAAAAGACTGTGAGGGTAGTCTTATTTTTGTTATCAAGCTTGATGAGGCACAAATTCTCAAACATCAAGAAAATGGAAAGAATCAGTATAGGTCTGATGAACAAATCTTTAAACTATGCCCAAGGTAAGGAAGACCAGCCATTACATAACGCACAGT
This sequence comes from Cibotium barometz, assembly GCF_041138505.1. Classification (NCBI taxonomy): domain Eukaryota; kingdom Viridiplantae; phylum Streptophyta; class Polypodiopsida; order Cyatheales; family Cibotiaceae; genus Cibotium; species Cibotium barometz. The sequence goes on from NC_141050.1 coordinate 31,105,992, forward strand.
TAGAGATGGAACTATGGTACATAGGGGCAGCTGCTGTAGTGCCATATGAGAGTCATGATACTCTCAAATGGTTGTTTTGGCACAAAGAAATTCCAAGTGTGATTGGTACTCATAATAAAGGAGAGATGCTTGTGGTGGATGGGGTAAGAAACTTTACATCGGAGTGGCACATGAGTGCTGACTTGAAAGCATTGAAGTGCATGTATGGGGTCTGTGGTGGTCCTAGATGTGCAAACCCATGTCTCTATTGCATGGCAGGAATGAATAGTCTGGATTGGTACAACCCTACAATGGATTGTATGAAGCCTCCATCTAGAGACAAGATAAAGCAAGTAATTGGTGATAAATACCAGACCAAGGCTAAAGGAAAAACAAAGATGAAGAGGGAAAGTCAACAAAAATAGCCGAATTCAAGGGTGAACCATGTATTGTGCCTAAGGATCCCAATTGGCATTCCATACTTCCTATAAAGCTAGAGAGAGTTCACATTTGTACTTTACATGCAAAAATTAGAGAACAGGATAAGCTATTAAAGCTTCATCTTAACTATGCTTATTCCATTTTGCCATCAGAGCTATCAGATGCATGTTTAGATCAATTTGAGATTTTACTCTCTAACATGGGCTTTCGTAGTGGACATGTGTAACTTAAAAAGGATGGCAAGAAATCAAGTACCATTGGTGATGTTATGTCAAATGTGTTAATGGGAGGAGCCAAAGCTAGAAGGTTCTTATCAAACTATGAAAACAAACAAGTTGGAACAATATGGGAATGTTGTGAATCTCTATGTGAGCACACAACTAACCAAGTTAGTGATCTAAGGAAGACAAAGCTTTGTATGAGTGTCTGGATAGAGCTTAATAATTTTATAAAACTCTTACATAAGCAAACAACTGAAGGCGATTATACAAGTCAGTTTGAAATAGCAATCAAGACGCTTGTGGAAACAATTATAGCTGCTTGGGGGAACAAGGACGTAACCTTCTACCTAGTAAGAGTTTTTGCTTCATGTAATTCAGACATTGACTAATTAATATGATATAAAATGATTATTAATATGATTTTTTATATGTGAAGCATATTTTGTTTGTACATGGCCCATACTTTATAGAGAACCAAGGGCCTCTTGCTACATGGAATACTTAAGGCATGGAAAAATCACACTATGCCAAAAGTATCAACTATTTTTTTACAACTCAACATGGTGAAAAACCAAATGCACTACAAGAGATTTTCAACACATTGTATCGAAGGCAAATGCAACGATACAATGAAATTCTTAAAAATTGGGTTAGTTTAAACAACACATGAACAATCATTGTTATTAACATCAATATATTATAAACACTCATCATGCTAATAAAGTGTATCTTTATGCATGATGGTGATTGAGAAGGAGAAAAAGTCAAAGTGATGCAAATTGTAATAAAAACTATTCTCAATATAAGTAGGAAAAGACTTTTAAAAAAGTCTTCTAATTTTTTGCTTCAACTATTTGTCTTCCTCAAAGAGACTCCCCTCCTTTTTGGGGCTTTCTTTGGGTAGCTGTTTACCCTCGTCTCTTTGGATAACTATTTAGCCTTGTCTTCTTTGGGTAGTTTGCATCTGTACCTTGATAGTGTTTGGCGTTGATAGCCTCCAAGATCATGGGTATTCAAATCAGTAAATGCCTTTGCATATGCCGCATAACACAAAAAACACCCTGCCCTCTTGATGCCCACAACCCTGGTTCATATCCACAAATACGTATAACTTCCTCCTTCTCTATCAACATTATCTTTTTTGCATTGTGTTGTATCCTTCCATATCCTAAATATGCTAACAGAATCTTTAAGACCATCAATGGAATGCATGGATCATCTGAATATTTTGAGTGGTAAATAATCAGCACGCGTGGAGGTATCCTTGAAATATAGTGGCTAAGGGCCAAGTCTCTGCCCAACAAAAACTCATTTACCTCCACTTGGACCGAGGAATCCATCTTCATCTCTTATCTCAAGCTATAAACAAACAAAAAATTTACTTTACAACAATAAAAATCTTAAAAAAATATTGTGTATTTATTCTTATAAATATGTTTTTGTTCTCATCGTCAACAAGTGGCCTATCCTCCAGCAAGTCAATTGAACTTTATGGAGTCATCTCTTCTTCTGAGCATGGAATCGTTGGTTTCTCCCTTCCAATATTAGAGATTCCCATGCTCTCTTGAATAGCTGAAAAACTCTTCCTCTATGGGAAGAGTGTCTTCTTATTCTTCAAATTTTCTTATGCACATTTCTATAGCCTTAGGTACACTGATGAAATTGTCACCGGTTGCTTCTGTATCAAGCACTCAAAGTTCATTAGTGGCAATTATCTAAAAAATTTTGATGAAACGTGACATCCATCTACAATTAAACCAATACAATAATCCTCCCTTATATTCAACAACTTCTGGATATTTGTTAGTAGTACAAAACTTTGATTGTCCTCCTTTAGAGTGGGAAGGATGGTAGGCATGGGAGAAGGATCTCCTTCTCTCAATCCTCTATAGAAACATCCTTTTCTTCTAGAATAATTAAACTAGCTTTAAAATCTACATCATCAAAATCCGTGCTCATTATTTCTTCTTGATCTATATCCACAACCATTTCTACATCATGAATTTCTTCTTGATTTTGAATGTCCCCTAGAAATGCTTTAGGCTAGACAATTCTTGATTTTACATGTAGATAAAAGGAAAGCCACACGATGCTAAGCCATCTATATGCTTGGGAATGTCAAGATACATGCCAATCCACATGCTACTTGCTTCACCTTTATTGTTGCATTGGTGTTGATATTTTTTGGATGATGGAGCTTTGGAAGGGAAAGTATAGCATGAGTACATGGTAATGAAATGATGGAGTGTGCATGAGTTTATGTAAAGCATTGTAAGTGATCCTATCTACATTTTTGAAGTTCAAGTCACACCTATCACATCACTTTGTACCCCACATTTCATCCAATTGAATCTAGAATGTGTGAGGGTACCTCGACATATGGGGGAGAGGTCGGGGGGAATGCCAAGATTTCGGTGTGCCATGATTGCCTTGTGGTACCTCGGAGGATTAGGTACCAGCGCAAAGACTTGGCCCCCACCCTTGGCTTGACACTACTCACTAAGGGGATGGGAAGGCTTGGCTAGGAGATTAGAAAGAAAATCACTCCATCAACACTCAATCTTCATCGTCGGCACATAGGTTACATGAAATATGCCATTGGTCAATGTATTATGCAGTTTAGGATATGCTTTTAATTCTATCCCAAATGCCAAGGGAGCATTGATTGTTGGATAGAGTTCATTGGGAATCTTGAGATTTGTTCCCTAATACAAAGGAGACTGCCAAAAATTTTCAGAAATTACATGCATGGATTGGATTGAGGGAATTTTGGGACACATGTAAGGTGCTTTTGGATGCCAAAGTTGCTTGGAAGAAAGGGTGGAACATGCGGGAGGCAAATGGGTAGTTAAAGAGCACTTGAGCAAAATTCACAGATCACAAAACCTTAATTCAATAAAATCACATTCGGCATAGAGTTTAGGTGATTATATAGATTCTTATTACTCCCTTACACCTTCCCAACAAGTCTTCAACCTCTTCATTTCGACACAATTTGGATCCCCAACTTGCCATCTTTTACGGGAGGTCAAACATGGGCCCAATCAGAAACAAGTTATTTGGGACAAATGATATCATAAGATGGATGCACATCATTAGGGTTTTCCAAAAATCCATAGTACACCCAAAACCGATGTCGTTTGGATGGTCAAACCTAGGTGGTTGACTTTGACCAAAAAGTTAAAACAGTGTATATTTGCACTTTGTCTTTGGTCAAACCCTCTTAGGAATAGTTAGCACTCATCATCACAAGCTCACACACCAAATTGCATCTAAATCCAGTGAGTTTAGAATATTCTATAGCCTAATTCATATTGTTGTACAAACCCTAAAATAATGAATATTAGGGTTATCCAAAAAATTTCTATTCTTGCGTATTTGGACACTACGCAACAAGATCTATCCATAGAGCCCTAGATCATCAATTTTTGACACCATTTAGGCCTTCTACTAGCCATTTTCCATTTCAGCCATTATGCCAAGGGAGAATCTATCTAAGCAAGGGATGTGACTTCAAGAGATAAGGGAGGACATGGAAATGGTGAATGAGGATCATGTAGAGGTGATTGGTGAAGATGATATTAATTTAAAAGGTGACAACAACAATGCAAATACGGTACATGGAACAAATCGTATGCAAATTGGGCCAAATTTTGCAAATGTGGCTAATGCATCAAATCAGTGTTGGGAGGAGAAAATGTACAAGTGATGCCCATTATAACAAATGCCATGTCACAAATGATGATGATCATAAGCATGATGGAAACCATGATGCAATCATTTGTGAATAACATGATGCAAGAGATTAAGGGCATTTGTGAGATGACATAAAGAGCATGGATTTAGATAAGGGTGGATCATCTAAACATGTTCGTTAAGCTCATGTTGAAGACAAAGAGAATCATCACCCAAGTTCTCATTCTACTTATGGTACTATGTACAACCCAATGTTTTCGTACACATCTAATGAACCTAAAGACAAGGGTCATGAATTTCCAAACTCAAGGAATGAAGGCTCAAGATTCCCTACTAGGAGTGATTTTCATATTCCATTCAAGAGGAATACTCATCGAGGCGGTGCTTCAAGACCTCATGTTGAGGAAGATCTTGATGATGAGTTTGAGGATGATAATGGTCAAATTCCTTCTTCTTCACAAGCCATGGATGGAGGAAAGCAATGTGTTAAGTTCTATGGTAGAGCCACTATACTAGTGAAGGCAAGAAAATATCGATCAATGTATGTGAATTCTTAGTACCATCTCTTGGTTTACCTCTTATTTTGAGCAGGGATGGAAGAGCTACTATACACTCTATTTTAAAAGAGGTTGGATTTACTAAGGACAAACAAGGACTTCCATGCACTATCACATTTGGTCATTGCATTAAGTATGACTATGTGGGTCTTTATGTACACATTGTGGGTGTTGAAGTGGATGAGACACTTGCTTTAATTTGTGGACAGCGAGTAAATGAGGAGATCTCGACACTGGTTCTTTCTCGACAAGTCATCACTAATGTGTTTGTGGTGGTCAATGAGAATACACAACTTAAAAATGGAAATGCTTGGATTACTTTCATAAGTGCTTTGACTGATACATTTTCAGCTTATGATATGATGCCATGAGATCATGAAGACATGATCATTGAGGATGTTTTAGATGTGCATGCAATTGTTGTTGACACAAGGGATGATTACTCATGTGATGATGTACATGCCTATGAGGATGCATTGGACATAGGACTTGCACATGAGGATGATAATTACACACATGGTGGAGACACATGCAAAAGGTCATGGTGGTGACATTAGGCATCTTAATGATGATGCTCATGTAGGTGTTAATGACTCATCTACCATCATTCCTAGTGATGAGGAGAGCATCTATGTTGATGTGGATGATGGTAGTGTGCATACACATGCTACGTATGATGAGGATGAGTTCTATGATGCTAGCAAGCATGTGGATGACATCATCGATGTGGATGCCATCGATGATGAGGCTACTCATGCATTGAGCACTAAGAAGCTATTGGGTACCTCATGGAGGATCTATGGGAACCCAGTCTATGACACTTTCTTGAGAGATGAGTAGAGAGTCTATGATTGTCAGCTCTATGAGGGTCATGCGGACAGAGGATTATGCCTTGGTACATATGGATCATGCCCACGTAGTCACTTGTGACGTGGATCATGCCTATGGACCTATGCATAGTGATCGATTCAGTGAGACATGGGTTCACATTTGATGGAGCATGCTATGGAGTTTGATGCATTCTCCTTTGATGCGCATGGATGCCTATGCATTGACACAAACATAGTCTAGCAGGCATTCACTTTTGGACGTGATGTGTATCATTTGGGGAGCATTGTGTATGTGGGATTGATATGCCATCATGATGTATTCACGTACGGTCTGGGTGGGTGGTTCCATGTATCCATAGGGTTCTATGCATGGGTGCATTATCCTTTTGACCTAGGGACATATTGGATACATCTCATCGGTGGATGTGGTGCATTACACCATCCATTTGATCCACGAGGAGGCAGGATTGATACAGTCATGGGTCACGCATGGCTTGGATCTCCATTCAATCTAGGCATCATTATCATTATCCTCACTATCACGACATCTTCCTATCCTTTCCATTCGATCTGGGCAGGGCATCGTGGACATGTTTTGGATCGTCGATACACCTAGGCCATGAGTGCATTTTTGGCTTTTGTATATAGCCTCTTGCATATGTTTTGTGCATGACCACCCTTCGATTTCGAGGATGATATCATTGGAGGGGATGGTTTGTAATGAAGTAAATTTGGTTGCACATGCACATGGGAGATGGGTACTTGGGCTTAGGGTCATTTACATGTGTACCTTTGGGAGCCTTGGGATATATTAGACATAGGGCTCATGGGGCACTGTACCTTTTTTATCATATACATTTTCATGAGTACACTTACTCTTTTGGAATTCTACGTTTCCATGGTGAACTTCTCCCTCTTGAGATGTTAGGATGGTGACCCACACGCATGTTGTCACTCCATGCATTGAGTGGCTAATCCTAGTTTCTTGCAAGGTGTCATATCACATAGTCCGTGCTATGCATGATGGAATTGATGATTTGAAGCTTTTTTGTCAATAAACTCTCAAGTTGGATTTTGTTAAGTTGGGAAATGAATATGAACTTTCCAAGTGTATATAATTGTTTTAAAACTTTGTGATGATGCTGAACACTAAGCAATTTGGAGAATGAGAGAGCTTTTTACCATGGCTTATGCAAAGCATAGTTACATTTTCAAGGATGCTCATAAATCCAATTTTTAGCAGCATGTAGAATGTGAAATACCCAAATCCAAGTTTATAGTAACATGTAGAATGCAAAATATTGAGTGATGGCAATAGTAAAGTCTGATATGAGTGTTCTTTTCTTCTCCTAGCTTGCATTTGAGTTCATAGGAGGTAATAAAAACCTCTAATAGGTTCAAATGCCTTGAAATAAGGTATTAAATATATAAAACTTTTAGGTTCTAGGTCTAGGCATTAATAGGACTTTAATGTCCTAGGCTCAAATGCTTAATAACCTAGAAACTTGTTTGATAATATTTGATTATGATTTATGCCAAATGAGCTGATAGAATCTCCTTCGAGCTTCCAAGAGCATGTACAATCTTGTAGGAACTTATAAAAGCTCTTGAGAGGTCTTGTATAGTCTTGAGAAATCTTATATAGAACTCTTCTTGTATACTCCTGAGAACTCTTGTATACTCATGAGTGTTGATAAGAGCTCTCAATGTCATAAGAACTCATAAGAACTCATATGCTAAGATCTTATAGAAGATCATGGGAGCCCATAAGTTCTCTTAAGAGCTCATAAGAGCACAATAGCTCATAAGGGATATTACAAACGTAAGAACCCTTGTATACTTCATGAGTGTTGATAAGATCCCTCAAACTCATGATAAGAACTCATATGATACGATCTTATAGAAGATCTTTGGGAGCCCCTAAGTTCTCTTGAGAGCTCATAAGAGCGCAATAGCTCATAAGGGCTATTACAAACAACATTCTATTAGCTCGTAAATCTTATATGATCAGTTACTACTGCTAAGAGCTCACATGACTTCATAAGGTCACATCTATGACCAATTACATGTATTTATGTCTAAAATTTAGAAAAAAATTTAAACCAATGGCCTATTTTCAAGCATGCCTACTCGAGAATTTTTGAAGGGCTTTGTTGCCTTCTGAAGGCTTAAACGAGAAGGCACCTCACCTCTAGTCCTGGCCTGCATAAAATGTTCTTACCTCGAGTGTGCCGACATGAAAGACATTTAGGATACATTTTAATGGGGCTATTTTGTCATATTGCCATCTGTAGGGGTGAGATCACTTTAAAAAATGACAAAAGCGTTTCTGTGCTCGAGTCTCAGAGACTCGTCTCTAACCCTGGCTCGAAAAACAAAAAAAATCACTTTAAAAAATGCCCCCTATAGGTGGCTTGGTGCCACCCCTATATATGTCAAAAACACAAATATGGGCGCTTGAAATGTATCCTTGGCCCATGAAAGAGGCTATGTTTGAAGCTGGTGAGGCTTGCCAGCCTCAAGCAGCACGTATCTCCTCTTGCAATGGTGGCATGGCCCAAGCTGTATAACGCTTAATCTTTTTGGAAGGCCGAGTTGATGGCTAAACAACATTTGTTGTTACTTGGGTAGGTCTTAAGGGATTACCGACTCTGCTAACTTTGTGTGGATGAAGATAAGGCCAGCTAAAGAGCAAATTATACTTTCGGCCTCGGAGTGGGTGCTGCCACAAATTACTCTTAGACCATAATGATCTTAGGATGGAGGTTTCTCTACATTGAGTTGTGAGAGCATCATGACTTGAAGTCTCTTCATCAAACTCCACTCTAGTGATGTGAGGTGGCCTACTTCCTCTCACAACTCACTAGTAGTTTGTTGGGAGATCCGCAGATTCAAAGTAAAGTAACTTATGTTCTTTTGATGTACAGAACCTCATCATTTGAGCTCTGTCTCTAGCTGACGTGAAGATCCTGGCCCTTCTTCTTTAGTACAGTGGAACTGTCTTATTAAAAACCGCACCAAAAATTATACTTTTAAGGGGAACTTAACATGCCATTAATGTATTAGATTGATAGATTTATATAATCTTATTTGTTCTTAGCTAAGACATGACACAGTGATGATAAAGACTCAGTTTTATGGTTTATCTATAATGAAGATTTGTCTAGTATGGTGACATGGCTTTATACATGGACCTACTCTTGTTCAAGTGTGTGTTACATCACATAGTCTATGCTAAGCATGTTGGAATTGATGATGATGATTTGAAGCTTTTTCACGAGTAGAGACTCTCAAGTTGGACTTTGCTAAGTTGGGAAATGAATTGTTACAAAACTTTGTGATGATGCTGAACACTAATTAGAAATTTGGAGAACAAGGGAGCTTTTTACCATGGCTTGTGTGCAAAGCATAGATATATTTTCAAGGATGCTCGTTTTAGCAACATCTTGCATAATGCAAAATACAGATCAATCCAAGTTTTAGCAACATATTGCAGAATGCGAAATACATGCCTGCGCCATGGCAATATTGGTAAAGTCCGGTATGAGTGTTCACTTCGTCTCAGTCCGCTGATATGAGTGTGTTCTTGTCTTCTTCTCCTAGTAGCTTCCCATGAAAAAATACAGTCTTCTAAGAACACCAACAGTACATGAGGATATGAGAGAAGGTTTCTGAGGTGTGAGCGGCTCAAGTATCTCATCTTGCAGCAGGCCACAGTCCTGAGAGGAGTGTTGCTTCTGCTCATTCAGTGTCTCTATAAGAGCATCTGAATATTCCTCTTCTGTTGTAGATTCGCTTGCATCCAAATATTTGTTCCACTTCTTCTTCTTTTTGTTAGTTTTCTTTTTGTGCTTATTCAGTGTTTCTAGAGCATCTGAATATTCCTCTTTTGTAGAATCACAAGATACCACTGCTGCATCGACCAAAACTTTCTCTGCATCAGAAGATTCCAAGTATTCTCCATCAGCTTGCCTCATCAAGGATAGTAGCTGATCTGTGGAGAAGAAGGCATGGTTTTTGGCATTCTTCCCCTGTTGTAGGTACCCTAATTTCACACAGCTTGGGGCTGAGGCCGGCCTTTTGCCGCCTTGTTTACCATTGCTATCACTGCTACTGCCTTGAGCTTTTGTTGCATCGCTATCACTCTCATTGCTGATGTCAATCTCATGATTGCCGCATTGTATTATAACAGCATTGTTCTTATGGCTAGTATCGTGTTTAGGATTCGATCTCTCTGTTTTCTTGGGCTTCTTCCCTCTCTTCTTCTTTCCTGCATACTTCCATGCATCCTGCTCTTCTTTTTTTGACTGTGGCATGCAGGTGGTGCTGACCTCGACCTTCTCATCATTTCCGAGCAAGTGGAGCTGCAGCACTGGGCTTCCATGCTGTTGGCAGATTTCCTCTAGTGCTCCTTCCTCGAGATGATTATCTTCAATAATCTCATGATCATTAATTATCTTGGCCGTAAACTCTTGCTGCTGCTCCTTAACGAGATCGTCCTGTTCAACAATATCATCACACTCTTGAGAGATTTCCTTCACATTCTCATCTTCTTTGTCCTGATCAATGGGGGCATCATCAATATCCTCATGGCGGCTTCTTCCACCAATTCCTATGCCATGAACTTTTACGCCCTGATTAATGTTATAATAGCAGTTGATCTTCACCCGATCAGTACTTGGCTGCAGCTGCAGGGGGCCATCAATATCGTGGACGGCCCCCTTCACCTCCAGCATGTGCGAGCGATTGTCGTAGACGTAGTGGATGTCCAGGCCGCTCCCCACTTTGAAATAACCGGCCACCTCGTGAGACGTCGGACATCCGGTGCTGTAATGGTCGCTGATCAGTTGGGCACGGATATTCATCACCTGCAGAGTGGGTGGTCGAGTAAAGAGCCTGCTCTTCTTATCCGCTGGATACGAAACGCGTGCTTTTACGCCGAAGAGCTAGGAAAGGCAAAAAGTAGAAAGCAAAAAGCAAACGCTAGAATTGTCAAACGCGAGAATTGTTCCGAGATCCAGTGGAATATAATGCCAAATATAATGTCAAATTTTGCAACTTGTAGAAGGGTTACTCCGTTGTTTCAACAAATTGATTCTGAGCTTTGTAACATGTGGATTCCATTACGTAAGTGTATATTCACACTGCAGACTAATGGCTCCCGGACCTTTAAAAAATCAATCCTTTTGATCTGCAAATGCTATTGACAATCTGTTTCCACAAATATTTTTTTGTCAATGTAAAAAAAATTCCCATGGAGGCGGAACTTCAATGCTTTGTGCTGATCAAGAGATGTGAAATTTTGTACGATATTGCAGGCATTTTGGATTGCCTAGCTGACTGGTTGCTTGGCGGGTAGGTGGCTCTAAGAAGACAGTGTGGGTCATGGTTATGACTAATTTTCAAAGCTCTGGCAGATGCTCAGGTGTTGTGATACATCCATTGTTTAAGGGTGGTAGAAGAAGATTAAGACCAAGGAGAAGGTACACAAAGCTAGATCCACTAGGCTAATGCTAGCTACTTAGCAAGGGAGAGATCTCCTTTTCTAGGTGTTGGCCATACCCTCTCTATTGTACCATCTTGTTTTGGTAAGAAAAAAGAGAAAGCCAGGGGAGCCAGGGTGAAAGAGAATCAAGCGACGTTATCTGACCCTACAGGTGAGAAAAAGTGGATGAGGGAGGAAGAGGAAGGTGGCCGGGATAAGATTGCCACGATGCCCTCTCGATGATAGCCTTGTTAGTGGACGCACTGCCGCAAGATCTTGGCACGCTCGTTGGCCAACTACTTCCACCACACCACATGCTCTCCCACATCTCCAAGCATGCCTCACATGAGAGAGAAAAAGAGACACACAGGAACACAACGAAAGAGACGCAGTAGCGTCTACCAAAACTTGCCACATTTTTTTTCCCAAATCTTTTACGGAGTCTTGGAAGGAAGGAGGGAGGGAGGACAGGCTCCATTTCTGAAGATTTATTTTTATAAAATTTTTTATAAAAAAACTATGGAAGGATTTTTCTAATGACCGGAGGCCTGCAAGGTTTGTCTTAGTCTTGTTTCCTACAGTGTTGCTCTTTGGTCCGAGCCGTGCAGCGAAGATGATGTTCAATCACTGTTCACCTAGCGAAGAGTTCAGAGAATTCTCGAACTGGCCCCTTATATAATATTGTCTTGTAGTAGGCGGCTGCATGGTTTTTGCCTCGTTGAGCTATCTTCTTGCTTGCTATTGGAAAGGCGACAATACATTGTATGCCCCTATTGGAAAGGCAAACAACACATCATGCATGTGCAGGAGGAAGCATTGTCGAATGCAGCTAGTCACAGAGCAGGTGAGGCATACAAGCGAGGCATACGAGAGTCGATTTGCGAAAAGGCATATAACCGTTCAACTACCTCTCACATATAAATCAAATTCAAATTAAGGTTTTAGAAAACCTTCAACACTAATGATAATCTATCATCCCAACTATTTAATTAAATTCCTTTTTCACACATTGTATGTCCCTATTCACAAACTTTGTGTAGTTGCATGGCATTTAATCAATACAACCTTACCCCCACTATTCCTCTCTTTTTTTCTAGTTAAATGACCTTTTTTAAGTTTTTTTAGAGAAGTGGAAGACCTTAAATAGAAAAGATATAGGTGAATGCATGCAAATAGAAAGCATATAGGTGAATGCATGTAAATAGAAAGGATATGGGTGAGGGTCATCATTCCATTGCCTTAAATAGAAAGGATATGGAGGGTCATCATTTCATTGACTTTTTCAAGCATTAATCATTACATACTAAAATGAAACCTTTAAAAACACTCTTATTTTTTAAAATTTCACACAATATATATCATGAAAACACAACAACATTTTGGTGCCGTATTGGGTGTGACAAAAAGTGTTTTTGTTTTTGCAAGAGAAGATGAGTTCATATAAATAAGATTTAGTTACAAAAAGGGAAAATATCACAAAGGTGATAATAAATGCATCTTAGGACTATCTAGAAGCTCTAATTTGTACAAGCCTCTTAAAACCCGTAGTTCTGCTACATAAAGAGTCAACTTTCCACTCAAGACGTCGCATGTGTGGGCATCGATGGAATACTATCCAATTTCTAGATGTTTAGAGTTGATAGAGAACGATATAGCGAATCCAAGGTCAGATGCACACTAGGGTTGGGTTGAGGAGCTTCCCAATAATGCATGCCTCCATATAAATTAGTGTTGAGTAATACGGCTTTCCAGCCACCAGCTCCTAGTGCCTCTCCATAGCGTCTAGGCATTTGGCCATGCCCATAAGACGTGGACTACAATTTCCTTATGTGTGTTGCAAAAGGGGGCAGAGTGGTGACACTGGGGCCCAATTCGCAAGCCTGTCCCATGTGGAAAGCTTTAGGTGTAGCAAACGCCAGAGAAAAACATTAATTCGGAAAGCTTCAGGTATATGAGGATATGAGAGAAGGTTTCTGAGGTGTGATGGCTCAAGTATCTCATCTTGCAGGCCACAATCTTGAGAGGAGTGTCGCTTTTGCTATTCAGAGACCCGGTGGAAATTTCAAAAACAAGAATGCGCAGTCACACATCAGCAAATTGAGTTCTTCTTCTTCTTTTGGGAGATAACTTGAATTGAACACACACAAATTTAGGTGGTGGGATTGTAAAAGGGTTACTTTCTTGTTTTAATAAATTGATTTTGAGCTCTATCTAACAAAAAGTGTTTTTGAAACTTTGATATATGAGTCTAAAACTAGAATTCCCTTAAAACACACTAATAATAATATTATATACAATTTAATCTATAAGCATTAAAAGCAAAATTTAATTATGTGGTTGTTAGTGTGGGCACACTTCTCTCCAAAAATTACGAGAGCCAAAAAATGGTGCCCCTCGGAAATGAAAATTTCATGAAGCAGGTATCGAGCATATTTGGAACTTTGATTTGAGCACTTTGGAAGTGAGAGGATACTGATATATAGTACTTTACAAATAGAAATTTGAGCACTTTAGCTAGTACTCAGCATATGAGATCTATTTTTGGAACTTTGATATAGTACTTTACAAATAGAAATTTCAACACTTTAGTACTAAGCATATAGTTATTACTTTACAAATAAAAATGTGGGCAGTTTAGTTAGTACTGAGCATATGAAATCTATTTTTGGAACTTTGATATAGCATTTATATGTAGAGATTTGATTAAGTTAGCACTTTGATACTGAGCATAGATACGAGCACCATAGATATGTGTGTGATTTCTATAATTGGGATCTCATAGAACCATAGATTTGTGAGCTTGATTTTTGCATTGGGTAAGAGATAGGCAAGAGACCATACTTTGAGCGAGATGGATGGGACAAGTAAGAGAAACACACCTTCAGCCTGTACATTTCCTCTCCGTAGAAAGTCATGAGAACTTGCCACCATGGGTAACTAGAGTGTTTGCATCAAATGCAAAGAAATGGAACTATGAGTACAATAGTTGCCAAAATAACCCCCTCTCCCCCTCCCCCACCTGATCCTCCCCCCTTGCAAAGAAGTATTTATGATCTACGAGCTTGGGAGTGACCTAATTTTATCCTGCTAATTCACTAGATTTCCAAGATACAACTTTGCAATGAAAACAAGATAACGAAATATTGTTAAAATGACATACCTATGCCTTTTTGTTAGTAATATGGATCCTAGTAAGAATCCCCCGCCTTTTTGTTAGTAATATGGATCCTAGTAAGAATCCCCCGCCTCTCTAGATGCAACTCGATAGTCATCCAATAGTCATTGTGGTGGAGGCAACCAAAGGGTTTTAAGATCACAATCACACCCATTGTGGTGGAGGCAACCAATCCATGCAAGGCTAGTTCTCCATAGTTCTAGGTCACATATTGTTAGAATTTTGTGCATCTCAGTGTGTGTGGGATTTGGCTCTCTTATTGGGACCCATGTATTTTTTTCATGATGTATGCTAGTTGTGGGATGTTGGCCAGCTTTATGGTGGTAGTCATGGCCTTCCTATATAAAGGGCCTCTCTCCCACTTTTTGATGCAATCTAATCCTATCGCATATGTACTTTCACCCATTTGATGCTTCAATCCCTTGTATGATAATAGAACTTGATCGTTGCCTACTTCCCCCCCCCCTCTCTCTCTCTCTCTCTCTCTCTCTGACTCTCTCTCCTTTGTGTCTTCTGATCACTTTTGCATGTTCATACTTTCACAAGGTATCAGACGTCTAGGTCTTGGCTTTTCACCTCTAGGTGACCTCTTCCTTTATCTGCATTTTCTTGGAGCTAGAAGTGCTCTCGAAGTGCTGTTGTGTTTTCTCATCAGTGGCCCCAATTTCTTCTCCTACACCCTCTTCTAAAATCAACATTTTCATTTTGTGGTGCTCCTGTCCCTGCATCATCTGCAAGGCGTCATGGTGAAACCTTGGTGGACTCGGTTTTTGCTTCTTCTCTCAAGAACTTTCGCAATGGGCTGGTGGTGCTTGGGCTATGTTTTTTTGATAAATCACCCCTTCTTCATATGCATTTTTCTCTTGTAGTGCGCCTACCCTACGTTTTCTCGTGGAGTTGAGTTGCAATCTAGATAGAGGGGCTACGTTGGTGATTGGTGGTCTATTTTTACAATTTGGATAGCAGTGAAAGGTGATGTTTTAGCCTGTGGTGCAGCTCGACAAGTGGCTTCGATAGCTCCTCCTCTTCCCCAGATGTCCTCCCTTCTGATTGGGTGTTTTCGAGAGAAGTTACGTGGACTGTTCTGCTACTGTCTAGCCCCTTCTTTCCTCATTTTTCTGCTGATTGGTTCTTGTGGTCTTATCTATTGGATCTGCTTGAGCGAAGTCTTGGAGTGTTGAGATTCAAGGTTTGCAGATAGTTTTCCTACAGTAGTGGTGGCTCCCCATGTACGACAAAGGAGGATAAGCTTGATGGGACACATATGGTCTTGTCGGAGCTTTTCAATGCCATGTCACTACCAATCATTTAAATTTTGATGACCTAAGCTCCATTGTATGGGAAGAATAATTAGTCCTCATGACACAAGGTAAGTTAAAGATTTTATCTCTTGATTTGGATCATGCCTTAACTTCAGTGCAGAAGAATCGGAGTCATTGCTACTCGTGTGGGAAGAAAAGACATTTGTCTAAGGACTAATTGTCTACGAAGAAGGACAAGGGCAAGGGCAAGTCCTCATCCCAGCAGAAGGGAAAAGATAGGAAATAGGATAGATTCAGATACTTCTAGTGACGCATCTAGGGCTCCTAGGGTGCTTCTGGCCCAAGAGGACTAGGATGGTGTTCTTCTCTAGTTATACAGATAGTTTCCTCCCATTTACTTCCAGTACCTAGAGGAGGCCTGTGGTGAGTGGGAGAGGGGGCTGTCAACAGCTTTATATATAGAATGTATAGGACCCATGTGTTAGGGTTCAAGGCCTAAATATATTTAAAAAATATGGTAGGTAAATGTCAATTTTGATAGCTATGGATAGGTTGTGTTCCAGATTTATTGCTTGGTGTAGTAGAAGCTATGAACTAAGTGTGGGATCTGGCTCTTTAATTGGACACGCATTTTTCTCATGATTTATAGTAGTTATGGGCTCTCAGCTAGCTTCATGGTGGTGATAGTCAGCTAGCTCTTGGCCTCCCTATATAAAAGGCATCTCTCCCACTTCTGTGCAATCTAATCCCAGCATATATGTACTTTCACCCATCCACTGGCTGCTTCAATCCATTGTAATCTCATGCTATCATAATAGAACTTGATCATTGCCTACTTCCTCTCTCGCTTTGATCTCCTTTGTCTCTTGTGATTTCTTCACACATGCATACCTTCACACAGGGATGTTTTTATTTTGGGCTACTGGGGGTGTCTTATATAGGGGAAGACCAAATTTCAAAGTAAGTAAAATTTGAAATGTTGGGCGTCGCAAACCAAAAGGCAAATATTCAAATTCAAAGTTTGTAAAAAATATGGGTGTTGGTATCTGCTTCGGTATACAAGCACTAGTATAGTCATTGATACATTTAAATAATTATCAACGTATATACCGACGTCTATACCGGTGCCTAAAAAAATTACAGAATGCCAGTGCGACTATTATTACTCTTTTGTTGAGAATTTTGGTTAGAGAAACAGGTGGACTCCTCACCCTTGGCATTTTTTTTCATGCTTCCTTCCTTGTTTCCATGGATTTACCAATTTATTTGTGTGTTTTTGTATGTTGTTGTGTTTTTTTTTGGTTTTGCAGGTTTATTTCTTATTCTCCTTCTCTCACTCCTCAAGGTAATAGTGTCAACGTGCATTGCCTTTATTTCCTTTGCCTTCCCTAGCTGCTCTATTATGGTCAGATTTTCTCTTTGTTTGTTTGCTTGTGTTGTGTGTATTTGCAGGTCAAGTTCTTTACACAATCCCCTTCACTTTCTGGTATGGACCATAAACCCTTGCTGCATATCTTGTTTTTTCTCTTTTTTTCCTTGCATACAAGAGACCCCAAGATGGGAGGTGGGGAGATAGGAATGTAGATAATTGGTGATTGGCTAGACTTGGCTATTCCTTCCCACGGCCATGCATCGCCATAGCCAACAAGGCCAGGCCCTTGCTTTGCTACCACCTAAGCTTGGCTATGCCTTGCATGGCCATGCATCGCCATAGCCAAGCCTAGGCCGTATCAAATGCTTCGCGGCCTAGGCTTGGCTATGGCGATGCATGGCCATGGCAAGGCATGGCCAATCTTGGGCCACAACAAAGCAAGGGCACAACCTTCGCTATGGCAATGCATGGTCATGGGGCAAGTTGTAAGGGAGCAGTGGCAAAGGGCTCAAAATAGTATGGAGAAAGAATTGTGGGAGAATGAGGAGGAGATGGAGATGGAGTGGGGTTATGGAAAAGACAGAGAGAATGGGTGGGGAGAGGAGATGATGCCTCGTCAATGCATTGCAATGCTCGAGCCCCTACTTTGCGCTCACAATCTCTTCGTCTCCAATCTTCCATATACAAACCCTTGCTTGCTTCTCATGAATAAGGTAGATTGGGGGATCCCATTTCCTATTACTTTTTCTACTCCTATGACTTTGTGAAGCCATGCTAAGTTGTAAGAAAAAAGATATTAAGCATAAAATTGAAGATAATTAAGATTAAAGTAATACTAGAACAAGATTAACAGATGCTTGGAATGGAGATATCTCCAAAGTTGGTGAAGCCCTAAGAATGAGGGAGACTTAAAAACTTGGGCTATGAATACCAAGCTAGTTAGCATTTCATTGGTTAAATTAGATTATGGATAAAATTTGGATTTCTGTCAATTTATCTAATCTTTTTATAGATAATGATAATTTTTTATAAAATACTAAAAAATATTAAAAGATAATTACAGTTTTAGAAATGATGAATGAATTAATTATTAGGTAACAATATTATTTATTTATTTATTTAATAAATAAATTTTATTTATATAATACATAGTTTTTTTAAATTAATAAATAGTATTACAAATATTTTAGACATATTCCAAGTTTTCTCCCAAAAAATATTCTTTAAAAAATGCTTCTTTAAATAGTAAGAATTTTTTTAATTATATCATAATATTCACTTGATTAAAAATAAAAATATATTTTTAGTAATATTATTTTATTCAATAAATTATATATATATATATATGGAGAAAAGCCTTAAAATTATATTATGTAATTTTATTTCAATTTTTTAAATATTTTTTTTTAATTAATAATTTTTTTTCATATTAAAATAAAATCATGAAATATAATGGTGAGGTGGCATGCATTTTTCCACGTGGTAAAAATTTGCTGGCATGGAACCTTCACGTGGGCATTCCTCATGCTCAAGTGTGAGGTGACAATGCCATGTATGTATATGATGTGTCATGTCATGGAGGCACAGAAAGTCAACCAAGATTGACTCTGTTGAGGTGGAAAGATGACATGGACATTCTTGATTACATGGAAATGCCATGTGGGCTTTAGGGAGTAAACCTTGTTGACTAAGTTGAGGTGGCATGATGAGATGGCAAAATGCTTATATGGCATTTACATGTAGGACTAAGACTATGTTACCATAGCTCAATTGCTTAACAAATGGCATACTCTTTAGGTTTGGTGAAACACCAAGCCTAATAGGCATCCTTTGTTTGACTTTGGGCGGATAGACAATGAAAATTTGATTAAGATGGTTGGAAAATGGGCTTCCCTTACTCAAATTCAATCCATTATTTTTTGTTAAAATTATCATGAAAATTACTTTGATCCACAAGAAATTGAAGTACGATGAGGGTTGTATAAAATTTATATAATTAAATTATATAAATTGAAGTACGATGAGGGTCGTATAAAATTTATATAATTAAATTATTTTAAACTTATATAGGCCCTCTCAGAGACCAAGTGAATTTTCTATAGAAGATCGGAAGAAATTCAAACGTTAAAATGTAATTTGACAATATGGCCACATTCTAGACATATTTTTCTAGCTTCTCACCGTTAGATCTTCAATGATGAGCTTCACATTTGCCAAGATCTGGAATAGAAAATTTCATGTTACTTTACAAAGTAGCAAAAAAACTAGTTAAATAGCCATAAAATTCCCAATACATCAAGTTTGCTCTATGCAATGTGTTACATTCATGTCCAAATTGGGATGATCATTGGACTTGGGATGCAGAAGTACTAAGCATTGTATGTGTGACATACTGCAGTAAAGAAAGTTGGAAAATGGAAATGCCAAAACTTTTGTGCAATGAAACAATCACTAAAATAAACTGGATTTCTGATTAGGGGGTGCCATTTGAACACCCACTATATGTATAATGTGCCCCAAACACCATGCCACTAAATTCCAAACATAACTACGAGAGATTGGACCTTTACATTGGAAAGATGTCTGTTTTCAGGCTACTTTCAGGGCGCCCAACTATCAAAAGTGGTGTCCCTTATCTTGCAACCACTCATTATCAACTTGGTACTTGACAAAGAATATTGCACGGGGAGAAGTATTCATCACAACGCTCTACATGATGAGGCTGAAGCTCAAAGGCTACATGTGCAGAAGGAAAGAAGCATGTAGATTTGTGGGTTTAAGGAGGTATATACCCACTTGACCCATGAACTGGCAAGCCTCCATCATTTAACACTTTGCATGATCATGCTCGATTAATTGGGGATGGTAGATTTGGATATTTCTCAAGATTGAATAATCAAGCTACTATTTTCCATTATTAACACACAAATATGGCTCAAACTATGCTTGGTGTGTACAAGCAATCTTTTAAAGGACTAGAAGACCTTGTGATCTCACAAACTCAACATGTAAATGAGTTGGAAAGGCTACTGCAGTCACCTCAGGAAGAGGTAACAAAGCTTGGACAAACTAACCAAAAATTGGAGGAACATGCACTCCAAAAAACCCAACTAAAAAGCACTCTTTTTGGGTTAAGAGTGAGATCTATATAATTTAAAAGTGCTGCATGCCTAGCCACACATGGGGGTGCTAAGAAGAAAAGGATGCGGCTTGCTCAAAGCTACATGAATAGTTAGGGAGGTTTCTGCTTGGATAGTCAGATGTTAGAAGGGTCCCATCAGCCATGTATAATAACATAATTTACAGATGTTAGAAGGGTCCCATCAGCCATGGTGAAGTTCTATCATCAGTAAACAATAAAAGACTGTGAGGGTAGTCTTATTTTTGTTATCAAGCTTGATGAGGCACAAATTCTCAAACATCAAAAAATGGAAAGAATCAGTATAGGGCTGATGAACAAATCTTTAAATTATGCCCAAGGTAACCATTTTGCTCCAACTACATTATTCAAGTCAAACTCAGATATATGTGTAGATAGCCACATTGCATTTGTTCAACCATGATAGCCTAATCCTCTTGGAAATTCTTCCTAATTTCATAAACTTCTGAATATCCAAGAGAATCTTAGATTTAAATGTTAATAGAGTACCTTTGTTTAGAAAGTCCCAATCTAATGAATTTAGGCTTGGTATAGCCAAACGCTCCAGTCTTCCATAAGCTTCTGGTCTGGTAGGGATAATATACTTAGCGTTGTATAAAAATATATGTTTATTAATGAAAAACACAGATGGTTGATTAGAAAATAATACTTTCCTAAGATCAACATGCATGGCCAGGTGAATGACTCCACAGGTTGCCACTCAATGCTTTTTGATGGATAAGCATCTATCACATATACAACACGTGAATAAACCATAGAATCATAAAGAACATAAATAAAATTACAAAAACTATCTTACAATGAGCTTGCAATGCAAATGTTGGAGTAGAAGGATGCATGTGCATGTCTCTTATCGTGTACACATGTTGCACCTTCGCCTTCCACCCATCTTTTGCTATCTTAAATTCCAAGATATGTCCCTTCCAATGGTATTGTACTAAGCCTCTTCTTTAACTTTTTATCCTGTGAGGATCTTTGCATGATGGTTACATAGTCACCGAATTGTTTAATTTGAAGTTTATACCATTCCACACACCTTGATCATCTTTTAGCATTATGAAGAATGCATGAAGAAATGATATTAGGAGTGTGTCTTAGGTTAGACTGTTGTCTCGACATTGCTAGATGATGAATAGAGGAGCGGACGGTGCAAAAAGACGACTAGAAAGAGATGCAATCACGGTAGATTAGGGAATTTCAAATGCATTTACTCATTTTGGGGGGAACCTAAATTTTAAATTTTTACTTTTATAGGCCCTTGAAGTTGGAACCCGCTAAAGTGACATTGAAATAGCCGCATCGTATCACATTAAAGTGGTGATAACCCACTAAAATAGCCCAAAACTAGTCCAGTTAGTAAAAAGTGGATATGACACCCAATGTCATATTAACGGTTGAATGTCTCATTTCTATTTGTCCAAAGCTTAATCCAAATCCAGTACAAGAAATCCAGTACAAGTGATTAAAATGCAGCTCTTTAGTTAAATGTTTTTGGCCTTAATGCAATAATCTTGATTTCTTGCGTAAGTTTTAAATAATATCCCAGTGTTTTCTTGAAGTTTATAACAATTTTCCTCAAAGGAACCATATTCTTCCAAAGAAATAATCAAGATTTATAAATATTTGATCGAGAATCACTCATTGTCACTAAGATTTGATTATGCACAATAATCTTTATAAACTTTAAAAATTTTGCACCAGGATTTGTAAATTCTACCCCAATCAATATGTAACAGATTTGAACTCTACACAACAATATTACATAGCAATCTTTGAATAATTTATGTAGATCTGAAACCTGCACCGCTTTCTTGATGAATATTTTACCAAAACTTGCAACCAAAACTTGCATAAAATCTCAAATCTCTTCGTAAAATGCATAGAATCCTAAGGATCTAAAGCAAGGATAGAGAAAGACTAGTGGGTTTAATGAAAGAACCTCTAATCTTGAAAAATTTCAAGAAACTTAAGAATCAAGAAATGCAAAAATTCAAGAAACACTAATCAAGAAAATTATAAAGAAATTGTGTAGATTAGGGTTTTTTGAAAATGGTTATTTAGCATAAGCTCAAAAATGATCAAGCATCAATCTCAGTGCTGTTAATCCTCTCAAAAAAAATAAAATTAAACTTTGGAAAACTATGTAAAATCACTAATCTAAAAATAATTTAAGCACTAATCACATCTTAATTAAAACATCAAGATCCAAGCCAAGAGCTCTAATACCAATGCTTATTATGATAATGATTACTCTTTTTGAGAGAATAAGAAGAGCTGAATTATCGTAAACTTGAAAGAGAAAATTAAAAGAGATACTTGAGATAATTAAATTAAGAAAACATAAAGATAGAATAATTTCTATGAGAAATTCTCACAAGCTCCAAATTGATTAGAGCATAGCTAAATCACATGATTTTATCTCATTAATTATCTTAATTAATATGCTTTATTATTAATCTTTTTAAAAAAAGAGCTCTCTAAATTTAAAATTAAGAGTAAGAGAGAGAGAGAGAGAGAGAGAGAGAGAGAGAGAGAGAGAGAGAGAGAGAGAGAAGAAGAAGAAGAAGAAGAAGAAGAAGGAGAAGAAGACATAGAGTACACCATGTGTTGCTCATCATATAGAGAGTAGCCACCTAAACATGGGATGGCTTCCATGAATCAGTCATAGAAGCATAAGCTCCAAGAAATGATATAATCATCAAAAGATCATAACAGGCATCAAAAGGTTACAATAGTTGTCTACTAGTTGACTTATATATTCACTTACCCCAAAAAATGTCCACACTAGCCCATTCCCAAAGCCTATGTGCTTCAACCCTAATGTTTACATGATGTGCTAGTGGAAAATAACTTATATAGGTTACAATAGTTGTCTACTAGTTGACTTATATAGCCACTTACCCTAAAATATTCCCACACTAGCCCATGCCCAAAGCCTATGTGCCTCAACCCTAATGTGTGCATGACCTGCTAGTGGAAAACAGCTTTATTACACACACCCTAACCTTCAAATTTAAGGGCCATGACTAGCTTGACCTTCAAACATTTTAAGGTCATAACTAGCTTGACCTTCAAATTTGAAGGCCATTACTAGATTGACCTTTAAAAATTGACCAAATATGGGTTTTTTTGTGTAATTTTTTAAACGAATGGCTTTCTTTTGCAACCCTATTTTCAAACAGGCCTACTCTAAAAGGTTTGAAGGGCTTTGATGCCCTCTGAAGGCTTTAAATTTTAACATTGCTTTAGATCCTATGCAACTACCTCCTAAAAATGTTCTCAGCTTGAATCTTAGTTCTCCCCATTGTAAGGCCTTAAGGGTTGTTGAATTTGCCAACCAAATTCACAAAGCTCATTTGGCCTGTCAAAGCAGGCTGAGCTAGCTAACCGTTTTAATGGCTTTGCCTTGCTGGGCATACTGCCATCTGTATTTAAATAAGACACGACAAAGTTATTGAAACTTAGGTTTATAGTTTATCTATGAAGATATGTCTACTAAGGTGACATGGCTTTATGCATGGACCTGCACACCTACTCTTGTTCAAACAGTGTAATGAAGTAGATTTGGTTGCACATGCACATGGGGGATGGGGCCTAGGCACTTGGGCCTAGGGTCATTTACATGTGTACCTTTGGGCGCCTTGGGCTATATTAGACATAAGGCTCATGGGCATTGTACATTTTTTATCATATACATTTTCATGAGTACACTTACTATTTTGGATCTCTAAGCTTCCATGGTGAACTTCTCCCTCTTGAGATGTTAAGATAGTGAGCCAACCCTAGTTTCTTACATTTTGTAATGAATTAGATTTGGTTGCACATGCACATGGGGGATGGGGCCTAGGCACTTGGGCTTAGGGTCATTTACATGTGTGTCTTTGAGGGCCTTGGGCTATATTAGATATAGGGCTCATGGGGCACTATACCTTTTTGATCATATACATTTTCATGAGTAGACTTACTCTTTTGGATCTCTAAGCTTCCATGGTGAACTTGTCTCTCTTGCGATGTTAGGATGGTGACACCTATGTTATCACTCCATGATTTGAGTGGCCAACCCTAGTTTCTCGCATTGGTATCAAAGCTTGGTTTTTGATTCATGTTTTGGACATGGCAAGAATTTTCTTGATTTTCAGAAATTTCTTGAAATTTCTTGTTTCTTGATCCTAATGTTGGTCAAGAATGTTTAATGTTCAAGGATTAGTGAGCTTTGATTGATATTTGATTAGATCCTTAGGGATTATGGTTCATTTAGGCTCAAATTTTGGACCCCAAATCATATTTTTAGGGTGGTCGAACAAATGTTATTAGGGAAAATTAGCACTAATCACCTATTAATCATGTTTTTGAATATCGTTCTTCTTTTTGCTAGATCTTTGATGGCTATGTATCCCCTCTCATGTGTCCAAATACTGGACACCCGTTTGGGCCAACAAAGAGAATGCTAGGCCTCTTGAGGCTATAACGGACTGTGAGAGAATATTTTTAAAAAAATCTGTGTTTGCTCATTAAGGAGCATTTACTTAATCAAACATGGCAACGATAAAGGTATTGCAAGGGATCACACAAGGTATGAACCCAATGGCTAACATCTTCGAGCCATTGAGATCTATGCCCCAAATGCACTTCCCAATACCATTGGCAATGCCTATAACAAGAGTGTCATCGGGTTTTACACCCTCTATCACTTCAATCCCACTGGGCTTTGGTCCCTTACCTAATATTCCAACAAATTCTATAGGTACCAATACTTTCCTAGATGCTCACACCCTGGACATACTGACTAGTCTAGGAAGGGGGTAGCCCAGGGACTCAGTGAGTCTCTCCCAACAAAAGCACTCACATATGACCTTAGTGACTCATACAAAAATACGACCGTACAAATTTCCAAAATTATGGGTAAATATGACGGAACAATAGACCCTGTTCAATTCATTCAAATGTTCGAATAGAGATGTGAAGCCTTTAGAAATCCCAACGTCCCACCAAGGTACATGCATTGAACCTATGCTTAGAGGAAAAAGCTAGTCGATGGTTCATCACATTGATGCCTGATCAAGACCAACTTCAAAACCTTGAAATCAGCCTTTATACATGTCTTTTCCAAACAAGGTGATTGGTGGAGTTCAGCAACAGAACTTTATTCAATTGAGCGTCAACCAAATGAATCCATTAGAGATTTTATTTTTCAGATAAAAACCTTTGACTCACGATGTGAGTCATGGAAAAAATTGAACGATATTCAATTGAAGAGATGTTTCATAATGGGCTTGAAGAATAATAGCTTACACAACTTGATCATTGTATCTAATTCGGAACCATTCGATCAATGTTGCAAAGAAGCAATATGTTTAGATGACAACATGATGGAAGATGATCATGCCACGAGATGTTCCTCATCTAAACCAAGTGAAGCAATGGCTAAAGAACGATCAGTCTCAAAATTATCATTTCCTGAATTCTATGCAACCTTGCTTAAAAGCGTTCAATCTGCATCTCTAAGAGAAGATGAGCTCCTTCAAAACCAAACATCCTACAAAAGAGGAATGAAATGCCTTTTGTTGAGTGCAATCACTATGACCATCCCAATTCCCATTGTGCATACAAGGCACCTATTTTTCTATACTGCATATATTGTAAAACCTTTGGTCATGATACCAAAAAGTGTCACACTTCATCCACAATTGAATGAAAACCTCTATATCCCGTGCAACAAACAGAAACAACCCAAAGGGTAGAAACTGCTTAGGAAGCAGTTAATCAAACACTGCAGTGTTTCTATTGTCGTGGACCTCACAAGGTGGAAGACTACACAATTTGGAATACTTCCATGCCCATAGTCACTGACACTTTGTGACCCATGTGTGAACGATGTGGCATTGATCACATGTTCCAAGATTGCCCAAGGTGAGTTGCTTCAATGCAACTTGTCTCACAAAATACAACTCTTAACATCTTAAGTGTACAAAACGGGCAATTATCCATGGTACCCTTGAATGTGCTTACACGCTTACAAGCTAAGGCACGAGAGACGATAAAAAATAATGCAAAAGAAAATACCTCAACATGGGTAGAAGAACATGTTTTAAAGCAGAACCCAAAAGAAAACCAAAACCTTCTAAACCCAAAAAAAACAAGGGACAACAAACTATCGAAACCAAGGTTGAATTAACGGATAGGGAAAAGGAGCCTATGGAGGAAATAAACCCAAAAGAGCCAAAGGCTACAAATAATGCTTAAGCATCCACCTCAAAGGCTACCACACAAACCACAAAACCCATATGTGCGACACAGGATCCAAAAGCTCAAAAGAAAATTCGATCTCGTTGCATGGGAAAACATAATGAAAAACTGACGATCCAAAGAAAGTTAGAAGATGAAACAAGTTCTAGTACGTCACTTAGTGAGGATGAAACAAGTTCTGATTTGTCACTCAGTGCACCTCATAGGTCAATCAAGAAACTAGAATCCACCCAACCATCCCAAATGGAAAATCATGATCATATGACATATGTGAAATACAAAAGGCAAGCTTAGGAGAGCATTCTTAGCTTGGTTCAATGTCTTACAGGATCACCGATTGTGATTGAGCCTCATAATGCCAATCCTAAAAAAGCAACCAAAATACAAAGTCTAGAGGAGTACCGCTTCCCCTTTCAAGAGGAAGACATACTCTCTACAGAAGAGTCATGCACGAATTATGTGCTTGAGAAAGCACATGAGGAATTCGATAATTCCTGTACAAAATTAAAGTAGTCTCTCAAAACCTCAATTGGAGGAATGCTCTTCGCTCATGGTGAAGCCAGCATAACATCAGCACTTGCACCTTTAAGGGCTTAACATGAGTTATATCAAGACATAAAGAACTCCATAGAACAAGACTATGAGGATTAACAAGTTTCCAAACATACCTCATTAAGAATTGTCAGAGGGCCAAGTGTGCCGATGTACACATTGGGTACTCTTGAAAATGCTGAGAGCCAAAAAGAGGATGAAAGTTAATGGGAATATGAAATAGAAACAAGATCTGAAGTTGAAACAGAAACCAAAACATCCATGGTTCCTTTGGAAGATTCTATCATGGTATGGTTGAATTTCCCTACAGCTAGTCATAACATCATGACAATAGATACTTCGGTGTCATTGAGACAACCTAAGCTCATTCTTACAGACAATAGTCTTGCAAGAGGAGCCAATGGACAAAACATTGAAGTTTCAAGTTACTTTAGAGAGCGACACTACTCAAACAACTGGTGGAGATATGGAATTTACATTCCATATTACCCTAGATTCCCTTGAGTATGATGTCACCCTTGGTGGAACTTGGATAGATGAATCGTTGTATTCAATAGATGAATCCATGCAAACAGTCACCTTGAACACTCCTTCAGAACATTGTACGATTGCTTTTATGGGGAGAATGAGACCATAGAGGAGCTAGAACTTCCAACATATCTTACTGAAAAGATCCCTAGGATTCTGGTTGGATTGAAAAGATCCCTAGGATTCTTGTTGGATTGGAAAGATCCCTAGGATTCTGGTTGGATTAAAAATTTTAAATAAAATCCCCATAGCTCAAGAACAACTTTATCCAACATGAGAACACAAACTCATGACCCTCGAGCTATGGGATTTGTTAGGTCAACCAACACTCATGGCACATCCTGAAAGAATTCCCTTTACACAAGACTTGAACATGCCATGTTTGGGGTACTTTGAACATACAATGTATATTGAAACTAACCCTCTTACTTGTAAGTTTTTTGTGGTTGAGTATGTGTTGGAAGTAGATTTGATCTTGGGACATAAATGGACTATTACTGCCCAAGCACCATTGTGATTTGCTAGCAATAGAGTCATCATGATGGTGAATGAAAAAAAGTTGACAATACCATACGGAAGAGGATCCAACTTTAGTGGATTGAACTATGATGCTAAATGTAAAAAGTTACAAACCTCTTCCACACATAAGCCCCTCTACACAGTGATCTCCCATCTGCGTCAACGACCGACTCGGATAAAGCATCTACTCCTTCAACCCCATCCTTACCAAAAAAACGAAGTTCAATGCCAAAACCTTGCAATAAACAGCCATTCCTAAAGAAGTTCACCCCACGCAACCATCTATCTCTAAAACAAGAAACTCAAAGGAAAAGCCTTGGAGCCCACATCTCTTCATCAACAAACCTCACCATAGGAGACAACCATATGCTCGAAAACCTCGTCATTGATAGCCGCTCCATAAGAGACTCTAGCCTCATCATCATTGTCAACAATTCCCATGAGTCTCAAACATGTAGCCTCCGCACCAACCAAAGTCAAGGAGGGCCCTGTTAAAACTCTAAGATCTCTCTAGATAATTGTTATGCATAAACATGCATTAATCAGGCATAATCTCATCCACCCGACGAGCCTAAGGGATGCACACATGAATTATAAATGAAATACATCATACCTCTACCTTGATGTCACATACCATCAAGAGGTATAACTCCAATCCAATAGCATGTAGCTATAGTGTGAAATGGTAGGTGAGTAGATATGGACCTCTACACAAGAGAGACCATAGCCTAAGCCTCCAAGCCTCCAAGCCTCCCTTGAGTGTGCCCCATGCCCCTATTATATAGGAGGGCCCTCAAGTGACTCTTGACTCTCCATTTCCCATGTGTGACCCTTGGATGCCTGACCCTAACCTTAACCCTCAAGGTTAGCCCTAACCCATGTTCCACCAGAGCTTGTTCCCATGCTCCCATGCTCACAAGCCTAATGAGGATTAGCCTCCTAGTATATGCACACATAATGTGCATATAACATACTTCCCCTCTCTCAAAACATTACACTCTTGCAATGAAAAGAAGAAGAACTGCACTGAATAGTATCAACCGACTCCCCAAGTCGAATCCTCTATTTCCCTATCTTTCCATCTAAATTCAACCTCAGGGAGGATTAGTCAACTACAAAGTTTCCTTTCCTTGAATTCAAGTACCTTATCAGGTTCATGTGGAACATAGGATAAATCTTCGACTTCAACGAGTTCTTGAGGAGTAACTATGTTATCCTCACCTCCCAGTTTCCCTTTCAATCTAGTGATATGAAAGATTAGATGAACTCTAACATGTGGAGGTAGTTTAAGTTCATACGCAACTGTGCCAATCTGATGTATAAATCGAAATAGACCACGATATCTAGGAGACAAAT
Source organism: Cibotium barometz (assembly GCF_041138505.1). Taxonomy (NCBI): domain Eukaryota; kingdom Viridiplantae; phylum Streptophyta; class Polypodiopsida; order Cyatheales; family Cibotiaceae; genus Cibotium; species Cibotium barometz. The sequence goes on from NC_141050.1 coordinate 31,135,371, forward strand.
GCAAACAAAGTCTCAGAATCTTTAGGAACATTAGAATAAACCAACGCTCTTAGCTCAAAAGACGAAGATGAGTATCCCCTATCAGCATAAAACCGTGCCCTATCTTGAGCACTCCTAATAGAATCCCGAGCTTCGGTAAGCATTTCCTACATATCACCACGCAAGCAATCCCTCGATGCATTAAGCTCGATGTCTTCAAGACTGACATCAATAGGTGCCCTGGGTTGATACCCATACATAAGCATGAATGGACTAAAACCAATAGCCATATGTTAAAACTATTATAGGCAAATTCCATCATTGTTAGATATTTTTTCCAATATGATGATTTTCTAGAGACATGCACGAAGCATGTACTCTACAATCTCATTTATATGCTCTGTTTTCCTATGAGACTGCGGATGATCAGAGTAATTCACATTCAAAGTAACTTCCTCATTGTAAACCATTCGGAATAAAGTAGGAAAATATGGCATTATAACAACAGAAACCAGGGATTCATCGGTGCCCCGACATACCCACATCTGCATATGGAATAATCGATGTCCTGAGTTACCCATATCAACATAGAGAGTCATCAGCGTCTCAATGAGTCACATATGTCCATCTGTAAACAATCAGGTTGACTATGTAAATCACCTAAAGTACGAAACTAGAGAAAGAAATGCCAACAAAGGAAGAATCCAAATTTCCTTATCCGAACACAACAAGATAAACTTGTTTGAACTCTAAAGAAAGAGATTTCAACAAGTGAATATGCCGACGAAATTTTCCTCATCAAAACATGCAGGCTATAGATAAAAGAAGTTTATCTAGAGAATGCCCACACTATAACTTCTAGTTAATTTAGAAAATGAGATTGTCTTTGAATGTTGAGGTCAACATGCTAAGTGATGTAAGAAAAGCAACAATCTTGAGCCCAAATTATCCCATAAGATAATATATGTGAGGGATCACTAGCGTCCCATACCACCATGATACCACCCATACATACCTTAACAATTTGAAAACTCCCTAGTATGCCGTCTAGGAAAATATGAATAAAATCCTGTACAAAAGTAATAAAATGACCTTATCCTAGACTTTCACATACTAAAATCTGTCTCTATATTCTTGAGACCACTTCAAGGAATAACTCTTTTCGAGTGTATCATTAGAAAAGAAATTGAATTATTGGTTCCTTTCTAATGATAACTACCCAATAAACTCAATAAAGTTAGGGTAGAAAAAATAACTCACCTAGATACATAAACAACTGGGTATCCGAGTTGGAATATGTATAAGAGTACAAGAAATATACTCTAAAATTACGTGCAAAAAAACGAAGGCGAATGCTACCTTCAAAGCACATGATATTATCCAAAAGAGCAAAAAGATCCTTATAAAGCCATGGATAAAAGCATGAGCTCCTCGAATCCATAAAAACCATAGTTGATCAAAACAATCAATGCATGCCATCTAATGGTCATTAATCATGCGAAAAGAAGCATTAAAATTGGTGGAGGCCAACTCATCAATTTGGAGTATATGAACGTGGTGTCGTTCAAGCAAAACTCTAAAGTAAGCAAGTGAAGGACCATCTATGTCGCGGAGGGGGGTGCATGTGAGCCTGGACTCTACCATGCCTATGTGTAGTAGTATGCTCTCCAGCATAGGGGACCTTGAATCTAGCGTCATCGTGATGAAAGCTCCAAGATCTTCTCTACCACCATTCCAAAAGCCCTAAGTTCCTCTCTTTTTTACTTGTACACAAAGACAATGTCACGAGCGAAGATTGCATCTCTCAGCATCCGTCACATGTCCTCCAAATAATTATAAACCAGAGTTCATTCTACACTACCCTTAGGCATATCATCTCTCAACATCCTTCACATGTACTCTAAATAATTATAACTAGAGCTCATTCCTACACTACGCTTAGATATACAATCACCTACGTTCATGATAATGGCTATTTGGATCAAACATCAGTATAAGCATACTAAGAATTTTTGCCGTCACCACATTTGTACACGATATAGGCTATGATTTCTTCTCGCCACCCTTATCCATATTACATATAACAAAAAATTCCTTCATGAAAACAAATACCTATGTGGGTCAAAATTTACACACATAGACTATATGATGTCTGCCTCTAAGATTGTCATGCGGCACCACGTGTATTTGCTTATAGTTATTTAGCTTTAAAATTGAATTGTAGAACAAAAGTCAGGATTGGTGAATCAATCGACTCGTGGTTTTCCAAATCAATGGAGCCTCACATTTGGATTAAAACCAATGGATTATAGGTCATCATGGATTATCTCATCTAGCTCTTCTATTATCATGAATTTTTGGCATCTACTATGTAGCGTTTTTCTCTCTTTACTTTCTCTCTCCTGTACATTGAATTTTATCTCAACTAAATCTCAAAACTGACTCAAACTAATTACACATTCCTGAAACTCTTAGTACTCTGCACAGTATATACACATCATTGGTCTCTATTTTTGTCCACACATATTTAGCAACCCCCTATTTCTGCTGAGACATTCATGTCCAGTAGCTGTACAAACAGAGATGTGATATTTAGATCTTCCTCTGTACTCTTCCAACCTCCTGACATGCATCATAAGCTTCCCGATCTTTTTCTTTCAAGGCTAACATCAACCGAGCAAAATATTTCTTTAATCGCAGACCATTCACTATTCTTTTATGCTTAAGGGAAACATTTTTGTACCCAAGGAAACTTTTATTAATGAGCTTAAGTTAATGGAAAAACTCTTTAACTATGAGCTTTTCCAATTGGTTATGGATCCAGTGTCTTCATGTGTTTATTTTGATGTTAACGCTGTTTCTTTGGATGTTTGGAAAAGTGAAGTGTTAGATTCCATTAAGAGAAAATTTTAGGATGTATTTCCTAATGAGGTACCTCATGGATTACCTCCTAAACGAGAGGTGGACCATAAAATTGAGCTAGTGCCGAGTGCAGAACCTTTTAGTATTCCTCTATATAGGCTTCGCTAGGCTAAGGAAGATGAGGTAGCAAAGAAACTAGCTGAATACTTGAGGATGGGTCAAATTAGACCAAGTAAGTCTCCTTGGGGTGCACCAATTCTCCTAGTTAAGAAAAAAGATCAAGGTACCTGGCGGATGTGTATTGATTACAAATGTCTTTCAAAAGTTATAATTAAAAACAAATACCCATTCCCTAGATCAGACAATCTTATTCATAGGTTGCAAGGAGCTAAGTATTTCACAAATCTTGATTTGCGAACCGGTTATCATGAGATCTGTATTACGGAGGAAGATGTTCCTAAAATTGCTTTTAGGACACGTTATGGCCATTATGAATTTTTAGTGTGGTCGAGATGTCGAGACAGATGCTTGATGACACGGAGCAGTAGATGCAGTCAATCCGTACAGATTTAAGAGCTGCCCAAGATAGACACAAGCAGTATGCTGATAAGAAGAGGTCAGACAAAAAGTTTGAAGAAGCAGATATGGTCTTCATTCGTGTACGCCCCAAAAGAAGTTCTCTATCTCTTGGGAAGTAAAAGAAGTTATCCCCCAGATACTGTGGGCCTTATCTGATTACAAAGAAAGTAGGTGACTTAGCCTATAAACTTCTTCTGCCTCCTCATCTCAAAGTACATAATGTATTTCATGTCATCCTACTTAAGAAGTATGTACCGAGCCCTCGAATCATGTGCTTAATGATGAAGTCTTAACTTCTTCAATCCAAGGGCTGATGGAACTCCAAACTGAAGAAATCCTTGATGTTCGAGAAAAGGTTCTCAGGAATAGAATTCTAAGAGAATTATTAGTCGAATGGAAGTTCTATCCTTTTGAAGATGCCACCTAGGACAAAAGCGAAACTGATGTAGGATTACCCCCAGTTTGCGAGATGAGGACATCTCGCGTTTTTCAAGTGGGAGAGAGTGTAAGATTCCTCCCCAGCCCCTCAAGATGTCCAATATCTTCCCTTGTAATCAATCCCCTTTTCAGAATAACAAAAGATCTTGTTTCTACCTGTTTTGGCCTAGAGAGAGAAAATATTCTAGAGAGAGATAACTCAGTTTTTAGATATCTTTGGATGGAAAAATATCCTTTCTTATTAAAATAAATCCCCCCGAAACAAAAGTTTAAAAAGAATTTCCTAAGGTGCATTAGAAATAAATTATAATCTGCTAAAAAGATCTTAGTCTAAGGATCCAGATTATCTGAAAATTTTAGATTAAGGTTCTAAGGGGCCAATCACATTAATCCAAATGCAGGGAGGAGATAAATTGAATAAATAAATAAAAATCCCTAAAAATGAGTAAATACTCACAAAAGATAAAGAGTGGACTAAGGACCAAAGGAAATACTAAAAAAATGAATTTTAGACACCTTAGAGTGGGGATTCTCCCTCATGAAGAAGGCGCCTATTTCACATGTGTGGAGGAGTTTTAAACTCTTAAATAATGAGATATTTCATCTCTTCTCTCTCCTAATTCAAGTCTAGTTCCAAAAAGTAAGCTGAACTGACCCAAAAATGGTCTGGAAAATTCTAGAATCAGTTTGCTTGGTTAGAGGCTCACTTTTTCCTATAAATAAAAGCCTCCCCCTTTGTAAAAGCTTAATAGTGTTTCTGCACTATTACTCTGCTCCTCCCCAGAGCCAAAAACATTGAATTCACTTGATAATTCACTTGTTTTTGACTAATTCATCTACAAAGAATTGGTGGCCAGTGTTGATCCAAACAAGAGTAGAATCCTCAATCCCTCAAGCCAAAGGAAAGCTCACAAAACTCCATGTAAGTTAAAAATTTTACTTTTTTTTAAATTCTAATCTATGGTTTTTTGAAATCTTTGCTTTTTAATGTGAATATGGATGTTAAGCCTTGATGAAAAGGCTTCCCCCTTCTCTTCATTAAGAATTTCAGCCTTTCTTTATCCTAAAATGAGAAACAAATAAATTAAGTTAAACTTTTCCTATTGATTACTCTTTAGAAGTGAAAATTGATTAGATTAGAGTGCTTTATTTCATCTTGGGATAAATTTTAAAGTAAATTTAAAATGTAAAATTTGAGAATTGGTCAGCCATACAAAGGAGGTTATGGCAAAATTTTCTTAAATTTTGTGAAATTACAGGGATTGACTATCATGACACTTTTCTCCCGTAGTTCATAGTACAAGCATTCGAGTACTACTAGCTTTTGCAACTCAGTTTGATTTGGAAATACATCAAATGAATGTTGAGATAGGTTTTCTTAATGGAGACTTATAGGAGGAAAAATATATGGAGCAACCTGGAGGATTTATGATTCCCGGAAAGGAACATCTTGTATGCCAACTCCATCGTGCTTTGTATTGACTAAAACAAGCTTCACGATCATGGTACATCAAGATTGATCAATTTCTCACATCTCAGGGGTTTGTTTCTTGATTCTCTGATATCCAAATCTTTATATCAAGTGCAATGTGGATAACCATTTTGTGATATTGGTCCTTTATGTTGATGACACTATACTTATGTCTAATAATCTATCTTTCATGCAACAAGTAAAAAAGTTTTTATCTTGTTGGTTGTCTTCAATTTGTGAGCATGAGCACTCATCCTGATATTTTGTTTATAGCAAATCTGTTAGGACAATACTTGTCCTCTCCTACAAGACATTGGTCTCAAGCTAAACGTGTTTTGAAATACTTGAAGGGCGCTGCAGATTTTGGACTTGAAGGGCGCTGCAGATTTTGGACAAGAAGACATATCTTCATCAACTTCTCTTAATCTTTTGGGTTATTCAGATGCTGATTGGACAAGCTCTAACTTATCCCCATGCGATCCACAGTGGTAATTTCTTCTTTATCAATGGCTGTTTGGTATCTTGGGCTAGCAAGAAACAATGCTGTATTGTAGTTTCTACTACAGAGTCTGAATATGTAGCTGTATCTTTAGCATCTCGTGAATTGGTTTGGCTTCGACAATTGCTTGCTGATATTGGTCATTCTCCTTCCTCAAGCACTCCTCTTAGATGTGACAACCAAAGTGCTATTAGTCTAGCCAAAGACTACGTGCAACATAGCAAGTCCAAGCATATTACAGTTCATTATCACTATGTTCAACATGAAGTAAGGAAAGGAGCAATAATGGTAGAACATTGTCCAATTGATCAAATGATTGTAGAAATTCTCACCAAAGGACTCCATGAAGCTCGGTTTACACTTTAGCGATCAAAACTTGGCGTTGAAGAGGCCTCTCTTTTTGGAGATTAGCACATCTCACGTCATGTCAATTTTGTCTAGACTTGTACATAGCCTATAGACTTTAGGACACTTCACACATTACTTCACATCATGCACATTTATTCTTTGTACTTTGTATATAGAAGCACATTGCATAGGACTTTAAGGTGGCATTGTACATTTATATGTAGGAGCTCGGGTTTTTCCCTTGTGTTCCCAAGGGTTTTTTTACTCGTAGCTGGAGACCTTTATTTGGGTGGGGGTGTTGGAGCTATATATAGCTAGCCATAACTCACTCTAGGTCTTGCCTATATATACGTGACTTGTGACTAATACGATTCATTCTTGTGGAGTGTATGTGGTGTCTCTTGTCTCGTCTCTCTCTCCCTCTCTCAACACCTCCAATGGACCGTTCTCCTCATAGACGGTTAAACTGAAAGTGGTGAGGCAAAGGACGACGAGATTAAGAATGAACCACGAGAGAGGATCAAGAGGAGAAGCAAGAGTGTACGCGAGGAGAAGCTAGCAAGAGTGTATACTATGTGCAAACTGGACTCAGTGACCTCGAACACCTACAAAGTCGACCTCAAAGTTCACCATCTTTCTCTCCTTATTCATCCTCTTGATACCATCTTGCACATTTCTGAAACAAACACGGGCCTTGACGTACTGAGCTGTAGTTGCATTTGTCTACAGCAAGAACCTCGAATACTCGACCTCGTGAATAACCACACTCTCCACCAAAAGTAAAATTTATCATGTATACATTTCCTCTCTCTCTCTCTCTCTCTCTCACACACACACACACACACACACACACACACACATTGTTTGTTCATGGCGACCTCCTTGCATTGGAGAGTACAACTATGCGCATGGGCTATAAAGAAGATGCCAAGAAAGACCAAAAGTTGAAAATGTACATTATACACAAGCATTCTCTCTTACCAACAAACCATTGATTTTCTTGGACATTGCACACAAACAAAGTGTAGAGCTATGTGATATTTTCACCAACAATTTGTACCTCCACCCCTCCTTTCTTTATTAAGCTCTTACAAGTAATTAGCCTCTTGAAAACATGAGGATGGTGCAAGCATATTCTTGTTATGAACCTACAGTTGTGATATTTCTTTATTAATCTCTTACAAGTAATTAGACTCTTGAAAAAATGAGGATGCAAGTATACTCTTGTTATGTCCCCACTATTGTGATACATATCAAGTCATCAAACATGAGGATGCAAGTATACTCTTGTTATGTCCCTACTATTGTGATACATATCAAGTCATAAAACTAACCTCTCTCTTGAATACATTATAGCACCTTTCTCTCTCTCTCTCTTTTAATAAAAGTATAAATGCTTGTGCAAAATATGTAGATTCTTAGCAATGTCGTAGTTAGATCCAAATTCGTAATATTCATTAGTACTTGACTAGTGCATCAAGGGATTACTCTATAGAAAACTTATACATCACATGTATTCAAGGGGTATATATCCCTTAGTTATAAATTTTAAGTATTTAAAGTGACTCCTTTTTCCATACAATAACTCCTTTTTCTTACAAAATCGCAATTTTCTATACAATGCCCCCCTTTTTCTACACAAATTTGAGTTATTTCAAATGACCCCCTTTTTCTATACAAACTATAAATTTTCTTATAGAATCCATAAAAAACCCTAATGTAAGTACACTTTTATTATCCCAAAAACATGAATTTAGAAATCCTATTTATTTATAAAATCTATTTGCTCGAGTTGGAACACTTGGAAACTCCATCTCAAATTTAACCATTTTTTTGTCCTTATGCATCCTTTTTATACATATCTCATATTTATGAAGAAAACATGGTATTGATTTGAAGAGAGATAACTGCATCTATCTACTCAAACTAGCTCAAACACCAATTGATGAGAGCTAGCCATATTGATTTGATGAGAGCTAGCAGCATCTATCTACCCGAACTAGCTCAAATACCAATTGGCGTCTCGACCTGGTTCATATCTCCCTTGGGCCTTGCCAAAGAATGTGTCGTTAGGTCTTTCCTCCTTCGAGCCAAAAATGCAACATACCATTGTGGGTATCCTCGCTCTCTTATTACTCTGGAATGATACTTTGCGAATGGGGTGAAGGTAGAGCTCTCAATGCCTAGATGCAAGCAAGAAGAGATGGTCCTTCGCGACAGTTAATTCTCTCTCACAAAAGGTGGGGGAAGAAGAAGAAGTTATTGCCAAGAAGAAAACCTACACTCAAACCTATCTAGCATGCATCCATCATGCAAGCAAGATTCAATAGCAAAAGCAAGAAGAGAGAAGAAGAAGAAGGAGCTATTCCTTCATGATGAGTTAGTGTGTTTATTTTCAAGAAACAAAAATTATATATCTTAATAATATTTCCAACATTTTATCTAAATTCTTAATACTTATCCAGGCTACTTTTGAGCATTGTCATTATTGTCATTGGTCAAAAATTATTTTGCACTGAACAATATCTCTTGTTAAGTACACTACAACACGATCCCTCTCTCTCTCACACTTTTTTGTTTCATTGTGACCTACCTGCATTTTGCAATACAATATGCTTTTTATGAGCTAGAAAGGAGATGCCAAGAAGGACCAAAAGCAAATAATGTACACTATACATTATTTGCTTTTGGTCTAAAAAGGAGATGCCAAGAAAGACCAACAGCAAATAAAGCACATTTTTATGGGTTAAAAAGAAGATGCAAAAAAGATAAAAAAATAATAATGTACATCGTACATTGTACACATGCATTCTCTCTATATTTTACAAAGCATTGCATAAGGCTTCACCAAAAATAAATTTTATCATGTGATTTGCCTCTCTCTCTCTCTCTCTCTCTCTCTCTCTCTCTACAACACGTCGGGGGCACAACAACATTTCAGCAGGACACTAGGAGGATGGTTATTTGGATGTTGACTTTTGTTATATGTATGCTTTTTTAGATCTTTTGGATATTGATCCTTAATCAAGTATGCTTAACGTGATTGAGTTATATCATGTTCTCATTCTATTGGGTGTGATGCATCTATTATTAATAAATGTGTGGATGGTGGCTTATATTTTTGATGTGTCTATGTCTCCTTTTGATACTGATTTTCTATTGGCATTGTTAGCATGTCTTTATGAGAGAGAGATTAATTTGTTAGAGTACGGTACTTTTGAAACCTCTTTAAATGTCCTAAGCAATAATATGTCACAATGTCCTAAACAATAATATGTCACACCAACGCACTGGTAGAGAGGGAGAGAGAGTACCAATGGGGTAGTGCATAGTAGAGAGAGACAGAGTACCAAGGGGGTAGTGCATAGGCAGCAGCCGAGCGAGTGTGCCGTGTACTAGTAGGATATAGAGGAAAGAAGAAGATACCATCGCTCGAGATGAAGGGCATACACATACGTGGGTTCCAAACATTAATGCCATTAAGTAACAGGCCCATCTAATGTAGCTGCTTCAAATATCGTGAGATTATGCATAATAATCTACAATATTATATGATGATGATAATGGCTGCAAGAACTACAGATCTATCATCATGGCATATTATTGTGCACGACTACAGCTTACAAAAGTGATAATGCAACTGCTGCGCCGCATGCGCCTGAATCAGTCCCTATGTAGGTTTGAGGTTGCTCCAAGGCGATGGATGCGTTCTGTCAGTTTGTTAAGATGTCATCCATTGGTGCGTAGTCTTCTCCACCTATGGGGATAGACAACATGCCTGGGGAGGGTGGTATGATTTATTATAGCCTTGATGATGAGGGCAGGACTTTTATCGATGACATGGGATGGAAGGTTTATTATACCTTCCATCAATTAGTCAACCACACCTATAAAGATATCTTCAAACCATGAGGAGAGCAGAAGGATGGAGAATTCATGTATGTGGTGCAGTGCATGCATGAGCGTCTCCCAAACCCACCATGCATGCATTTTTCTAACAAGTGGGTGAGGAATCACATAATGAAGATCCTGCATAATCTGAGGTCTTGCTCAAGGAGGTGCATGAAAGATGGTTCACAAATGCTTTCCAATTACACCATTAATCAAAGGAGTGGAAGAAGGCTAAGAAAAAAGCTAGGGAGGGTACTCGACACCCTCAACAAAAGGTGGCACATGCTAGTCAACTGCTGAAGTATAGTGCAACAAAGTATGGATCCAGATGAAAGGTAGGCTGGCTCGCACGATTTGTAAGTTTTCTCTTTGCCATTTTTCACTAAGTTTAATTCATTTATTATCGTGAATTTCATATCTCATGCATGTTGTAATTTGCTATAGAAAAGGGTAGTAGGTTGCTCCCTAATGGCTCGGGAGAATAGTTACCGCAAGCATCACAACAAAGCTGAGACTTGGGAGTGGCTCAAATGCGAGGGAGTGGTCATTGATGTGGATATCCAATGAGCTCAACAGGGAAACTTAGTGAGTAGTTAAAATCAACTTTTAAATATCACCCAAGTGTATCAATTCTTATGTTGTTTTGCTTCTGGCTAACGTTTTTGCATTGTATCACTATCTAACGTAGGAAGACAATGTTGAAAGTGGTGGTGATGATGAAGGTGGTGGTGCACATGGTGAAGATGTGGGCAGGGAGAATCTTGATGAAGATGATGTTTTAATTTAATTAGTTTTTGATGCAATTTTCATCTTTATTAAAAATTTTAACATAAACAACTTATGTAATTTATAATATAATCCATGACATAATATTGTAATTAATTTTTATGTTTTAAGTGATTAAGTGTTTTTTTAAAATGTGTTAAAAAAATTAGGGACATATGTGGCGACATATGTCCCCACATCTCTCTCCCATTCACAGTCCCATTTTTTTTTACAGAGACAGTCCGTGGCTATAGCCACACATGGCCATACACACTATTATACAAGCACGGCTTTATACGTGGTTATATGTGCAGTTATATGTATGGTTGTAGCCATGTCTCATAGCCGCATAAAGTTTTTTTTCTAGAAATGGATTCTCTTAAATTTGTGTGGCTCTTGGACGTGGTTGTGCTCTTCGTTTATTGTAGTGGTACATGTCGTATCCACCATACAAGCCACACCAAGGCAACAATGACCATGTAAAGATCTGAGGAAGCTTGTTTTGAATATATGCGGATCACATGCACTGAGCAAACCACATCGAGATGACATTAAGCGTGTGAAGGTCTTGGTAATCTATTCCAACCATGCACATCATGAAAAGAGAGAGGATACAAAGATCACATAGAGCCCACTCCACCCATGCATGGGACACATGGATTGTTACAGACCACACCGAAGATGACAATGACCATGTATAGAGACTACATGAACCATGTAAAGCACATTCTAAGAAGACCAAGCATATACAGACCACACCAAGACATTAATGACCATGTATAGAGACTACATGGACCATACAAAGCACACTATAAGAAGACTAAGCATATAGAGATCACATAGAGCCCATTTCACCCGTATGCAGATCACAAGGATTCTATAGAGCTCACTGAGATGACACTGATTGTGTAAAGACTTGGGAAATCCATTTTGACTAGTCCAAGCATACGTACGACACCAAACTTGCTTGATGTTCACCTCCACATGCTTTCTCAGATCATTCCTTCAACATGCTTGCTCGTCTCTATACCCTCTTGAGTCCTCGTGTCTTTAACATAGTTGCCAGATGTTTTTAAAACGGGAAGTATTAAACGAGTTTTATACTTTTTAAAACACTTTTTATTTTTGGGAAAGTTTTTAATATAAGTTTTTTATTCATTAATTTTTAAAATCTATAATTATGGCATGTATATATAGTTTTTAAGCTTAGGAACCACAGATTTCATGTATAAAAGTTAAACTTGTGCATAGAAACTCAAGAGTGAACAATTTGAAGCCTATGGCTATCATAGTTCATTAAATCATAATGATAATACATTCACATGGTTCCAAGTCTCCATGGGTCTGGCGACGACAATGCCATTCAACATTAACTTTAATAGTGATTTACCAATGATCATCCAACATTAACCATTGATGTTAAAAAAAACATCTCAATTTTTTAAAAAAGTATTTTTTTAAAATAATAAATTTTTTAATTTAAAAAAAACTATTTAAAAAAATGTGTCCCAAAAATTGGGGTGTTTTAAAAAAAATGTGTTTTTTTTGTAACTATGGTCTTTAAGCACACCACCAAGGATAGCAACATTCTAAGAAATGTTGAGTCTGGACAGACCATGAGTCTTAGGAAATCCATCTAAGAGACACAAGAGAACGATGGAGCTTGTGAGGATATCGGTATAATATTCCTTAACAATGAAACCTTTTGTCTCATTTTGAAAAAGTTGAGTTTGGAGTAAACACATCGTTTTCTCTTTGCGTGCATGCATATGTTTGTCTTGGTTTGCTTGGAAGGGTTGTTTCATCACCTTGTTGGCCTGCAGTGATATTAAACTTCCCCACTTTAGTCCCTACTTTAATGTGCACAATTAGATATCGATGCATGATCTCCACAGTTAGATTTGATTTAATTAATGAGTATTCAATTTATCAAAATGAAGTAGATAATGGGTGACCATTCCCATGGGTCTAGGAGACAGAAATCTCACACCTTTAGCCAACCACTTTTCTTAGTGACATGGGAAATCCAAAGATGCAAACAAAAAAATAAATTAGAAGAGTATAAAGAGGTTTTTCTCATAAAAAATTTCCATTGTTTTATACGACCAATTAGATTAACCAAGTGGTTCGATGAGGATAAGTTTTTTCAAAATCGATTAAGGGGTGCCTATATAAAACTCACCTTGCTATTTTTTACGTCATTCTTTTCTAGCATGCACAGTTTATTTTTGGGGAAATTAGGCTATAAACTATAGTATGGCCTTGAATTAGGAAAGAAAGTCAAAACATGAAAAAGTAACTTTAAAATGATAGAGTTTCTTGTTTTTCTTTCATTTGAAAACAACCATGTCTTTTTTGTAAGATCTCATTTTGAAAGGTTTTGATAAAACTCATAGTCCAACATGTTAAGCAAACTGTCAATTCTAAGCACATTAGAAATTATCGCATATGTTAACCAAACTATGAATTATAAGCACATTAGACTAATGTGACACAAATCAAAGCTACATTCTGCTTTATTGTTATGTCACAATAAATTTGGAAAGTTGGTAAGTTAACATGACATAAGAGGGCCTTATGACATTTTTATGTCCTATTACTAAACTAGTGCTTCAGGGAATGCATTTGGTAGCATTATACATTTTAGTGCCTATGTGTCATATGAATGATTGTCTTGAATATGCCAAGTAGAGCATGAATATCAAATTTGAAAGTTGATGTAGCAAAAGCTTCTATCATAGTTCAACAAGATTACATGGTAGTAGAGATGTGTGAGGTAGAGATTGTAGAATGTCATTCCATTTATAAGCTTCACAAAGATAGTACAATCAATGCATTTTTGGCAAAAGACTATCCTTCCATGTTGTGTAAATCATATGTATGCAATTTCTCACCACTCAACCTTTACATGCTTGTAGGCACATGCATGCATATTGTAGGCATTGAAAATTAGCAAATAATTGCTCAAGCAAGTGTACTCCACTTTCATAGGAATATGTACACATGATCTCAAACATTATTGCAACTCCAAGATGGCACCATCTAATATGACATTGGCGAATATGTCAAGCCACTTGGGTTTAGGATGGATTATATTTCATCATAATGCCACTACAAAATCACTCTCACTTCTTTCATGTGCGGAATTATGTGGGAAAACTACATAAGGTGCATTGGACTAGGTCAACTATGATTGACATCTTTATCTTTGGAGACCATCATGCATGTCCGATTTGTGGAACATCACTTGTTTCGGAAAGACCCTTTACACTTAAAAAGGTGGTGTATGATAAACACAATCGATTTCTCCCTCTTTCACATCCCAAGTATGTGCCACATGATGTCTCACCACCTATGATTAGAGGTAAAGATTGGTTTGAGGCATGGAGAAGCACTCCTAATCCACCACCAAATGGGACGTCTAGACACACAACCTTCTTTCGATCCATATTGGTGTGACATGACGATCCATAATCTCTTAGATCCCATGCATATCTTCAAGAATGTGGCAATAAGTATTTGGGACCATTTGATCGGTAAAAGAGATACAAAGGGTGCAAGGGATGACTTACAAAACATTGGACGCCTTCAAAGTGCATGGCCAATTGAAAGTGAGTGGTAAAATAGTCCTACCAAAGGCACCAGCGGTATTAACCAAGAGGGAGCACAATAAGGTGAAAAGTGTAATCGCCTCTTTTTGTAGACCAACGGGAGTAATGCATTCATTGAAGGGTGCCTTCACAAAGACCAAAAAGAAAGGAGAGGAACAATTATATGGCCTCAACACACATGATTGGCACAAGATATTATAGGTATATAAATATTCACTTTTTCATTTTCTCTTTGTGGTACATAATTTGTAAGCTCATATACTAACTTCCATTTTTTCTATGCATAGTTTATTCTTCCAATTGCTATAGTTGGTTGTGGAGACAAGAAGGTGAGAGAGGCTATTTACAAAATGGGAAGCTTGGTGAGGTATGAATCTTCTCCTCAATTCACTAAGTATATATTGTTTATTTGGAATTCTTATGTGCTCACAAGTTATGTATTGGTAAATAGTACACGTAATTGCTATGTATGTAGGTATATATCCTTAAAGGAGATATACCCTACATCCATTAAGACGGTTCGTCTCAATGCTATATTGAGGCAGTGTGTACGATCGAGGACAACTTCCTTAGAACAATTCTCACTAGCCAATTGTATCTTGTGGTGCATTTGGTTGATGAATTGACATTGTGTGGCATTGTTCATGTTTGATGGATGTTTTTTCTTGAAAGGTTCATGAAAACCTTGAAGGACTTTGTGAGACAAAGAGCAAAGCCATAAGCAAGCATGGCAAAGGGATGGTTGATGCAAGAGTCTCTTGTGTACGTCTCAAAATATCTATCTCGTATAGATCCTTCCATGCCACGATTATGGAGAAATGAGAAGGATGACCGACTAATCACTAATGTGCCTCAGGGAAAAGGAAGGCAATGAAGACTAGATGAAGCATTATGCCACAAGTTTAATATATTCTGCATTCTAAATAGTCCCATCATGAAGAAGTGGATTGGGAGATACAAGGATGCAATCAATAGACGAAAGGATGAGAGATAAATATAGAATGGCTTCATATGGTAATATCGATGGCATCACAAAATGGAGAGATGATCATAAGAGAAGAGCATGAGTATGCAAGAGGATGTGACCCTCAAGTAAGTACAAGAGGATGTGACCCTCAAGTAAGTACAAGAGGATGTAAGGACATTCTTCATCTCTATCTCACGTATATACCTTCTTTAATGCACTATATATACTAAATCTCATGCTTTTGTTTAATGTGAGCAAAAACTATATAATGTAATATGGTGCGAGAGGGAAGGCACTTTCGCACGGAGCGTGTGGATTCTAAAAGAAACACATTTGATTGTGGTGTGATGGTAACTTTTGAGCAAGAAAGTTGAGCCAGTAGACATGATACCAATGTCATAGAGGAGAATCTTGAGTATTGTGGAACTATTCAGGATATTCTTGAGGTTGGATTTACAGCATTTAGTCTATTCATCTTTGATGTCAAATGGTTCAAGGTGATATATAGAGGTGCTCAAGCAACCATGAAGAAACATCCAAATGGAGTTTGAAATCTGCAGAGCTGGATTTGAGCATTAATCAAATGCATAAATAGCTTGCTTATGGGCAGACGGTGTGTAGTTGTTGAATCCGCACAGCAGGCGGTGTAGTTGTTGAATCCAGAGGTGGTGCAGTTGTAGCAATTAACGTGGAAATTAACCGTGGGGGTAGGCCACGTGGAAATTAAGCGTGCTGGTGGGGTAGTCGACATATGATGTGAAACAGCAACAACGAGGCACCTTGGAGCTTGGTTCTGCGTAGGGGCCTCGATGATAGTCGTACTACCGACGCAAGGGACTCTTGCAGAACGAAGTTTCGAAAATTTGGACCACCACCAACGGACCGTTCTCCTCATAGACGGCAGAATTGAAAGTGGTGGTGGCGAGGCAACGGACGGCGAGATTAAGAATGAACCACGAGAGGATCGAGAGAAGAAGCAAGAGTGTGCGCGAGGAGAAGCTAGCAAGAGTGTATACTATGTGCAAACTCGATTCAGTGGCCTCGAACACCTACAAACTCGACCTCAAAGTTCACCATCTTTCTGTCCTTATTCATCCTCTTGATACCATCCTGCACATTTTTGAAACAAACACGGGCCTTAACGTACTGAGCTATAGCTACATCTCTCTGCAAGAACCTCGAATACTCGACCTCGTGAATAACCACACTCTCCAGCAAAATTAAAATATATCATGTATACATTTACTCTCTCTCTCTCTCTCTCTCTCTCACACACACACACACATTGTTTGTTTATGGTGACCTCCTTGCATTGGAGAGTACAACTATGTGCATGGGCTATAAAGAAGATGCCAAGAAAGACCAAAAGTTGAAAATGTACATTATACACAAGCATTCTCTCTTACCAACAAACCATTGATTTTCTTGGACATTGCACACAAACAAAGTGTAGAGCTATGTGATATTCTCATCAACAATTTGTACCTCCACCCCTCCTTTCTTTATTAAGCTCTTACAAGTAATTAGCCTCTTGAAAACATGAGGATGGTGCAAGCATATTCTTGTTATGAACCTACAGTTGTGATATTTCTTTATTAAGCTCTTACAAGTAATTAGACTCTTGGAAACATGAGGATGCAAGCATACTCTTGTTATGTCCCTACTATTGTGATACATATCAAGTCATCAAACTAACCTCTCTCTTGAATACATTATAGCACCTCTCTCTCTCTCTCTTTTAATAAAAGTATAAATGCTTGTGCAAAATATGTAGATTCTTAGCAATGTGGTAGTTAAATCCAAATCTGTAATATTCATTAGTACTTGACTAGTGCATCAAGGGATTACTCTATAGAAAACTTATACATCACATGCATTCAAGGGGTATATATCCCTTAGTTATAAATTTTAAGTATTTAAAGTGACTCATTTTTCTATACAATAACTCCTTTTTCTTATCTAGTTATAAAATCTATTTGCTCGAGTTGGAACACTTGGAAACTCGATCTCAAATTTAACCATTTTTTTGTCCTTATGCATCTTTTTTATACATATCTCATATTCATGAAGAAAACATGGTATTGATTTGACGAGAGATAGCTGCATCTATCTACTCAAACTAACTCAAACATCAATTGATGAGAGCTAGCCGTATTGATTTGATGAGAGCTAGCTGCATCTATCTACCCGAACTAGCTCAAATACCAATTGGAATCTCAACCTGGTTCATATCTCTAAGTTTTTATTCTTATGTATCCTTTCAAAAAAACCATATTGCATATTTTTTAGCCAAATATGGGTCTTGTACTAAGCTGATGGCTTAAATTTTAAGATCTTGGTTCAATTTTGTTAGTGTGTTAATTTTCAAGAAACAAAAATTATATATCTTAATAATATTTCCAACATTTTATCTAAATTCTGAATGCTTATCCAGGCTACTTTTGAGCACTGTCATTATTGGCATTGGTCAAAAATTGTTTTGCATTGAACAATATGTCTTGTTAAGTACACTACAACACGATCCCTCTCTCACACATTTTTTTGTTTCATTGTGACCTACCTGCATTTTACAATACAACATGCTTTTTATGAGCTAAAAAGGAGATGCCAAGAAAGGTCAAAAGAAAATAATGTACATTGTACATTATTTGCTTTTGGTCTAAAAAGGAGATGCCAAGAAAGACCAATAGCAAATAAAGCACATTTTTATGGGTTAAAAAGAAGATGCAAAAAAGATAAAATAATAATAATGTACATCGTACATTGTACACATGCATTCTCTCTATATTTTACAAAGCATAACATAAGGCTTCACCAAAAATAAATTTTATCATGTGATAATTTGTCTCTCTCTCTCTCTCTCTCTCTCTCTCTACAACACGTCGGGGGCACAACAGCATTTCAGCAGGACACTAGAAGGATGGTTATTTGGATGTTGACTTTTGTTATATGTATGCTTTTTTAGATCTTTTGGATATTGATCCTTAACCAAGTATGCTTAACGTGATTGAGTTATATCATGTTCTCATTCTATTGGGAGTGATGCATCTATTATTAATAAATGTGTGGATGGTGGTTTATATTTTTGATGTGTCTATGTTTCCTTTGATACTGATTTTCTATTGGCATTGTTAGCATGTCTAGGAAGATAGCACCACGGATTAATGCATAATGCATTAAGCTTATGCATTAATGTTGATATATCGAGCTCAACTAGTGCTATGGTGGTGGACATTGATGACCCACGTGGGTGATAGCTTCCGCACTTGTGCCACTAGCACGGTTGGTGAGATTATTGCTGATATTCCGCCATTGGATGACAAGCTATGTGATAGCCATTTTAGAGTACTAGAGTTATGGCATACTTATAACGCCAACTTATATGGTCGGGTTCACACGATAGACCACCATTGTATGTTATTGTACGAGAGTACTTTCCCTTTATGTATGTACTCTTATCTTTTATTTTTTGGGGTAAAATAAATTTAAGTTTAAGTTTTTGGGTAAGTTTAATTTTTTGGGGTAAAATAAATTATGAAAGTGTACTTATGGATTTTTTGTGAACTTTGCAAGAGAAATTGTAAGTTTATATAAAATAAGGGGATCATTATATAGAAAATTTTAAGTTTGTACAGAAAAAGGGGTTACCGTATAGAAAAAGGAGTCATTTTTAATACTCAAAATTTATAACTAATGTATTCTTATATAATTAATATTTATATACAAGAAGGGGATCATTATATAGAAAATTTTAAGTTTGTACAGAAAAAGGGGTTACCGTATAGAAAAAGGAGTCATTTTTAATACTCAAAATTTATAACTAATGTATTCTTAAAATATATGCCCCTTAAATGTATGTGTGATGTATAGGTCTTCTATAGAGTAAATCCCTTGAGGCACTAGTAAAATATTAATGATTACTACAAATTTGGATTTAAGGGTCACATTGACAAGAATCTACACATTTTTCAAAAGCATTTATGCATTTTATTCAAAGAGAGAGATAGAGGTGCTATAATGTATTCAAGAGAGGTTAGTTTTATGACTTGATATATATCACAATAGTACAGAATAACAAGAATATGCTTGCATCCTCATGTTTCCAAGAATTAAATTACTCGTAAATGCTTAATAAAAAAGTAGCACAATACTATGGACATAACAAGAATATGCTTAATAAAGAATTAGCACAATAGTATGGACATAACAAGAATATGCTTGCATTCTCATGTTTCCAGAGTCTAATTACTTCTAAGAGCTTAGTGAAGAAATATCACAATAGTAGCGACATAACACAAATATGCTTGCATCCTCATGTTTTTAAGAGTCTAATAATTTGTAAGGGCTTATTAAAGAAATATCGCAATAGTAGGGATAACAAGAATATGCTTACATCCTCATGTTTTCAAGAGTCTAATCATTTGTAAGATCTTAATAAATAAAAGAGGGGTAGAAGTATAAAATTGTTGATGAAAAATACGACTTATAACATACTACACATGCACTACAAGGGATCGGGCTCATACCCGCGCTCCTAGCCGCTAAAAATGACTTGTGGAAAAAAAGTAACGGGCCCGTGTATCAGCGCGTGTATCATCGCGACCAGAGACATGCATGTAAAAGCGCGTGTATAGGAATAGTCAGACGCACTGATACACGGGCATATACACGCGTTTTGTCAGTTTAGCTGCACTTAGACGTGCTGATAGGAGGGTGTATACACACGTTTTGTCATTTTAGTTACGCTTATACACGCGTATTTCACAGATTATCCACGTATATACATGTGACTTTTCCAGAGTTAGCGGCGTCGAGTCATGGGAGACAGAGTTCGTAAGTATCTTGCCACTTTATTTGATTGTTTACTTAATTCATTGATTCTATGATTGTTTTAATCTTACAAATTGTGCTGATTATGATACAGCGATGGGTTACGGGGAGGAAGCCCACAGCCCACAATACTGGGTATGCTCGGGCATAGCAGACGTGACACGTGAGCCATCTTCAGAGCCGAGGGACGTATTACGGACGCGCAGTTTGAGATGGCCATGAGACCATACGGTCGACAGGTACTTAAAAACTCTAAACGAATGATTTTGGTTTATTGAATTACATATATATATATACTTATATACTATATATTACTTGAACAGGCACAAGCTACTGATGATCCACCTGCCGCCATTGCAGAGGGTGGACGTGAGCACTACTCATCGCACATTCCGACCGATGTGAGCTCATCTGATCATGGAGGGAGCACCGAGTCATCATCTGGGTCTGAGTAGTACTCAGACTTATAGTATCACATTCCATATTGAGGATGTGTTTGTATATATATTTTTGTAACTAAAGCCATGGGCTACTTCGACATATGGACTCCCTTGTATATATGTGTACACATAAAATTTTGATAGTAATATTGAATCGTGAATCGATAGTATTGCATTCATGTCTGTCTTGAATCGTGTATTGACAATTTTGATAGTAATATTGAATCGTGAATCGATAGTATTGCATTCATGTCTGTCTTGAATCATGTATTGACAATGTATGCATTCATGTCGTTCTTGTCTTAAATCTTTCTCGTGGATGGTCCAATGCACCAAAAAAAAAAATCCAGAGAGTGTTATTGGGTGCTGGAATGCTGGAACAGCATTTAGATACCAAATAGCACTTTCTGGAATTTTTTTTTTGCTCTCTGTTCGCGTGTATAGACATGTCAACTCTGCAAAAAGTCGCGTGTATATACGCGGATACACATATATACAAGGGAGTCCATATGTCAAAGTAGCCCATGGCTTCAGTTACATAAATATATATACAAACACATCCTCAATATGGAATGTGATACTATAAGTTTGAGTACTACTCAGACCCAAATGATGACGCGGTGCTCCCTCCATGATCAGATGAGCTCACATCGGTCGGAATGTCCGCTCACGTCCACCCTCTGCAGTGGCGACGGGTGGATCATCAGTAGCTTGTGCCTGTTCAAGTAATATATAGTATATAAGTATATATATATGTAATTTAATAAACCAAAATCATTCGTTTAGAGTTTTCAAGTACCTGTCAACCGTATGGTCTCATGGCCATCTCAAACTGTGCATCCGTAATACGTCCCTCGCGGCTCTAAAGATGGCCCACGTGTCACGTCTGCTATGCTGATGAGCATACCCAGTATCGTGGGCTGTGGGCTTCCTCCCCGTAACCCGTTTGCTGTATCATAATCAACACAATTTGTAAGATTAAAACAATCATAGAATCAATGAATTAAGTAAACAATCAAATAAAGTGGCAAGATACTTACGAACTCTACCTCCCATGACTCGACACCGCCAGATCCGAAATGCGAAGATCCAATGGTCTCCATCTGCATCCGTCGTGCCTCCACATGCTGCCTGCTCTTTACGCCACCCTTTGCTCATTTCTTTGCCTCCTTCCACTCGCGTTTGTGCGCGCAGTGTGGCAGGTTTCTCGACAGGATAGCCACCCATAGCTACATTTAGCCCATCATCATACGCGAGTTTCTTAAGGTGAGATCTTTTATTACTTAAGATCTCCCTTATTCGCGTCCTTCCCCATACATCTGAGAATGTCGCATGTGGGGGATTAGGGTACCAACTATGTACAACATCTATCAGCTCCCCAACTAATCGGCTATTTTGATCTTTAAATCTAATAAAACAATTTCTATACAAGTTTGAAACTACCCCACGCATGTACTCCATTACCTCTTTCCCCCTCGCATCCATCACTACCCCGCATTTCCGTTGGCTAATTTTACTGTTGGCTAATTTTTTTATGCCTTTTGTAACCGTCTTGAAATCTAAATATTCTCCTATCTGAGTGTTATTGCACATGTCTGGCATTCCTTTGGCATCTTTATGTACATACAAATGTGTGACATATGTAAGCATGTCCTCCGGGCTTATGTCTCCTATATATCTTGTGTGTGGCTGCTTGTTGGATATCCCATGCAGGTGGCTCCCCATTTGTAATATTCAATGTTAAGTGGGGGGCTGATAGTATGCTGTTGTGGTTTGCCGGTGTATGTATGTATTGATCCAGGCAATCAGCCATAGCCTGTATTTTCCTGTGCATTCCATAGCCTCTAGTGAGCTTGTTTTTGACTGCATGATTCCACATGCGACCTAACCTGTATCTCTTTGTGTTGGGTTTTCTATTGGGTTTACATGAGCTGGTACCGTCCATGGGTAAAACGACTGACTCCTTTGATCAATTTGATGCTCCCATGTTAGTAACCATTGCATGGGTCTAGTGGGGACTGTGTTGAGTTCCATGAAATCCCCATACTCACCAAAAATGAAACATACACAAGTATTCCAATGTTCTTGTTGATTGTGCTCGTCCTCTACGTTAATCATGCCATTGTTTGAGACGATCCAATGCAACATTCTAGAACACCAAACTTGATGGCACCCAAGCTTAGTTGTGTTGTGTGTCACGACCCTGTGTTTTTCTTTGGACAGTATGTAGGTGTGCACGGGGATGTGGTGGATAGTGTGAATGGCATCAGATTGGAGTTAAAAAGGAAGCCCATGTGTGGACAACCCCAAGTGTGAAGGAGGCAAAGAGACTTTAATTTAAAAAGGTTTTATATCCTTTGGTGGGCAAAAATTAAAGTTATAAAGGTTTTAAAATCTTGGGTGGCCCAAAAGCTATTTTGGCAGGCTACTCCACTTTTGGAGGATGTGTTTTTCTTTTCTTTCTCATGCTTTTTGGGAGGCGCCTACTTAATCTGGAGTGTGCGCCTACTTAATCTGGAGTGTGCGCTTTTCTCCTGGAGAAGGCTGCTGCACAGGGGCTGAAGTGTGTGTGGGTCTCTCCCTCTCTTTGGTGAAAAGCTGCGCAGGGCTGCAGGATAGGAGGTGGAATGAACTGCAGGTGTGCTTCAGGGCTGCAGCAGAGGAGGGTGTGCGTTTTCTCTCTCTGGAAAGAGGCAGCACTGCAGTACATACAGGGCCGACTGAACCTCTCTCTCTCTCTCTCTGTGGCGACTGTCTGGATTGCACGTGGCTAGACTACACGTGGACTGAACAAAGAGTCGAATATCAGGTTGTCGGGCTGTTTGCAGGTGGCGCACAGAAGCTGAACTGCACGTGGGGGTTCTCCCCCACTTGCTACTAGTTGGGCTGAGTGCTGAAGGGGTACACATGCTTATGTGGAGGGGCTGGCGGCCTGTTTTTGGGTGTTTTTCTGTGTGCACAAAAGTTGAGGGCTGAATAGTAGGAGGGCTGAATTTGCGGCACATGCTCTTCTCTCTCTCTCTCGCTTGTGGTACACAGGAGGGCTGGACTGCAGGCGCTCAGGGTTGCATGCTCTTCTCCTAGGTGGCAAGAGGGCTAGTTTCTCTGGACATAAAGGCAGACAGGGCTGGTTTTTCATGAACATAGACATCATGTCGATAGCGTTCAATCGATGGAACTTTCAGCTTCTCTTTGCTTTGGTTCGAGACTGTTTTGAGATCAGTTCGAGGACAGTTTATGGGCCGTCTTTGTTTGGCTGCAAATTCAGCTATGTACATGGGTTATTGGCTGCAAGTATAAGGTCACCTGGTTATGTTTCTTGGCATGGGAGTGATGCAAGCTCGCATGGCTACGTGCTCATGGAGCAGATTGTTTTTCTTCTTGCTAGAAAGGAACAGAGGGACCTACAGTTATGGGCATCTCTATGTTGCCAGATGTTTCATGAGAGAACAAGTAACTAGATGTATGCTGTTGTTGGCTGAATGGTGCCATGAATGGTTCTGTATGGAAACATGACAGAAGTTTCAAAGGGAAACAGGCCTAAAGGTTTCATGTGGAAACAGGTCGTGGGTTTCTCGAGGAAACATGTTTTTGGGTTTCTCCAAGAGATAGGTCGCATGCAGGCAGAAGGTACATGAATGGACACATGTTTGGTACAACCTTGCTACTGGTTGGACAGGGAATCCATGACAGAGATGGATAGTACCCTTGGAAGGTAGAGAGGGTTGGTACAGGTGTGTCGACTGTATGGTATGCTGTGCTGTGATACGAGTTCTCTTTTGAGAGACAGTTTGGGAGTCTGTGTTGTGATGCAGAAGCATTGGATGTGTCAGGGTGTGATGCTATTCATAGGGTGAAAGAATTACTACGTTATGTGTCCATAGCCCAGTTTCACCAGTCGCCTTAGGGTTGCCTCCCAAGCCACAAAAAAATGGAAAAAATAAGGGAAAAAATACGGAGAGTGAGGATGCAACCACCAGAGGAATGGAGGATGGAGGTTTTGTATCTTAGCTTTTCATGAGAGTCGTCTCATGGCAAGTTATCATGTATCTCCTGGCTCGGGTTTCGAGTTCCTTTCCAGCCAGGATCTATTCTACACCCACGATCCGTCCATGAGAACTCCATTGTCTGGCCGTCCCCATTCTCCTTTATGTGTGGGCGTTTGTTTTCTACAGGGAGCCTCCTTTGACAGGAACAGGAGCAGCTAACTGCTGCTCCAAAGCAGGAACAGGTGAGGGTAGTTACCTCACCACGTAGGTGTCCAATTCAGCACTAAATCAGTGCTGTTTTTGCACTGTTTAGGGGCTATTCCAAGGCCCAGTTGATGCCAGATTTCAGAGGGACCTTGCTAGGGTCTACCAGGACAGTGTGGTGGTTGTACAAAGCTGAAAACAAGTCTGTACAGAAAATACAGCAAGCTGAAATTCACTGTTTGGGACTCAAATGTGTATGTTGAGACCTGTGGAAGTGAACTCAGTCAGTTGGGATTCATTCTGAGTTGTTTTGGGACAGTTTTAGTACTGTTATGCTGGCAAAATTCTTCCAGAACTTGTAAACTTTAGCAGGAATAGGTAGAGTGCCCAATTGCACTCCCACTTTCTATTTTCAATCTCTTAATGAAGAAATAAATACCCCAAGGGGTGCCGGACTTCGGGGCCAATCTGGTGTTGAGCGAGGGAGCGAGGATTTTGTTTGTGTGTGTGTCATAAAGTCCAGGTATTTAATTGAAAGAATTACTGTGTTATGTGTCCATAGCCCGGTTTCACCAGCCGCCTCAGGGTTGCCTCCCAAGCCTCAGGGTTTCACCGTGGGTAATCTTTTAGCCCTTCGCTCTCTTATGGTCAGCTGCCAATATGAGCCTTGGCCCGATTGAGCTCCTCTCCAACAATGTATTGAGCTCCTCTCTAACAATGTATTGAGCTCTTCTCTAACAATGTATCTTTAGTCTGACATATAGTTGTTTTAAATATATAGATACGATGAGTGACCACATCTGTAAAGTGAAGTTGTCGATCATCAAGTCTTTGCTACGAGGCACTGGACTTTCTGGAGATACATTGTCAGAGGCCATGAAAGATTATGTGGAGATGGATGATGCGGGTTTAGACGGCGTGATTGAGATTCTTGCGAGATTCAGTATGCCCGTATGACCTGGAGAGGGTACATCCTCCCAGCCACATGCAAGAGTGGAGACGTCTTGGCATGCACATACTACTACGCATCGATAAGCTTCTTGATTGATAAAATAGTAATGTCGTCCATTTTTTACATATAGAATTCTTAATATATATATCCTTTTGATGTCTTTGTTTGCTTAGGACTCCTATCCCAGTTACATCACATCACGAGAGTTAGCGGCTTACTCCTGATGTACCTCCTTGTACTCAGGTGACACTTGATTCATAGGGTAGTGGCCGTTCCTCCCACAGGTATATCTTTTATGGCGATTACGGATTAAATATCAAGTATTTTTTACGAATTCACATCTCAATATATCGTATGTTTGTATTGCGTGTAGGCATCAGTGGAGCGGCAGAGTACCACACCACCAGTGCCCCCACCACCAGTGCCAATACGCACGTGCACTGGGACTTTGGGTGTCACATGTGACATCACACCTGACGGGGGTATCCTTCAAGTCAAAGCCGGCATCGCCTTCTGACCACGAATGAGAGATCTTTGCATGTCATATCTACAGAGAGTTCATATACCATGGCAGTACGTATTATTTACCATAAAGAATATGAATTATAGTTTTTTATTTGAATTACTAACTGACTTTATTTTGCAATGCAGCGATCAACTCAAGGATGACAAGAAATATGTCATCAACACACTGGAGATGGAGTTTCGGGCAGGATGGAGTCGGAAGTGGTTGCTAAAACAAATGTGTAAACTCCTGAGTCATCGACGCGACAATGCACGATAAGTAGAGAGAGAGAAATGAAACAAAATGAAATGCTATATTTACGTCTTCAAAAGGCCAAAATGACCTATGAGACCAAAAAGTTACCACCAGAGAGCTCTGATACCAATGGGCAGCATGGGGTGTGTTGCGGTTAAGGGTAATGCGGGTAGTCTGAGGGTGTTGCTGGAACTACTGCCACGAAATGCTAGAAGACTGCTGGCTTCGATGGTCTACTGCTAGGCCAAGTCGATCCAGGGAACCTTGCTTGATTGCGGGTACTGAAGGTTGAGATGCTGATACTGGGGTTGAAACGTGAGATAGAAGCCTTGGTAGAGGAGGGGAATCGAATCCTTGGTAGAGGAGGGGAATCGAATCCCGATACGAACTTTCTTTCATTGAACTTGGAGCTAAAATTACCTTGTACACAACTAGAGTAAGAAAAACGAGTTTGAGGGGAATCGAACCCCGACACTAGCCATATGAGGCTATCACCACACGAGACTCCCCACTACCCACCCTTGTTAGTAAGTTTATAAAACAAAAAAAACAAGACTTCACAATGAATGATTTTGAGATTAAATCTTACCGAACATAGGCTGATCCGTGAGTTGATACGTAAGACTAATGGTCCTCATCATCATCTCTGAGATAAACCATCAATAAAATTTCATCTTCATTATCCTTGTTGACTTCTTCAAACTCCTCGATCGTTAAATTTGTGTTCACGTTCATTTCCTCCGTAGGCTCGACATCCATTGTTTCCTCCTCTTCGGTGTCTGTAGTGTCACAGTCTGGATCGTTGTCGTTCTCATCACCTACAATGTCATCATGATCGACGGATAGAAGAATTCTACACCTCTCTGAGGTCGATGTGTCTAGACTCGAGGATGTAATCAAATCATCTTGATCCGCTGTCTCAGAGTCAACGCTATCAAACAAGTGTCGACCTCTAGGTTGGACATGCACAACTTGCCACCATGGATGAGCATCTGTATTCTTGTAAAAGAATGCTTGTTTTACATGAGTTGGCAGAATGTAAGGCTCTTTTGTTGCACGCAATAACTTCGAGGAGTCGACGGACCAAAATCCGGACGGTTCTCTTTTCATTGTGGCATTATTGCCTTTATACCCGGCACGGAACCAATCCACCTTCAAAACCACCTGTCAAAATATACGAATCAAAACTTTAAAATTATGTATAGCTTTAAGAAATCTACATGTTATTGTTGCATGAAGAGAGATCTCATTTACCTGCTTGAAGATACGATATGATACTTCATAAATGCCGACTATGGTTCCCACGTAACCAAGTTCACTGTCGATAAGATTTCTGTCTCTTGAACTTGCACGTGATAATTGCTTAAAAGAGGCAACAACGCAAGAATCCTGAGTTAGACATAAGTCGTCGATAGATTTTATCTGAAGATGTCCATAAGCCCACATGTTGGTATACATTCGAGCCTACACCAAAACATAAATTTCTTAAAAAAATTTGAGATTCATTTGTTTAGTTCAGAGTTTTCAAAACCAAACAAGTTACCTGTTTTTCACACCCGATCATAAACTCTCTTTGTTCCGTAGAGATTGTCATGATCACTAACTGCACGTTGCATACGGGTGTATAACCAATCCATGAAAGTAGGTACGTCCCCGTCGTTATTTACATTGGTTTGACGTCTGGATCTCCTCTTTTTACATCTACCAACTCGTTTGCTTGCAAGTTCCTCCTCGTACTCATCAACGAATTGTTGCATGCATTCTCTATTATATAGAATGAAAGTAGAAATATCCAATTTATCTTGGATCTTAAGTCGAAAAGGGACTCCCTTACCGGACAATACCTCGTCATACATGGTAGAAGACGACTCATTTGTCCATACGCGTGGAGCTTCAAAATCGATTTTCTCAAGGTATTCACAAACGTAATACATGCATTCTTCAAGCATCCATCCCTCCGCCATAGAACCCTCTAGTCTTGCTTTTTGACGTACATAATCTTTCAATACTCCCATAAACCTCTCGACCCAAAACATCCATCGAGTGCTAACAATGCCAGCGAGCTCTATCTCGTCTACTAGATGGATTAGAAGATGAACCTAGATATCAAAAAAGGAGGTTGGAAATTCCTTTTCAGTAAAACAAAGAAGCTCTATACATTCACGCTTCTTTTGTGGAATTGACCCTTTCACAATCTCTTTAGATGTAATCCATCTATCAGTAAAAGAAAGAAGATATTAGAGATGTTATTGAATAAAGAAGATATGAAATAAAATTTTATACTAAAAATTAATGAGCGATAAATACCTTGCAAGTGATCCAAGGCGATATATCACATCTCAGACTCCTCTTGTAGTACATCCATCAATAACAAGGGGTAGAACATGCTACATACATGATTAATCCGATCAACCAACATACAAGAAAATAAATATTTCAAAGATCTGAATAGATTTACCTTCACAAAATTGTGCCAATCGTGTGTTTTTAAACCAGACAAGATCTTGTCATCTAGAGTGAACATGTTTCGACAAGATGCTCCATATCCTGTAGGCGTACGAATCGACTGAATCTTCCTGTTGATAGTCTCTAGCTCTTCTGTCTTGAGCACCCATGGGGCAAGCTCGTAGGTTGTCTCACGTCGAGTTTCATCATAAAGTGGCCATAGACTGGGCTTTGAGTTTTGATCCTTTAAGTCATTTCTTACAGCCGCTGTGTCTTTCAAGCCAACGAGGTGTTGCCATAATGTTTGACCAACATTCTTGAATATGTGCATGGGATCAAGAAGATGACATATCCTCAAATCCTTCGAATATTCCAAAGTATACCATATCGAAGGACTTTGAGCTACAGTACGTTTTCCTCTCACTCGCTACTTTAGAGCGTCATCATCATCGCCACTTATGATCTCCGACTCCGGATCGATAGCGGGTCCAACAGTCCACTTTAGATACCAATCCTTTGGTATCATTGGTATTGGACATCTCCCTTCTTCTACCTTTCCATTAAAATGTATGGCTTGCCTTCTGTCTCGTAGATAATGATCCTTAGATAAAAATCGTCTATGTCGAAGATATATATTTTTGTTGAGGTTTTTGCTATAAGTCGATCTCAACCAATCACCACAAATTGGACAAGCTTTATAACCCTTGGTAATATCCCTGCATGGAAAACATAACAAAGATGATTAGCGTAATGAACATCGTACAAACTTATGAAAGAATATATATATTTAAACCATTTACCTGAGCAAAAACCATATCCTAGAAAGTCGTGGATAGTCCATGCAAAAATTCTCCACGAACAATGAACTGTCTTTGACCGATGCTTCTAGACATATCCATGACATCAATCCCTCTCCACAAATCTTGAAGATCGTCGATGAGAGGAGCCAAATAAACATTCAGATCTTTAACTTGTCGTTTTCCCAGAATTAAGAGTGAGAGAATTAAATGCTCTTTCTTAATGCTGAGATACGGGGGTAGATTATAGTTAATAACTACCACTGGCCATGTAGACCATTTACTTGATCTCATTGAAAATGGATTCACGCCATCCAATGCTACACCCATCTTTAAATGGCGTGGTTCTTTTGCAAAATCTGGCCATCGCAGATCAATATGCTCAAATGCAGAACAATCTGATGGAATTCGCATTACTCCATCTTTTCTCTTGTGCTCCGCTCCCCATGTCATAAGCTTAGCTAATTCGGGACTTTGGAACATATGTTTTATATGCGGAGCCAGGGGAAAACGTCTCAATACCTTTCAAGGGACCTTACCTTTCTCCTCTTTATAACGAGGAGTTTGACATTTTGGACATGTCACACCGTCCTCGTACTGACCTCTATATAAAATACAATCGTTGGGACATGCATGTATAGAAGAATAGTCAAGTCCAAGACTACTTATCATCTTCTTCACCTCATCATGTGATGTAGGAAGGGAATTGCTTGTCGGCAAGAACTTCTGAGAGAGTAGCCTGCAAAGTCCATTAAAAATATGATCAATAAGAACAAAACATATTGTGATTACTCCTAAAATATTTAGATTAAAAAAAATGTTAGATTGTTACATACTTCAAAAGTGCTGAAATGGATATATTACTCCATCCAAAACGGTTTTGAAGATTCAGAATAAGTAAGCTTGCACTGGGTCGTGTCAGTTGGCTTCCTGCGTAGATACGCTTTAGAGCTTCTTCTCGAAGATACTTCTCGTTGTTATTAGGAATATCACTCGCACTATTATTTTGATACCAATCCTCAATAAAATCAGACATGCCATCGTCGTCATCAAAGATATGGTCCCGCACATTATTGAAGTCCTGAGAATATTGTTTTTTTAGTCTTGCATACGAATTAGGATCACTCCTGCGTAGGATCCTCATGCACTCTATTGACATGTGAGATGCGTCATGTGAACGTTGATTTGTGATATTGTCGATGTCACAATCCGGAATCTACATATTTGAAGGCAATATCAATAGCATGCTTCTATATAAAAGGAAATATAGGTACAAAACAGTTACAGACAATAAAAAATGATTATCAAATTAAAATAAAGACAGTAGAGAACGTGGTGTAAATTAAACTATAGAATTAGGGTACAAGAGATCCAAATAACATTAGGAAATGTATACAATGAAGCTCTAAATCCTCATCTAGTCACGATGCTCGTGGAGGTCTACGCCATCCATAATTGACCAGCAATTCATCACCAGCACGTAATGATCTAATAGCATTGACAACTATGTATCTTTCTACATCCCTGCTCATATGTTCTGGTTCATGACTATTCTCACACTCCACAAACGTGCAATTGGTTCTTGAACTCATCCCTCGACTACTATTGATTAAACCTGCTATGTCTCCTTGAGAGTAAGGTCTTCCATCAACATAGAGTCTTTGTCCTTCTGCATGTGTCATCCCTCTATCAGAAAGAGAGGCTACATTGAGACATAATCCATAAGTACTCATGCTCTGAATGTAGCAAGTAAGCTGATGCCATGGACCCCATCTAAATATAGGTTCACAGAAAGACATAAGGGTGACCTCTGAACGAGGGGGCACATGTAAATCCTGTGCAATAAAGAGGCCTCGTCGTGCTCCACTAATGGTAGATGGAGCAATCATGTAGCGAGTGTCCTAGAAGCTGAAAACCACTCCATCTAAAGGAAGTGATCCTCTCTGCCATCCTCCGTATCGTCTGCGATCATATGTCTGTACTAGAGAATGCAAACAAGTAGGCAATGGATGATCTCCACCCATCTCGGCCTCCAAAGCAGGAGGTAGAGGATGTCGAGAAACCTCGAGCTACAGCTGACAGGTGACCTATCCGTGCCGTGTGCGAGGGACATGTGCACCACTGATAGTGAAGTCATCCTCATCATCAAGTGAATATACCTACATATATGATATGGTTACATTATATATGA
Source organism: Cibotium barometz (assembly GCF_041138505.1). NCBI lineage: Eukaryota > Viridiplantae > Streptophyta > Polypodiopsida > Cyatheales > Cibotiaceae > Cibotium > Cibotium barometz. The sequence continues at coordinate 31,167,389 of NC_141050.1, forward strand.
GACTTTGATTTATAAAATAACCAATAATAAAACTAAGGGAGAATAGTCACATACCATAGGTCGATGTCGCTCCTCAGGTGGTGGCGGTGCTCGCTCAAAAGTACCATGAGTCATCTCATGTGAAAAGCACTCCCGTCGTGGCCTCCGATATGTGCCACGACAACAAGCGCACCAGCATATAATAGACTCTTCGTAGTAGAAATCATCATAAACGGGTTCATGTGCAGTATTGAAACTCTGTGCACCCCAATCACCACGAGTAGGAGGTGGTGGTGTACCCTCTGATTGGTCCGAATCTGATTTTCAAGTACCATAAAAACACGAGTCATTAATCAAATGATCGAGAAGAAAAAAACAATGCATGAAAGAAAACACTGAAATCTAACAAGTTCTATGGTATGCAATATGAAAAATAAACAGATGCTACTGTATGGTGGTGGAGACAAACAAGAGGAGGGCTAATATGTGCATGGAGACATGGCAATACTTTCGCAAGGAGAGATGCCTACGCATCACTTTTCCTCAACAGAAGGTGCGTGCCTTTGCTAATGTATATTAGAATTAATTTGAACTTTGATGGATTGATTCTAAATATTCTCTAACCGATGTCATTTTGTTTAATGAAATTTACATAGATGGTAGCATGAAAGAGACTGCAAGTTGGTCACACATCTAGACTAGGCCGGCGGATGGGTCGAGATGGATTTGTGGTCACATTTGTGAGTATAAATCGTTCTAATTTTAACTTTCAAAGATACTATTATTGAATGAAGAAATCAATAAGTCTTTGGTTCTGTCTTATTAATCTAGACCAAAGACTATGGTCGTGCACCTACGGCGCAGGAGATGGAGTACGCTACATACTACGGGTACCGTGCTTTGCAGGCGACACTTCCGGACACACCTGATCCACTTGTGGGTATCACTGATTTATTTTGTGGTTTATTTTCATATTAACTGTAATATATTCTTATTTGATTTCACTAAGTAATGCAAGAGCAACATGGTGAGGAGGACATGACAGAGGTGGCTCGACACAGGAGGCCGAGGGGTGATGATGAGAGTCTGAGGCGGGCGGCGGCGGCGGCAGCGGCGTGATCCCGGGTGGGGACACGGGTGGTGGCGGTGGTGATGGTGGTGTTGTGGTTGGGGGCATGGGTGGTGGTGGTGGCAGTGCTGATGTTGATGATGATTCCGAGTCTGATAGTAGCGACTCATATAGTGATGGCTCACGTAGTGATACTTAGTGATCTATTTTGTATATGAGAGGATTGATCACCACACACTATTGTAGACACATGTACATATATTTGTTGATGATATATATTGACATATGTTCTGGTTGCATCGCTGAATTTGTCTATTGTCAAACAATTAATTATTTGTCGGTAAGTTAATTAGCCTAAGTATGTGCGAGAAGCTAGAACGTTATTTATTTATCTGTATGTTTTAAAACAAAACAAATCCTAAACAAGAAAAGAGGTGAGCCCACAATGTAACACATCAAAAGAAGCAAAAGATTGGCAAGCATCACCAATTTCTCAAAAGCTCTTGGAAAGCTAGATAGAGACAAATCAAAAACTTTATCGCAGTTCTAGTGACTGTTTTTCTATGTTAGGCTCTAATATTAACAAGCTTTTGATTTTCATATTTTTTGCAGGGGTCCCTAATTGTACGATACGTATCAACTCAAGCTAACTTTCAAGCTTAAAGATCCGAACCATGAAGTTTCAAAGCACGTGATTTCAAAGTACCAATTTATGTACCACGTACCTGTACCATGTAACCATTTGAAAGTACGAGGTTTCAACATGATACCCAACTTAAGTACCAAGTCTAACACTAAAAAGCTTTCTTTGTTCCCATGTTTATTGTTTAAGGTACCCCAAAGTTAGACCGACCAATTGATACCATATATCATGTATCAATTGCGAGTTCGAAGTTTCATTATGGAGTCTGATACTAAATCAAGTACCAAGCACCGAATCTAGTACCAAGTATCAAGTACCATGTACCAATTACTATGGACAATGTACCAATTATCAAGTACAATGTACCAATTACTATGGACTATGTGTACCAACTATCATGTACCATGTACCAATTACTATGGACCATGTACCAATTATCATGTCAATTACTATATGGACCATGTACCAATTACTATGGACCATGTACCAATTATCATGTCAATTACTATATGGACCATGTACCAATTATCATGTACCAATTACCATGTACCAAGTACAGTGCACCGAGTACCATGTACCAAGTAGCTTGAAAATAGTTATTATTAAAAAAGTTTTTAATTGCCGTTTTTTGTCCATCCCCGTTTTTCGTTCGCCGAGATTGCTTACATACATACATACATGCATGCATGCATGCATGCATGCATACAATGTGCATGCATACATACATGCATGTATATACATACATACATATGATATACATACTGTAAGGACCCTTTTTTGTTGGAGCTCTATATATGGCTCACTCTACCTAACTTGGTCTCACCTATATATATGTATCTTATCCTCAATATGAATCAGTCTTTGGGAGCGTACATGATGTGTCTCTTGTCTCGTCTCTTTCTCTCTACATTTCAACATGGTATCAGAGCATCTATGAGGGAAGCATCTATGTCTTCTTGTTAAATTCATGATTATAATTTCATGTCTTACAAGATTGTTCTTTGATTATGTGTTGTCTACATGATTTTATAGCTTAACTTGTTGTAATTAGAGTTGTTTCTTAATCGCGTCCTTAAAACCAAAATCGGTGCAGGTGCGTAGATTGTATTGTGCTGGTGAATCCTATCAAAAAAGTTTGTCAAATCGAGTTGTGAGTCAAAAGTTATGACAGTTCAGGCAAACTGCATCTGTAAAACAGCAAAACAGGTTCTTTGTGTGAGCACATAGGTTTCGTCTTCATCAAGTGTCTTTGTGAGCACACAGGTTTCGTCTTCGTCAAGCGTTTTTAGCAACCCGCCCAAATCTAGCTTCTTCGTCAAGCGTTTTTAGCAAACCGCCAAATCTAGCTTTTTTGTCAAGCGTCTACCAATGAATCTTGCGTCCCACGTCTCGGATTTTGCTATTTTTAGCAAAGCGACCAATCTAGCTTTTTCATCCAGCGTCTACCAATGAATCTTGCGTCCCACGTCTCGCTATTTTGAGGACTCTTTTCTTATTGACGTCTCTTATCTCTTGCAGTCGTCCTTGTCTATGGTGTGCAAATTTTGTGATTTTATCTTATACGTCTTCTCACAGATAGATATGGCTATGACTGTTCTCGTCAATGGTTTTCCTTCTGGCCAACGTTCTATTCCTTATTTTCAAGGCCAAGGGTTTCCCGGTTGGAAAGCAAAGATGCTGTTAATTCTTGAAGGCGATGAGCTCTCAGATGTTGTTATTGGCAATTCTCTATGTCCGTCTCAGCCTATTATTCCAAATTCTGACAACGTTCTTATCACGGAAGGCCCTGTTTTTGATGCATGGCGTCTTGCTTATATGGATTGGCAGAGGCGTGATAAAGCAGCTCGTCGGTATATTCTTTCTGCTCTTAGTGATTCTCTCATGCTTGATGTGTATGACTTTCCTACTTCCCATGACGTATGGGAGTATCTTATAGCAAATTTTCAGAAAAAGTCTGTTACAGAAACACTTTATTTGAGAGGTTTGCTTTCAAAGTTACAGTATGAAGTTGGTACTGCTATGACGGGACATATTGATTCTTTCAAATCTATTATTAATCAACTTGCTGCTGCGGGTGATCCTGTTCCACGAAAGCAACTTATTACAATTCTTCTTGATACAATAAAGGATCCGTCTTATGACAACATTGTTACCATTCTTTCTAACAAGGACGGTCTTGATTTTGACCAAACTTGCATATCTTTGATTGAGTATTCTCAACGTCAACAACGACGTAGTGTTGGTCATGATGCAGTTATGTTTTCACAACAAGAGGAGCCTCAGTCACAACAGTTGGAACGGGCCTTTAATGTGCGAAGGCGTTCTTTTCAACGAGGCAACCGTAGAGGTGGTCGTGGTGGTGGTAGTTTCTCTCGTCTCAAATTTCCTAACAAGCATTGTTCTTACTGCAATAGGAATGGTCATACTGAAGATGACTGTTGGGCACGTCAATATGATGAAGAACACAACATTACCACAAAACAACCACGTTTATCTAGAGATTCTTCTTCTTGTGATTATTGTGGAAAATCTGATCATCCCTCTTCCATGTGCTTTAAGCGTCGATTTGACGTAGATCGAAATTGAGCGTATGCAGCCGAGCATCATGATAATGTTATGCCTGAAACAAGTTGTGTTTTATGTTCAGTTCCCCCAGACAGAATACTTCATGTACGTGATGGTTCACTTTTCATTATTGATTCTGGTGCTATAGGAAATATGACATATGAATCTAAGTGGCTACATAACTATCATTCTTTACCTGTTAAGCGTGTTGTTTATCTTGCTGATGATACAACTTGCCAAGTCAAGGGCATTGGAGATTTATATCTTGGCACCTTGTCTTCTTCAACTCGAGTTTTACGAGGGGTTTTACATGTCCCAGAACTTCAACGTAATCTTCTTTCAGTTGCAAGACTTGTTGATCTTGGTTTGTTTGTTGGATTCGACCACACCAAATGCCGCATTGAGAAAGATGGACAGATTATTGCAACTGCTTCTTGTAATGGCAATTTGTTTGAGCTCTCTCTTAATGATGCTGTAGCAAATGTTGTCACTGCTCCAGGGGATCATGTTTGCAAGATATAGCATCATCGCTTTGTTCTTGCTGATTTCTCAAAGCTTCTTAATCTTCATCGTCAAGGTCTTGTACACGGAATGGATCTTAAAGCTCATCCTCATATGGGAATCTGTGAGTTTTGTGCTCTTGGCAAACACAATCGTAAACCCTTTCCTCTCTCGAATTCAGTTCATTCTCATGATTTGTTGGATCTTGTTCATACCGACATTTGTGGACCTTTGCCTCCATCGAGAACACAACATCGTTATATCACGGTATACAGTTGTTTTCTTGCTTCAACAAAAATCTGAGGCGTTATCTGTTTTTAAGCAATTTCACAAGGCTGCCGAACTTCAAACTGGACGTCGCCTCAAGAAACTTCGCAGCAATAATGGTGGAGAATATGTGTCTCGTGAGTTTGAGAGTTATTGTACGGACCATGGTATTCATCATGAACATTCAATTCCATATTCACCTCAACAGAACGGTGTTGCTGAACGTAAGAATCGCACTATTATCAATGCTATACGATGTATGCTGATTCATTCTGGGTTATCTCGTGTCTTCTGGAGTGAAGCTCTCTTGACAGTAGTCTTTGTTCAGAATCATCTTCCTACTACTGCTCCTTCTGGTAAGATACCCATCACAGCATGGACAGGTGAAATTCCTTCTGTATCTCATTTTCAAACCTTTGGATGTATTGCTTACATTCATGTTCCTAAAGAAACACGAGCAAAGCTTGATGCTCCTGGCCTTATAAAGTTATTTTTATTGGGTATTCTGACACTTCCAAAGGCTACAAATTCTATGACCCGTCCTCCAAGAAAGTGCTTGTGAATCGTGATGCTATTTTCAATGAACAGCTTATGGGCGGTACATGGTCCATGGATGATTCTGATGATACTAAATCTTTGCTTCAAGCTTTTCCATTCTTGTGTGATGATGAATCTTCTTCTATAGAGCAAATTTCCTCTTCACAACCATCTAAAGAGCAACTTTCCTCTTCACAACCATTGATTCCGAATGCTGTCATTGATGATGTTGACATTTTTATTGATCTGCCTATTGATTTTGAGCATGGTTCTTGTCATGTTTATGATGAAGATTTTGAGGCTAATGTTTTCTCTACTTCTGAAGATCCAGCCACGTACAGTGATGCTATATGTTCTCCACAAAAGGATCAATGGCAAGAGGCTATGGAAGTAGAGTATGATTCTCTTATCTCTAAAGGTACATGGATACTCACTGAGCTACCTCCTGGCCGTACTGCCATTAAGTGTAAGTGGGTATATAAGACAAAATTTAAAGCAGATGGATCCTTTGACAAATTCAAGGCACGTTTAGTTGCCAAAGGTTATTCTCAAGTTGCTGGCGTTGATTATCACGAAACCTTTTCACTAGTTGTTCGCATTACTAGTATTCGGGTTTTATTGGCATTTGTTGTTCAATTTGACTTAGAAATTCATCAGATGGACGTGCGCACAGCTTTCTTGAATGGAGATTTGAATGAAGAAATTTACATGGAGTAGCCAGAAGGATTTGTTATTGCAGGGAAGGAAGATCTTGTTGCTCGTCTTCATAGGGCTTTATATGGTCTTAAACAAGCTTCACGGGCCTGGTACATCAAGTTTGATCTTTTTCTTACCTCCCATGGTTTTCTCTCTTGCTCTTCTGATCCCAACTTATTTACCAAACACCAAAATGGTAGTTTTGTAATCCTTGCCCTTTATGTGGATGATACAATCCTTGTTTCCAATGATTTGGGATTTCTACACCAAAGTAAGCAGTTGTTATCTTCGGCATTTGATATGGTGGATCTTGGAGAGCTTCACTCGTGTCTTGGCATTCAGATTCAAAGGGATCGCAGTAAAGGTATTTTATTACTTCGACAGTCAAAGTTTATTGAAGATACTATTAAGAAGTTTGGTTTGGAATCTGCACATTCAGCAACTACTCCTTGTCTTGCGAGTTCCATGAAAAACACTTCTGATGGTGGTGGCCAGCTTGTTACAAATCAACCATATGCTAATTTGGTTGGATGTCTTCAAGTTGTTGGTTTGAACACTCGTCCTGACATTTTGTTTATTGCTAACTATCTCGGGCAACACCTTGCATGTCCTTCTCTTAAGCATTGGTCTTCAGCAAAGCGTGTGTTGAAATACTTAAAAGGTACTATAGATTATGGTTTGGTTTATCAACGACAATTCACATCCGACTCCATTCCATCTCTTTCTCTTTTGGGTTACACAAATGCAGATTGGGCCAACTCACATTTATCTATGCGATCTACTAGTGGCAATTGTTTCTTCATTAATGGTTGTCTTATTTCTTGGACCAGCAAGAAACAACGTTGTGTTGCAGTTTCTACAACCGAATCTGAATATGTTGCGGCATCACTTGCAGCTCGTGAACTCATTTGGCTTCGACAAGTGTTGACAGATATCGGCCATTCTCCTCTTTCTAGTACACCCTTGCGGTGTGATAATCAGAGTGCTATTAGTCTTGCAAAAGACTATGTCCAACATAACAAGTCAAAACATATTACTGTGCATTACCATTATGTTCGATACAAAGTATGCAAAGGCACTATCATGATTGAACATTGTCCAAGTGACCAGATGATTGCAGATATTCTTACCAAAGGTCTCAATGAGTCACGCTTCATTCTCTTGTGCTCAGAGCTTGGAGTTGCCTCGGGCTCACTCTTTCTAGATTAGGCTCTTTACTCTTATGGTAGCTTTGTACATATATCGTTGTAATCTTCTAGACACCATGCACTTTGCACATTCCACAATTGCTCACTATGACCTCTTGGTCCTTTTGTATATTTGTACATAGATGCACAATGCACTTTCACATCATTACTTCTGGTTCATATTTTCACATTTGTATAGGGGCTTGGGTTTTTCTCTTGTACTCCCCAAGGGTTTTTTCATCCATAGCTAGAGACCCTTGTTTGAGTGGGGGTGTTGGAGCTCTATATATGGCTCACTCTACCTAACTTGGTCTCACCTATATATATGTATCTTGTCCTCAATATGAATCAGTCTTTGGGAGCGTACATGATGTGTCTCTTGTCTCGTCTCTTTCTCTCTACATTTCAACATTTTTGATATAGACATGTATATACAAATTTTTGGCATAAAGACTTAATTTTTGGTTGTGTATATTTTGCCTCTTAGTAAAATAATATATTTTGAGTCAATTACTAACATGTCTGGGGCGTAATAGAAGTACGCCACCGTTTGCTTCTAGTCTTCATTTTGAAGGAAAATACGATCCGAAAGGAGCCGAAATATCTATATGAACCGGAATGCAGACTGGAATGGAGTTCCAAAGGCAGAGAGACGGGTACAGAGGAGATCCGGAAGAGTGCAGGATGGGAACCTTCTGCATACAGTACGGAAGAATGCGGGATAGGAACCTTCCGCAAGCCGTATGGAAAACCAGTCAGATTCTGTACGGAAATAAGAGAGTACGGGATACCGGATGAGAGAAGATGCCGGATGAGATACATACATACATACATATATGTATACATATACAATGCATGCATGCATGCATACATATGCATAACATATGTATGTACTACTATGTGTGTATGTACTATGTATGTACATGCATTATGTATACATATACAATGCATGTATGCATGTATATATGTATGTACTACTATGTGTGTATGTACTATGTATGTACATGCACATTGTATATGTGTATGTATATGTATATGTATATGTATATGTATTATATAGATATATATATAATATGACATATGTACTACATATGACATACATCCGTGCATATATATATACATATATAATGCATGCATGCATGCATTATGTATGCAGACATACATATGTACTATTATATGTGTATGTACTATTATGTATGTACATGCACATTGTATATGTGTATGTATATGTATATGTATATGTATTATATATGTATATGTTTATGTACATGTATTATATAGATAAAGTAAAGCTTGAAAATAGTTGAAGTTAAATAAAGTTTTTTGAACTGTCGATCTTTGTCCCATCCCCGGGATGGCCCTATCCCCTTCCCCGCTCCCGTTTGTCAGGAATGCTTACATACATACATACATGCATGCATGCATGCATACATACATAGATGCATGTATATACATACACACATGCATGCTTGCATTATGTATGCATAACATTAAACATATGTATGTACTACTATGTGTGTATGTACTATGTATGTGCATGCACATTGTATATGTGTATGTGTATGTATATGTATTATAAAAATAACGTAAGGCTTGAAAATAGTTAAAGTTAGAGTGTTTCAATTTCAAAAATTAACAATAAAAGAGAGCTAGATAGCGTTGTTTACTAGAATTCATGTTCGTTTATGCACCGGTGTCTGACCAATCTCCGCAAAAACAACGACAGCACGGAGTGCAATCACAATTGCAAGATAGCAAGCGACAAAGAGAGCAACAGTAGGTAGATCATGAGAAAAATGTAGACAACATTATGTTTAATGTAAATGAATCAACCGGTATATAAATTTTGTATTTGTCCATTTTTTTTCGTTGCGCGTCATCGCTTAAGCGACGTAATCGTACGATGCATCGTCGCTTAAGCAACGTTAAATAACTTTTTAAAGTTTCGTCGCTTATGCGACGCATATGCATCGCTACAGAAGTCGCTATTGTTGTCTCTTAAGCGATGTACAACAGCGACGCCTGTAGTGTGTTGCAGAAGGGGCAGAGTGGTGACACTGGGGCCCAATTCGCAAGCCTGTCCCATGTGGGAAGATTTAGGTGTAGCAGTTGCCAGAGAAAAACATTAATTCGAAAAGCTTCAGACAGGTAAATGAGGATATGAGAGAAGGTTTCTGAGGTGTGATGGCTCAAGTATCTCATCTTACAGGCCACAATCTTGAGAGGAGTGTTGCTTTTGTATTCGGAGACCCGCTGGAAATTTCAAAAACAAGAATGCGCAGTCACACATCAACAAATTGAGTTCTTCTTCTTCTTCTTTTGGGAGATAACTTGAATTGAACACACACAAATTTAGGTGGTGGGATTGTAAAAGGGTTACTTTCTTGTTTTAATAAATTGATTTTGAGCTCTATCTAACAAAAAGTGTTTTTGAAACTTTGATATATGAGACTAAAACTGGAATTCCCTCAAAACACACTAATAATAGTATTATATACAATTTTATCTATAAGCATTAAAAGAAGAATTTAATGATGTGGTTGTTATTGTGGACACACTTCTCTCCAAAAATTACAAGAGCCAAAAAACGGTGCCCCTTGGAAATGAAAATTTTATGAAGTAGGTATCGAGCATATTTCGAACTTTGATTGGAGCACTTTGGAAGTGAGAGGATTCTGATATATAGTACTTTACAAATAGAAATTTGAGCACTTTAGTTAGTACGCAGCATATCTTCTGGGTTTATGTCCTCCGTAGGCTCCTTTTCCCTATCCTTTAATTCAACCTTGGTTTTAATAGTTTGTTGTCCCTCGTTTTTCTTGGGTTTAGAAGGTTTTGCTTTTTCTTTTGGGTTCTGCTTTAAAGCATGTTCTGCTTTAAAGCATGTTCTTCTACCCATGTTGAGGTATTTTCTTTTGCATTCTTTTATTCAAGGTTACCATGGATAATTGCCCATTTTGTACACTTAAGATGTTAAGAGTTGTATTTTGTAAGACAAGTTGCAGCAACTCACCTTGGGCAATCTTGGAACATGTGATCAATGCCACATCGTTCACACATGGGTCACAAAGCGTCAGTGACTATGGGCATGGAAGTATTCCAAACTGTGTAGTCTTCCACCTTGTGAGGTCCACAACAATAGAAACACTAGAGTGTTTGATTAACTGATTCCTGAGCAGTTTCTACCCTTTGGGTTGTTTCTGTTTGGTGCAGGAGAGATAAAGGTTTTGAGTCAATTGTGGATGAAGTGTGACACTTTTTGGTATCATGACCAAAGGTTTTACAACATATATAGTATATAAAAATAGGTGCCTTGTATGCACAATGGGAATTGGGATGGTCATAGTGATTGCACTCAACAAAAGGCATTTGGTTCCTCACTTGTAGGATGTTTGGTTTTGAAGGAGCTCATCTTCTCTTAGAGATGCTGATTGGAAACTTTTAAGCAAGGCTGCATAGAATTCAGGAAATGACACCTCTGAGAGTAATCGTTCTTTACCCATTGCTTCACTTGGTTTAGAGAGGTTTGTAATTTGAAGGAAAATTCCAGGCAATGGGTTGTACCATCGACCAGGATTTCTCCCACCATGGCCCCCCCATCCAAAGATGTACCTGGAAGTTGTCGATGATGGTGAGGCTTTGGTGCAAATGTTCTCCTATGCATGAGTTTGGATATGCACTCATGGAGCAGGTGCTACATTAATTTAGCCAAAAGAATAGTAACCAATAAGCTTAACATATATATAATGGATATTGAAGATCATTGGGAAAGTGTTAATGCATGAGATGGCTTAATCCGTTAATGAGGCTTAAATCGTGAAAGTGTAGGTTCTTAAGCCGTGAGACTGTAATTCGTAAGAAACCTGAACTCGTGAGATTGCACGTTTTTTGGTCGTGAAGGTGTATTCCATGAAACAGTCTAATTCTGTGTTTTGGATGTGAAGGAATATTCTGTGAAATGGCCTAAACCCGTGAAAGTTAATCCCGTAAAATGGTGTTTCTGTGAAAGTGCAGGCCATGAACTGGAATTTCATGAGAGGTAATTCCGTGAAAAGGAATTCAGTGAAGTGTAATTCCATGAGATGGAATTCCGTGAAGTTGCAGGTTTTGACCCCGTGAAATGGTAGGTTTTGACCTCAATGGTTTTTTCATTTTAATTGATTTTATGGGTCATGTAGGGCATGACTTGCAAACAAGTTCTTGTGCACTTATTTCTCACATCTAGAGGGGTGACAAGAGCATTGTTATTTTGTCCTTGATGTGCTCATAGGTCTCCATTGTTGTAAATGTGGATATTGATTCTTGAATTTGTTGCTCAAATGTTGTCGAGGGAGCAGGTAAGACTGTTGGTTATTTTCTTGAACACACAAGCTCTTGTGTTGGTGAATGCATGAGAGCGGTTGAGTGATTTGCTTGTTGTTGCTTGGGCCTCCATTCTTGTCGAAGCTATTGGGGTTGAAGTCGGTGGTGAGGCTTTCTTCACATTGTTCAATTTTGGCAACCATATGATGGAATTACCATCATAGTATCCTTGTTGTTGAAGCACATGCACAAGCACCCATATTTGATGAACATTATAAACAGGTGGCGGATGTGCTTGGTGCTGAGGCTTCCTTCTTTGTGCAAGCTCTCAGGGGACTTTGTGATGTGCTTGGGAATCCAAGCTTTGGTATCTCTTTGGTAGTACTCTTGTGCTTGTAGTAGTGTTATTGGTACCCACACTTGTTGACTTGGTGAATTTCTTTATTGAGGAACTGGAGAGGAACTGGCATTGGCTTTTGTGGGCAGTGTTGTGTACTTTTCTTTTTCCTTGGCCTCTGAGTGCTGTGTTGAAAAATAGGCTTTGACTATCGAGGCACCCAAATTTGATTGGCACCTTTATAGCAGCCTTGAGCTACAAGTAGTTGCTTCTCCACCCACATCTTGATACTATTAAGATACCTTGATTGTGGTTGTCTTGTTGGAGTTTTCTTTTGGGTTGATGTGGAAGGTTTGGGACCTGTTATATAAATATTATGTGTGCATATACTAGGAGGCTAACCCTCATTAGACTTGTGAGCATGGGAGCATGGGAACAAGCTCTAGTGGAGCATGGGTTAGGACTAACCTTAAGGGTTAAGGTTAGGGTCTGACATCCAAGGGTCACACATGGGAAATGGAGAGTCAAGAGTCACTTGAGGGCCCTCCTATATAATAAGGGCATGGGGCGCACTCAAGGGAGGCTTGGAGGCTTAGGCTATGGTCTCTTGTGTAGAGGTCCATATCTACTCACCTACCATTTCACACTATAGCTACATGATATTGGATTGGAGTTATACCTCTTGATGGTACGGGACATCAAGGTAAAGGTATGATGTATTTCATTTATAATTCATATGTGCATCCCTTGGGCTCAGGGGGTGGGTGAGATTATGCTTGATTAATGCATGTTTATGCATAACAATTATCTAGAGAGATTTGAGGGTTTTAATAGTGATATCAGAGCAATCTCCAGTTAATTGTTGTTGATTTTTTAAAAGTAAATTTTAGTATTTACTAATAAAAATGTTATTTTGTTGATTTGTGTTGATGATTTGCACGTGATCATTGATATGGTGATTGGAACATGTGTTACTACAATTCAATGGACGAATAAACGTTGCGGGGGAATTTCGTGAGTTTAATGCTATTTTTTTCTATTTCTTATGGATTAAAATAAGCATTAACGTAATTTTTTACAAAAATACCACATATTTTATTATGGATATTTTTGGTAGAATGGATTTCCTAAATTTCTAGAATTTTTTCTTAATTTTTAAGGAAATTTTTAAGCATTTTTATGGTTAAAAATGTATTTTTTATACATTTTTGCGGGTATGCAATCAAATTTCTGTCAATTTTCTGCTGAAATTCAGGGGGCAGCATGTTGATGCATGGAATGATCTCCCATGTGCGTGGGACCCTCTTTGTCTCTCAATTCTGAATTTTCTTTTATTTTCTCTCGCATTTATAAACCACCTCTTAAAAAAATATTTTTTATTAATGTTAATCATAATTAAGAGTTAATTACGATTAACAAAATTAATCAAAAAATTAACCTCTCTGTTAACAGAGAGAGAAGAGAGAATGGAAGGGAGAAGAAGGAGAGGAAAGAGGGGAGAAGAAGGAGAGAAGAGAGCTTTCTTACTCTCTCCCTCTCTCAAAATTTTGCCCGCAGACGAGGGGTGTGGGGGGGGGAGGTTTCGCTGCATGCGGTGAACAAAATCGCCACCCGCCTCATATAAAAATTATATAAGCTTTATATTAAAGCTTATTAATACTGTTTTTTTTAATTTTTTTTAAATGAGTTTTTTATTTAAAAAAAAGCTTGAAAAAAGCCTGAAAATTATGAGAAATTATGGGATTTGAGTAAAAAATCTCTAGAAATTTCTATTTTTTTTTCTCTTAAAATTTTTGGCTTTTCATCTGCCGAAAAAGTTTTGGCCTTCAACTTTCCTCAAACCTTTTGGCTTTCCGAATTCCGGAAAAACTTTTGACCTTTCGTATTCCGGAAACTTTTGACCTTTCACATTCTGATTTTTTTTGTCTTCATTTTCGTGAAAATTTTGGCTTTCCGTATTCTGGGAAAACCATTGGAATTCCAAAATTTTTTGACCGTTCGTATTCTAAATGCGTTCGGGGTAATTTAAAATTTTAAAAGAATTCCTAAAAATGAGTGAAAAATTAGACAAAGGTTATTTTAAATTTCAGGAAAATGTGGGGTTGGTGTTTTGCCATGTGTGGTGTGTCCATTTGAGCGCCCGTGACCATTCAAAAAGACCCAAAAATTTTAAAAATCCATTTAAATTAAAAATTTTCAATGGATTTTAGAATTGTCGGGTGGAATTGGAAATTTCGTGAATGATGGGATTCTTAGGAGAAATTAGGAATACTCTAGAAATTATTTTTAAAAATCCTAAGATTTGATATTTATAAAATATCAATGGTATTTTGGCAAATTAAATTGCTAAAATTTTTCTAGAAAATATAGGTTTGGAATGCCATAAGATAGGTTTGGTGGAATTCAAAATTATTATATTTTGAGGTCCTAGAAAATTAAGAAAAATTAGGAAAAAATCATGATAATTCTTTTTCTTGAGAATTTAATATTTTTGAGGGTTATTTAATGTTGAAGTATGTTTTCACGTGCTGACATTAGATAGATGCAGGTTATTCGCATATTATTAATACGATTATACCTCGTATCAATGGATATTTTCAGTTTGGATTAATTCTAAACGATGTTTTCATGGTTTTAACCTTTATTTAGCCATTCTTTTTGGACATGTTCCTTAATTTCTTTTGATGGCTATAATTTGCGCTCAAAGTGTGTTTCACCTTTGACACTTTCCCATGACAATTTATTTTGCACTTGTTTAAGTGTGGTTTGTGCTTAATTTCTTAATCTTAAGACAAATTCTATCATGGGTTAGTTGATCGATTTATTCTGGTGGATTTTATTGGATGTTTTCCAAGTTTTATATGGACTCATCAGGTTCTGCCTAGATTACTTGTGTCTAGGGGTTTTTTATTGAGTGCTACAAACATGTGTTTCACTTGCTTACTTTGGAGTTTTGCTTGAACGACACCACATTCATATACTCCGGATTGATGAGTTGGCCACTAATTTTAATGCTTCTTTTGGCATGATTAATGACCATTAGATGGCATGCATTGATTGTTATGATCAACTACGGTGTTTATGGATTCAAGAGCTTCTATGCTTTTATCCATGGCTTTATAAGGATCTTTTTGATCTTTTGGATAATATCATGTGCTTTGAAGGTAGCATTTGCCTTCGTTTTTTTTGCACGTAATTTTAGAGTATATTTCTTGTACTCTTATACATATTCCAACTCGGATACCTAGTTGTTTATGTATCTAGGTGAGTTATTTTTTCTACCCTAACTTTATTGAGTTTATTGGGTAGTTATCATTAGAAAGGCACCAATAATTCAATTTCTTTTCTGATGATACACTCAAAAAGAGTTATTCCTTGATGTGGTTATTCCTTGATGTGGTCTTAGGAATATAGAGACAGATTTTAGTATATGTGAAAGTCTGGGATAAGGCCATTTTATTCCTTTTATACAGGATTTTATTCATATTTTCCTAGACGGCATACTAGGGAGTTTTCAAATTGTTAAGGTATGTATGGGTGGTATCATGGTGGTATGGGACGCTAGTGATCCCTCACATATATTATCTTATGGGATAATTTGGGCTCAATATTGTTGCTTTGCTTACATCACTTAGCATGTTGACCTCAACATTCAAAGATAATCTCATTTTCTAAATTCACTAGAAGTTAAAGTGTGGGCATTCTCTAGATAAACTTCTTTTATCTATAGCCTGCATGTTTTGATGAGGAAAATTTTGTCGGCATATTCACTTGTTGAAATCTCTTTCTTTAAAGTTCAAACAAGTTTATCTTGTTGTGTTCGGATAAGGAAATTTGGATTCTTCCTTTGGTGTTTCTCTCTCTAGTTTTGTACTTTAGGTGATTTACATAGTCAACCTGATTGTTTACGGATGGACATATGTGACTCATCGAGACGCTAATGACTCTCTACATTGATATGGGTAGCTCCGGACGTCGATTATTCCATATGCAGATGTGGGTAGGTCGGGGTGCCGACGAGATGAATCCCTGGTTTCTGTTGTTATAATGCGAGGTTTTCCTACTTTATTTCGAATGGTTTACAACGAGGAAGTTACTTTGAATGTGAATTGCTATGATCATCCGCTCGCAGAGTCTGATGGGCAAACATAGCATATGAATCAGATTGCAGAGTAGTATATGCTTCGTGCATATGTCTCTAGAAAATCATCATATTGGGAATAATATCTTCCAATGATGGAATTAACCTATAATAGTTTTAAACATACGGCTATTGGTTTTAGTCCGTTCATGCTTATGTATGGGTATCAACCCACGGCACCTATTGATGTCAGTCTTAAGGACATCGAGCTTGATGCATCGAGGTATTTCTTACGTGATATGTAGGAAATGCTGACCAAAGCTCGGGATTCTATCAAGAGTGCTCAAGATAGGGCACGGTTTTATGCTGATAGGGGACGCTCATCTTGGTCTTCTGAACCAGGAGCGTTGGTTTATTTTAATGTTCCTAAAGATTTTGAAACTTTATTTGAATTTAACTCCTAGATATTGTGATCTATTTCGATTTATACATCGGATTGACACGGTTGCGTATGAACTTAAATTGCCTCCACATGTTAGAGTTCATCAAGTCTTTCATATCAATAGATTGAAAGGAAAACTGGGAGGTGAGGATAACATAGTTACTCCTCAAGAACTCGTTGAAGTCAAAGATTTATCCTATGTTCCACATGAACCTGATAAGGTACTTGAATTCAAGGAAAGGAAACTTTGTAGTTGACTAATCCCCTGAGGTTTAAATTTAGGTGGAAAGATAGGGAAATAGAGGATTCAACTTGGGAGTCGGTTGATATTATTCAGTGTAGTTCTTCTTCTTTTCATTACAAGAGTGTAATGTTTTGAGAGAAGGGAAGTATGTTATATGCACATTAGGTGTGCATATACTAGGAGGCTAACCCTCATTAGGCTTGTGAGCATGGGAGCATGGGAACAAGCTCTAGTGGAGCATGGGTTAGGACTAACCTTAAGGGTTAAGTTAGGGTCAGGCATCCAAGGGTCACACATTGGAAATGGAGAGTCAAGAGTCACTTGAGGACCCTCCTATATAATAGGGGCATGGGGCACACTCAAGGGAGGCTTGGAGGCTTGGAGGCTTAGGCTATTGTCTCTTGTGTAGAGGTCCATATCTCCTCACCTAGCATTTCACACTATAGCTACATGCTATTGGATTGGAATTATACCTCTTGATGGTATGGGCCGTCAAGGTAGAGGTATGGTGTATTTCATTTATAAATTATGTGTGCATCCCTTGGGCTCGGGGGTGGTCGGGTGGATGACATTATACGTGATTAATGCATGTTTATGCATAACAATTATCTAGAGAGATCTTAGGGTTTTAACAGGGCCCTCCTTCACTTTGGTTGGTGCGGAGGCTACATGTTTGAGACTCATGGGAATTGTTGACGATGATGAGGCTAGAGTCTCATATGGTGCGGCTATGGTTCTCTACTTTGGTGAGGTTTGTCGATGAAGAGACGTGGGCTCCAAGGCTTTTCCTTTGAGTTCCTTGTTAGAGATAGATGGTTGCGTGGGGTGAACTTCTTTAGAAATGGTTGTTGATTGCGAGATTTTGGCATTGAACTTCGTTTGGTAAGGATGGGGTTGAAGGAGTAGATGCTTTATCCGAGTCGATCGTTGTCACAAATGGGAGGTCATTGTGTAGAGGGACTTATGTGGAAGAGGTTTGTAACTTTTTGCATTCAGCATCATAGAAATCCATTAAAGTTGGATCCTCTTCCTTGCAGTATGGTATTGTCAACTTTTTTTCATTCACCATCATGATGACTCTATCACTAACAAATCACAATGGTGCTTGGGCAGTAATAGTCCATTTATGCCCCAAGATCAAATCTACTTCCAACACATACTCAACCATAAAAAACTTACAAGTAAGGGGGTTAGTTTCAATATACATTGTATGTTCAAAGTACCCCAAACATGGCATCTTCAAGTCTTGTGTAAAGGGAATTCTTTCAGGATGTGCCACCATGAGTGTTGGTTTACCTAACAAATCCCATAGCTCGAGGGTCATGAGATCGTGTTCTCATGTTGGATAAAGTTGTTCTTGAGCTATGGTGATTTTATTTAAAATTTTCAATCCAACCAGAATCCTAGGGATCTTTTTAGTAAGATATGCTGGAAGTTCTAGCTCCTCTATGGTCTCATTCTCTCGTAAAAGCAATTGTACAATGTCTACATAAAAGGCATCTCTCCCACTTCTATGCAATCTAATCCCAGCATACATGTACTTTCACCCATCTATTGGCTGCTTCAATCCATTGTAATCTCATGCTATCATAATAGAACTTGACCATTGCCTACTTCCTCTCTCTCTTTGATCTCCTTTGTCTCTTGTGATTTCTTCACACATGCATACCTTCACATAGGGATGTTTTTATTTTGGGATAATGGGGGTGTCGTATATAGGGGAAGACCAAATTTGTCAGTCATCAGTGAAATTTGAAATGTAGGGCATGGCAAACCAAAAGGCAAATATTAAAATTCAAAGTTTGTAAAAAATTATGGGAGTTGGTATCTGCGTCGGTACAAGCACTAGTATAGTCACTGATACATTTAATTAATTATCAATGTACATACCGACGTCTATACCGGTGCCTAAAAAATTACAGAATGCCAGCGCGACTATTATTACTCTTTTGTTGAGAATTTTGGTTGGAGAAATAGGTGAAGACTCCTCACCCTTGGCGTTTGTTTTTCATGCTTCCTTCCTTCCTTGTTGCCATGGATTTACTAATTTGTGTGTGTGTATTTGTATGTTGTTGTGTTTTTGTTTTGTTTTGCAGGTTTATTTCTTCTTCTTCTTCTCTCACTACTCAAGGTAATAGTGTCAACGTGCATTGCCTTTATTTCCTTTGCCTTCCCCAGCTCTATTATGGTCAGATTTTCTCTTTGTTTGTTTGCTTGTGTTGTGTGTATTTGCAGGTCAAGTTCTTTACACAATCCCTTTCATTTTCTGGTATGGACCATAAACCCTTGCTGCTTATGTTGTTTTTTCTCTTTTTTCCTTGCATACAAGAGACCCCAAGATGGGAGGTGGGGAGATAGGAATGTAGATACTCGGTGATTGGCTAGACTTGGCTACTCCTTCCCACGGCCATGCATCGCCATAGCCAAGGCCAGGCCCTTGTTTTGCTACGACCTAAGCTTGGCTATGCCTTGCCATGGCCATGCATTGCCATAGCCAAGCCTAGGCCGAGAAAATGGGCTTCCCTTACTTAAATTCAATCCATTATTCCTTACTTAAATTCAATCCATTATTTTTTGTTAAAATTATCATGAAAATTACTTTGATCCACAAGAAATTGAAGTACGATGAGGGTCATATAAAATTTATATAATTAAATTATTTTAAACTTATACAGGCCCTCTCAGAGACCAAGTGAATTTTCTATAGAAGATTGGAAGAAATTCAAACGTTAAAATGCAATTTGACAATATGGCCACATTCTAGACATATTTGTCTAACTTCTCACCATTAGATCTTCAATTATGCGCTTCACATTTGCCAAGATCTGGGATAGAAATTCACATGTTACTTTACAAAGTAGCAAAAAACTAGCTAAATAGCCATAAAATTTCCAATACATCAAGTTAGCTCTATGCAATGTGTTACATTCATGTCCGAATTGGGATTATCATTGGACTTAGGATGCAGAAGTACTAAGCATTGTATGTGTGATACATACACTGCAGTAAAGAAAGTTGGAAAATGCAAATGCCAAAATTTCTGTGCAATGAAACAATTACTAAAATAAACTGGATTTCTGATTAGGGGGTGCCATTTGAACACCCACTATATGTATAATGTGCCCCAAACACCATGCCACTAAATTCCAAACATAACTACGAGAGATTGGACCTTTAAGTTGGGAAGATGCCTATTTTCAGGCTACTTTCAGGGCGCCCAACTATCAAAAGTGGTGAACCTTATCTTGCAACCACCCATTATCAACTTGGTACTTGACAAAAAATATTACACGTAGAGAACAAAGCTCTACATGATGAGGCTGAAGCTCAAAGGCTACGTGTGCAGAAGGAAAGAAGCATGTAGATTTGTGGGTTAAAGGAGGGTTAAAGGAGGTTTTTACCCGCTTGACCCATCAACTCGTAAGCCTCGATCATTTAGCACTTTGCATGATCGTGTTCGATTCATTGGGGATGGTAGATTTGGATATTTCTCAAGATTGAATAATCAAGCTACTATTTTCCATTATTAACACACAAATATGGCTGAAACTATGCTTGGTGTGTACAAGCAATCTGTGTAAGGACTAGAAGACCTCGTGATCTCACAAACTCAACATGTAAATGAGTTGGAAAGGCTACTTCAGTCACCTCAGGAAGAGGTAACAAAGCTTAGACGATCTCACAAACTCAACATGTAAATGAGTTGGAAAGGCTACTTCAATCACCTCAGGAAGAGGTAACAAAGCTTAGACAAACTAACCAAAAATTGGAGGAACATGCACTCCAAAACCCAACTAAAAAAAAGCACTCCTTTTGGGTTAAGAGTGAGATCTAGACAATTTAAAAGTGTTACATGCCTAGCCACACATGGGGGTGCTAAGAAGAAACGGATGCAGCTTGCTCAAAGCTACATGAATAGTGAGGGAGGTTTTTGCTTCGATAATCCTATAGATAGAATTTTTATGATCAAGTCTTCTGACATGATTGAAATGTTCAAGCTCTCGTAGTGTGCAATGCTTCAAAGGAAGGTAGTCAAGGAAGTTTGCAATGACTTTCGTGACTTGGTCTAGCCTGATAAGGTGGTCGAGGCATGTGACAAGGTTTCAATAAGCAGAAAGGGATAAAGAGCCATATCAAAGCTACTCATCCAAGGTATGAAGCCTCATCATCTTCATGTGTTCGGCCTACCTCGACTACATACCATAACAATGGCATGGCACCAATAAAATTTCGCTATTCCAGGGTTCATAGGTGAATACAAACACGTTGACGGTGTAATGATTGTAGAAAAGCCAAAAAATAAATAAACCAATATTCAAGAACGGCATGTATGATAACATATTTTACAGATGTTAGCAGGGTTCCATCAGCCATGGTGAAGTTCTATCATTAAACAATAAAAGACTGTGAGGGTAGTCTAATTTTTGTTATCAAGCTTGATGAGGCACAAACTCTCAAACATCAAAAAAATGGAAAGAATCAGTATAGGTCTGATGATCAAATCTAAAAACTATGCCCAAGGTAAGGAAGACCAGCCATTACATAACGCACAGTTAGAGATGGAACTATGGTACATAGGGGCAGCTGCTGTGCAGTGCCATATGAGAGTCATGATACTCTCAAATGGTTGTTTTGGCACACAAAAATTCCAAGTGTGATTGATACTCATAATAAAGGAGAGATGCTTGTGGTGGATGGGGTAAGAAACTTTACATCTGAGTGGCACATGAGTGCTGACTTGAAAGCATTGAATTGCATGTATGGGGTCTATGGTGGTCCTAGATGTGCAAACCCATGTCTCTATTGCATGGCAGGAATGAATAGTCTGGATTGGTACAACCCTACAATGGATTGTATGAAGCCTCCGTCTAGAGACAAGATAAAGCAAGTAATTGGTGATAAATACCAGACCAAGGCTAAAGGAAAAACAAAGATGAAGAGGGAAAGTCAACAAAAATAGCCAAATTCAAGGGTGAACCATGTATTGTGCCTAAGGATCCCAATTGGCATTCCATACTTCCTATAAAGCTAGAGAGAGTTCACATTTGTACTTTACATGCAAAAATTAGAGAACAGGATAAGCTATTAAAGCTTCATCTTGACTATGCTCATTCCATTTTGCCATCAGAGCTATCAGATGCATGTTTAGATCAATGTGAGATTTTACTCTCTAACATGGGCTTTTGTAGTGGACATGTGCAACTTAAAAAGGATGGCAAGAAATCAAGTACCATTGGTGATGTTATGTCAAATGTGTTAATGGGAGGAGCCAAAGCTAGAAGGTTCTTGTCAAAGTATGAAAACAAACAAGTTGGAACAATATGGGAATGTTGTAAATCTCTATGTGAGCACACAACTAACCAAGCTAGTGATCTAAGGAAGACAAAGCTTTGTATGAGGGTCTGGATAGAGCTTAATAATTTTATAAAACTCTTATCAAACTATGAAAACAAACAAGTTGGAACAATATGGGAATGTTGGAAATCTCTATGTGAGCACACAACTAACCAAGCTAGTGATCTAAGGAAGACAAAGCTTTGTATGAGGGTCTGGATAGAGCTTAATAATTTTATAAAACTCTTACATAAGCAAACAACTGAAGGCAATTACACAAGAGATTTTCAACATGGTGAAAAACCAAATGCACTACAAGAGATTTTCAACACATTGTACCGAAGGCAAATGCAACGATACAATGAAATTATTAAAAACTGGGTTAGTTTAACCAACACATGAACAATCATTGTTATTAACATCAATATATTATAAACACTCATCATGCTAATAAAGTGTATCTTTATGCATGACGGTGATTGAGAAGGAGAAAAAGTCAAAGTGATGTAAATTGTAATAAAAATTATTCTCAATATAAGTAGGAAAAGACTTTTAAAAAAGTCTTCTTATTTTTTGCTTCAACTATTTGTCTTCCTCAAAGAGACTCCCCTCCTTTTTGGGGCTTTCTTTGGGTAGCTGTTTACCCTCATCTTTGGATAACTATTTAGCCTCGTCTTCTTTGGGTAGTTTGCATCTGTACCTTCATAGCGTTTGGTGTTGATAGCCTCCAAGATCATGGGTATTCAAATTAGGAAATGCCTTTGCATATGCCGCATAACACAAAAAACACCCTGCCCTTCATGCCCACAACCCTAGTTCATATCCACAAATACGTATAGCTTCCTCCTTCTCTATCAACATTATCTTTTTTGCATTGTGTTGTATCCTTCCATATCCTAAATATGCTAACAGAACCTTTAAGACCATCAATAAAATGCGTGGATCATCTAAATATTTTGAGTTGTAAATAATCAGCACGCGTGGAGGTATCCTTGAAATATAGTGGCTAAGGGCCAAGTCTCTGCCCAACAAAAATTCATTTACCTCCACTTGGACCGAGGAATCCATCTTCCTCTCTTATCTCAAGCTATAAACAAACAAAAAAATTACTTTACAAAAATAAAAATCTTAAAAAAATGTTGTGTATTTATTCTTATAAATACGTTTTTGTTCTCATCGTCAACAAGTGGCCTATCCTCCAACAAGTCAATTGAACTTTATGGAGTCATCTCTTCTTCTGAGCATGGAATCGTTGGTTTCTCCCTTCCAATATTAGAAATTCCCATGCTCTCTTGAATAGCTGAAAAACTCTTCCTCTATGGGAAGAGTGTCTTCTTTTTCTTCAAATTTTCTTATGCACATTTCTATAGCCTTAGGTACACTGATGAAATTATCACCGGTTGCTTCTGTATCAAGCACTCAAAGTTCATTAGGGGCAATTATGTAAAAAAATTCGATGAAACGTGACATCCATCTACAATTAAACCAATACAATAATCCTCCCTTATATTCAACAACTTCTGGATATTTGTTAGTAGTACAAAACTTTGATTGTCCTCCTTTAGAGTGGGAAGGATGGTAGGCATGGGAGAAGGATCTCCTTCTCTCAATCCTCTATAGAAACATCCTTTTCTTCTAGAATAATTAAACTTGCTTTAAAATCTACATCATCAAAATCCCTGCTCATTATTTCTTCTTGATCTATATCCACAACCATTTCTATAGATCATGAATTTCTTCTTGATTTTGAATGTCCCCTAGAAATGCTTTAGGCTGGACATTGAAACTGTCAAGGTTGCTCTTTTCAGCATTCTCAATTCTTGATT
The DNA here is from genome assembly GCF_041138505.1 of Cibotium barometz. Lineage (NCBI taxonomy): Eukaryota > Viridiplantae > Streptophyta > Polypodiopsida > Cyatheales > Cibotiaceae > Cibotium > Cibotium barometz. The sequence continues at coordinate 31,191,399 of NC_141050.1, forward strand.
TTACATGTAGATAAAAGGCAAGCCACATGATGCTAAAGAAGCTTGCATTATTCAAGCCATCTATATGCTTGGGAATGTCAAGATACATGCCAATCCACATGCTACTTGCTTCACCTTTATTGTTGCATTGGTGTTGATATTTTTTGGATGATGGAGCTTTGGAAGGGAAAGTATAGCATGATTACATGGTAATGAAATGATGGATTGTGCATGAGTTTATGTAAAGCATTGTGAGTGATCCTATCTACATTTTTTAAGTTCAAGTCACACCTATCACATCACTTTGTACCCCACATTTTATTTAATTGAATCTAGAATGTGTGAGGGTACCTCGACATATGGGGGAGAGGCCGGGGGGGAATGCCAAGATTTCGGTGTGCCATGATTGCCTTGGAAAATTGGTACCTCGGAGGATTAGGTACCATCGCAAAGACTTGGTCCCCACCCTTGGCTTGACAGTACTCACTAAGGGGATGGGAAGGCTTGGCTACGAGATTAGAAAGAAAATCTCTCCATCAACACTCAATCTTCATCATCGGCACATAGGTTACATGAAATATGCCATTGGTCAATGTATGATGCAGCTTAGGATATGCTTTTAATTCTATCCCAAATGCCAAGGGAGCATTGATTGTTGGATTGAGTTCATTGGGAATCTTGAGATTTGGTCCCTAATACAAAGGAGACTATGCCAAAAAAATTTAGAAATTACATGCATGGATTGGATTAAGGGAATTTTTGGACACATGTAAGGTGCTTTTGGATGCTAAAGTTGCTTGGAAGAAAGGGAGGAACATGCAGGAGGCAAATGGGTAGTTAAAGAGCACTTAAGCAAAATTTACAGATTCACAAAACCTTAATTCAATAAAATCACATTCGGCATAGAGTTTAGGTGATTATATAGACTCTTGTTACTCCCTTACACCTTCCCAACAAGTCTTCAACCTCTCCATTTTTCGACACAATTTGGATCCCCAACTTGCCATTTTTTACGGGAGGTCAAACATGGGCCCAATCAGAAACAAGTTATTTGGGATAAATGATATCATAAGATGGATGCACATCATTAGGGTTTTCCAAAAATCCATAGTACATCCAAATCCGATGTCGTACTTTGACCAAAAAGTCAAAACAGTGTATATCTGCACTTTGTCTTTGGTCAAACCCTCTTAGGCATAGTTAGCACTCATCATCACAAGCTCACACACCAAATTGCATCTAAATCCGGTGAGTTTTGAATATTCTATAGCCTAATTCCTATTTTTAGCAGTGTTGTACAAACCCTAAAATAATGAATATTAGGGTTATCCAAAAAATTTCTATTCTTGCATATTTGGACACTACGCAACAAGATCTATCCATAGAGCCCTAGATCATCAATTTTTGACACCATTTAGGCCTTCTACTAGCCATTTTCCATTTCAGCCATTATGCTAAGGGAGAATCCATCTAAGCAAGGGATGTGCTTCAAGCGATAAGGGAGGACATGGAAATGGTGAATGAGGATCATGTAGAGGTGATTGGTGAAGATGATATTAATTTAAAAGGTGACAACAACAATGCAAATACGGTACATGGAACAAATCGTATGCAAATTGGGCCAAATTTACCAAATGTGGCCAATGCAAATACGGTACATGGAACAAATCGTATGCAAATTGGGCCAAATTTACCAAATGTGGCCAATGCATCAAATCAGTTGGGAGGAGAAAATGTACAAGTGAGACAGAAGGCAAGCCATACATTTTGATGGAAAGGTAGAAGAAGGGAGATGTCCAATACTAATGACACCAAAGGATTGGTATCTAAAGTGGACTGTTGGATCCACTATCGATCCGGAGTCGGAGATCATAAGTGGCGATGATGATGACGCTGTAAAGCAGCGAGTGAGAGGAAAACGTACTGTAGCTCAAAGTCCTTCGATATGGTATACTTTGGAATATTGGAAGGATTTGAGGATATGTCATCTTCTTGATCCCATGCACATATTCAAGAACGTTGGTCAAACCTTATGGCAACACCTCGTTGGCTTGAAAGACACAGCGGCTGCAAGAAATGACTTAAAGGATCAAAACTCAAAGATGAAACTCAACATGAGACAACCTACGAGCCTGCCCCATGGGTGCTCTAGACAGAAGAGCTGGAGAATATCAACAGGAAGATTCAGTCGATTCGTACGCCTACAGGATATGGAGCATCTTGTCGAAACATGTTCACTCTAGATGACAAGAGCTTGTCTGGTTTAAGAACACACGATTGGCACAATTTTGTGAAGGTAAATCTATTCAAATCTTTGAAAGCATTTATTTTCTTGTATGTTTGTTGATCGGATTAATCATGTATGTAGCATGTTCTACCCCTTGTTATTGATGGATGTACTACAAGAGGAGTCTGAGATGTGATATATCGCCTTGGATCACTTGCAAGGTATTTATCGCTCATTAATTTTTAGTATAAAATTTTATTTCATATCTTCTTTATTCAATAACATCTCTAATATCTTCTTTCTTTTACTGATAGATGGATTACATCTAAAGAGATTGTGAAAGGGTCAATTCCACAAAAGAAGCGTGAATGTATAGAGCTTCTTTGGTTTGCTGAAAAGGAATTTCCAACCTCCTTTTTTGATATCCAGGTTCATCTTCTAATCCATCTAGTAGACGAGATAGAGCTCGCTGGCATTGTCAGCACTCGATGGATGTTTTGGGTCGAGAGGTTTATGGGAGTATTGAAAGGTTATGTATGTCAAAAAGCAAGACTAGAGGGTTCTATGGCGGAGGGATGGATGCTTGAAGAATGCATGTATTATGTTTGTGAATACCTTGAGAAAACCGATTCTGAAGCTCCACGCATATGGACAAATGAGTCGTCTTCTACCATGTATGACGAGGTATTGTCCGGTAAGGGAGTCCCTTTTCGACTTAAGATCCAAGATAAATTGGATATTTCTACTTTCATTGTCTATAATAGCGAATGCATGCAACAATTCGTTGATGAGTACGAGGAGGAACTTGCAAGCAAACGAGTTGGTAGACGTAAAAAGAGGAGATCCAGACGTCAAACCAATGTAAATAACGACGGGGATGTACCTACTTTCATGGATTGGTTATACACCCGTATGCAACGTGCGGTTAGTGAGATCATGAGACAATCTCTACGGAACAAAGAGAGTTTATGATCGGGTGTGAAAAACAGGTAACTTGTTTGGTTTTGAAAACTCCGAACTAAACAAATGAATCTCAATTTTTTTTAAAAAAATTATGTTTTGGTGTAGGCTGGAATGTATACCAACATGTGGACAACATCTTCGGATAAAATCTATTGACGAGTTACGTCTAACTCAGGATTCTTGCATTACATCTAGTTACCTGTTTCCTCATGAAACATCTGGCAACATAGAGATGCCCATAACTGTAGGTCCCTCTGTTCCTTTCTAGCAGGAAGAAAAACTGTAGGTCCCTCTGTTCCTTTCTAGCAGGAAGAAAAATAATCTGCTCCATGAGCACGCTGTCGTGCCATGGCACGTCTATGGTGTGAAACCATGCATGTGAGGCCATCAAATGCACATCCAGATGCATGGGGTTAAGTGCCATGACGAGTCATTATATGATGCCATGTACATATGTTCATATTGTAAATGAGGATCATTAAGATGAGCTGAGGCTGAGCCAGATCTAGGAGTTTTTGTATATGAGTGTGGTGGGTGATGGTTCTGCTGTTACTCAAAGCTCATGGGCAAGTTAGAAACATCCAGTTATATATGATGGCATGAGTGGCACGCCAAAGGGATAGATTAATGATGTTAATGGCTTCCCATGTGCATAATGTGTAGTAGCTTCTTAATGGTATCGATGGGTCAAATCAGTGAATACCTCTTATGGAATGCAAACATGAGGGCATGCCAATGCACAAAGGAATGTATTTATGAAGACATGGGAAAATACTTGAATGAACAATTGGGAATTCTATAAATCACATGGCCGATATGATGATTTATAAACTATGGAGGCATCAAGAGTAATGGAGATTCAATGGACATTACAGTGCCGAAGAATTTATTGAATGCCGGGGAATAAAATTAGATGAACTACTTTGCATTGAGAACCTTACCTTAATGCTAAGGTTAGGAGTATTACACTAAGGGGGCAGCAGACGTGGAATAAAAAAAAAAAGCGAATGTTTTTCTTTTATTGAGATTTTCTGGATATTAAATGGAGGCAAGCGCAGCCCTTTGAAAATGGAAATGCCGATTCTTTAGCTGCAAAAGTTTTTGAGGCACCGCATTTGTTGCGGGAAAAAGAAAAAAATCAGAGGGTAATAGGAGGCGCATAACAGAGTTTGGAGGGAACGTCTGCAGAAAGCGCAAACCAGAGTGTTGTCGACCAGACATTTTCATTTGAAGGCTACATCTTCTGTTCATAGCTTGTAGGTGTTAGAAATGAAGGGTGAATCGAGTACTACATGAAGATATACTTTTTGGAAAAACCATTTTCATAGTCTGCGCTGAAGCGACTGCTGCTTCCCGCGTTTCTCCATCGCATAATCAGCTTTGAAGCGACTTTTTGAGACTAGCAAAAATAAAATCAAAGTGTAAATCCACTCAAACGTTCAGATAAGTTTATTTTTTTTACTACTTTATTTGATTTAGGAAAGGCGTATGACTCATAAATCCTTAAAGGATTTGGAAAATGAGTAAAGCTTGGTGAACAAGCTAATGGTTTTTGGAACTTGATGTTTTGTGGGAAAAAGGTATCCTCTTAGCACATTTAAATCACGGGAAGTTGGTCTTGCTTTTGCTTGATTGAGTTTTGGAAATCATGAGCATGTTATGCCATCTTTTGCTTGTGAGATGTTAGAATATTAAGGCAGGTTTTCAGGTGACTAAGAGCATCTTGAAATGATGGTTTTGATGGCACTGGATGTAAAGAATGTAAATGGTCACATGTATATTGGAAAAATTTGAAGGTTTTGTTATGCCTACATGTGAATGGTTCAAAGGATTTGGAGAAAGGAGTCAGTGAGTAAAGGAACAAACACTTGGTATGCAATTTTGTGCAATCATCAGGATGAATTCAAGGATGTATTGAGGTGAATCAACACATGTATATGTCATTGAAAATGGTGATGTTCAATACTCCTTGGGAAAATTTGTGTGTGAGTTTCCTTGTTAGATTTGGTACCCACTCTCACAGCTAGAAGTCTCGTACTTTCCTGGCTGTACGGCACACATCACGACAGCTTTTTGGTGAGCCCGACGTGAAACTGCTGGGGTGAGAGTGTGGTGAAATATATAGGGAAGCTATGGCTGAGAATTCTGAGGGTCAGGGGGTTCATTTTGACCCCGGAGTTATGAAGATGTTTCAGATGTTTACCATGTACATGCAACAACAACAAGCTGCTGAAAGAGGACAAATTTCCACGACCAAAGCATTACAATCAATTGTGAAAAAGATGGATCAATTTGATGGGAAGGACATTACAAAGTACCTGCGCAATTATATAAAGGAGATGGAGCTAAACAGGGTGACTGAGGAGGATATGGTTCGAAGTTTCGAGCTGGTATGTGTTCCTGAAATAAGAGAGTGCATAAGAGGATTGCAGACAACACATGGTGGCAAAAATTGGGAAGAGTTCAAGCTTGCTTTAAAGGATGAATATTTTATGGAGGATTCTGAGCGAGTGACCAAACGAACTTTCTTGGAATGGGTCACAAAATCTAAAATGGGAATTTTTGCCACAGAATTGCTAAGAGAGTTTGAGAAGCGCTATGCCCAGCTATCAAGGATAGAGCGTGCAACTTTGGACAGAGAAAAAACAGAGCTCTTCTTACAAGCAGCTGGGAAAGATCTCCAGGAGAAATTGGAAATCCTCCTTGAGGATAAGGATACAGAGTAGGGATTAAAGAGTGATTGGAATGATGTTGAGGATGCAGTCACTATGTTAGCAAAGCGGCAACGGAGGAGGGATAAAATGGTGATGGGCTCTGCAACCCCCATAACTGCTGTTACCCCTAAGAATCTACCCAAACCAGCTGCTACAATTCCAAAGGTAGATGGGCCGATGGATGAGCTTATCAAGGGTATGCGTGATCTAAAATTGAAGATGTCCAGGATTGAAGAAAAAGGTTTACCATTGGGGCAGGCTTCTATGCAAAGGCCTCAAAGCAAAGAAGGGTTTACATATAGATGCATATGGTGTGATGACCCAGAACATGCAAAGAAGGATTGTGCTAGCTATAAAGAAGCTCTCAAAAATCAACTTGTGTTTTTCAAAGATGGGAAAATCCATCTTACAGAGACTGGTCTTCCATTGAGTACAAACTTTGGGAAAGGAGGGATGAAAAAGCTGGTAGAGGATCCAAATGTAAGGGTAACTATAGGGGATGTGAAAGATGATCAGAACTTCTTTGTTCAGGAGATGTCATCGTATCCCCTCATTCTTGGGCAACCCTACATTACAGCTGTAAGGATGGAAACAAAGGTTTTGGATGATGGTTCAGCATATGCAAGAATAAGGAGTAAAGATGGCAAAAAAGCTGTTCAGTTTTTGACAGTTTGTATTAACCATGAAAGGAATCGTGAGTCTCTTCGGGCACAGTCACTTCCAAAGATAAATAGAGAATTCATGAATTACAGGGAGATGAGGGATTTTGGCCAGGTGCCATTGTAAGGCGGGATTCCAATGGTACAAGGAAAAATGAGTTCTCGCAGGACTCAATCAATGTAAATAGTTTTTCAGCAAATTTTCGGGGATTCTCCAGCTATGGGTCACCGGTTTTTGTAAAAAGCAAGGATTTGAAGCATGGCATGCGAAAACATATACAACATGAACAAAAAAGTTTTGAGCAGTGTGGTCTTTTGGGGAAGAATGAGTTTATTTCAGGGGTGCTTGATGAGGTGTCATTTGTAGATACTATGGATGTGCTTTTTGATATGGGAAGAGCATGTTTACAGGGTGGAAATGAAATGATAGAGGTGTCATCTGTGGAGATGTATGATATAATCCAGGAATTTGAGGGGGTGGAATGTAAAAACATGAATTGTGAGATGGATGCTCATGTTGATACAAAGTACAAAACAGTTGCAAAGAAGGTGAAACCAGTTGCCTTGCCCTTGCCACCAGGAAGCAAGGAGAAGATAGATGAAGCTTCTATGCAACCAAATCTTAGAGATTCGAAGAAAATTGGGCATAAATTTACTCAAGAAACTCTAAAAGAGCTGAAGATTGGTGAGAAGGATTTTCTGTTGCCAGTTGAAAGGGAATGCTTTGAGGAGATGCTTGTAAAACATGGGAAAGCCTTTGCTTTTCAGCCGCATGAGATAGGCTGTGTTGATCCAAGTGTAACAGCACCAATGGTGATCTTTATTGTTCCACATGTGCCCTAGAACCTGCGGCCAATTCCAGTACCAAAGGCTCTCTTGCCAAAATTGATGGAATTACTAAAAGAAAAGATCAGGATGGGAATCTTGGAGCCATCATGTGCCCCATATTCCAACAGATGGTTTACTGTACCAAAGAAAAATGGGACATTGCGCTTTATTCAAGACATGCAACCTGTAAACAAAGTCACAATCAGGAATGTGGGAGCAGGTCCGATTGTAGATGAGTTTGCAGAAGCATTTGCAGGAAAAGCTATATACTCTATGGGTGATCTGTATTCGGGATATGATCAGTTCCAGCTGGATATACAAAGCAGGGACTTGACCACAATGAGAACTCCTTTGGGATTAGTAAGGATGTGTACCTTACCACAGGGAGCCACCAACTCAGTGGCACATATGATGAATGGAATGAATAAAGTCTTACGAGACTTCATACCACAAAAAACTATGCCATTTTTGGATGATGTGCCAATAAAGGGCTGTGATGAGAAAGACAAAGATGAGGATTTGGATTCAAAGGGGTGCCGCAAGTTTGTGGCAAATCATATAAAGGATTGTGACATGATTCTATCCAGGCTTGAAGAAGTGAATCTTACTTTATCTGGGCTGAAATCAGTATTTGGAGTTGGTGAAGTGCTAATAGTGGGACATCTTTGTAGTACTAGTGGACGCCGACCTTGTCCAGCCAAGATAGATGCAATACAAAGAATGAAAGAGACATGCATTAATGTTACAGAGCTGAGGAGATTTCTTGGAGCATGTGTCTTTTATGTTATTTGGATCCCACATTATGCACATGTAGCAGATCCTCTTTATCAACTTTTGAGGAAAAATCAAAAATTTCTGTGGAGTGCAGTACATATTAAAGCTATGCGGAAGCTGAAATGTTTGCTCCAATCATCACCCACTCTGAGAAAGGCAGATTATGAGTGTGGCAGGCCTGTGATTGTTACAGTTGATACTAGTCCTACTGGGATAGGATGGGCAGTAGGGCAAGATGATGAGGATGATCATAGGTATGTAATTAGATTTGGAGCAAAGGTATTAAGCTTTCGGCAATGAAAGTACCCACAGATCAAGAGAGAGTTATGGGGAATAGTCACTGCTCTAAAATGTGAAAAAGAGTATCTTATTGGGGCATCTATACTTGTGGAAACAGATTGCTTGCCACTTCTTGGGATGATAGCAAGTTGTACCACTCCAGATATTGCTATGCTTAGGTGGATTGCCTATATCAAGTCACTAAATCCTGAGTTTGAGCATATTGCAGGAAAAGATAATCCAGTTGCAGATATGCTATCAAGAGCCAGGTATGAAAAAGAGAAAGAGATGATAAGTGACATTGATGATGTGGGTACAAAGTTCTATACTACAGCATATGCAAAGGGGGACCATACTTGCCTATCAAATGCACTTGAGTCTTTTATTGAGGAAATATATGAAGGAGATTGGTTGCTTATTGGTCAATATTTGAGTACTCTGACAAGGCAAGAAAATTGGTCTGACTCAGAATTTAAGAGGATCCGCAGAAAAGCATATGGTTATTTCCTAAAGGATGGGTACCTCTGGAAGCATCCTAAGCAGAGGAATGCTATGCCACAGAGAGTCATATGTGATAAAGAGACTCAAGGAAAGCTTGTGAAAGAATTCCATGAGAGTCTCTGGGCTGGACATAGAAGTGTGTGGGCCACCTTTACCAAAATAAAGGAAAAATATTGGTGGAAAGGAATGTACAAGGATATTTCCCAATATGTGGAAACATGCATGGTATGCCAAATGTACTCAAATGTGCGGCATCGTGATGGCTTGCAACCAACCTACCCACCTGCCATGCACTATAAATGGGTAGTGGATCTAGTTACAATGCCTTTGGGAATTTGGCAGATGCGGTATATAGCACTTGCAAGAGAAGATTTGACAAATCAGGTAGAAGGGCGTGCTCTTAGAACAAAGAGTACGGAAACAGTATGCAAATTTCTCTTGGAAGATGTGATCTGTCGGTATGGTTGTGTTGGGAAAATAACAGCTGATAGGGGTGAGCTAGATGTTGAAGAAGCAAGGGAATTCTTCTCTAGAATTGGTATCAAACTGTCCCTAACATGTGCTTACAATCCTGAGGGCAATGGGAAAAGTGAGCGAGGACATCCTCCAATCATTAAAGCTTTGGCTAAGTCATGCAGAGAAAGAATGCGAGAGTGGCCAAAGCTGCTACCATATGCCTTGTGGGCTGACCGTACAACTCATAGCTTAGTGAGACAGGATACATGCCTGCAAAATTGATGTATGGTCAGAAGCCAGTGATGCCAGTTGAAGAAGCAGTTCTAACTTGGAATGTATTGCCCTGGGTGGAAGGATTGAGCAGAGATGACCTCCTTGCATTGCGAAAAAGACAGTTGGAGAGGAGGCCTGAAGATGTAGAGCTTGCTAAAGCTCGCTTGAAAGATGCAAGGTTGAAAAATAAAGAAAGATTTGATAGTAGACACAAACTCCGGCCAAAACCTATTGAAGAAGGTGATTGGGTTCTAATGTATGACAGTAGCCTTGACAACCAATTCACTGTTCAAAGAAAATTTGCAAAAAGATGGTTTGGCCCTTACATTGTCAAGCATGTGCATGGAAATGCCACGTATACTCTGTGTGAGCTTGATGGAACACAAATAAAGAATCTTGTGGCAGGCAAAAGAATCAAGATATTTAAAAGAAGGCATGATAATGATCCTTTTGATTCACAAGAGACTCAGGATGAGAGGCTTGACACTGGTAGTATGGATATGGTTGAAGAGGAAGAGAATGATCTTCCTGGTAATGCAGAAGATGAAGACGACATCCAGTTATATGTGGACCTTGATGATGATTTGGCACATACCAGAGGATGTGCAGGTTTAGAGGGGGTGGATGTCGTGCCATGGCACGTCTATGGTGTGAAACCATGCATGTGAGGCTATCAAATGCACATCCAGATGCATGGGGTTAAGTGCCATGACGAGTCATTATATGATGCCATGTACATATGTTCATATTGTAAATGAGGATCATTAAGACGAGCTGAGGCTGAGCCAGATCTAGGAGTTTTTGTATATGAGTGTGGTGGGTGATGGTTCTGCTGTTACTCAGAGCTCATGGGCAAGTTAGAAACATCCAGTTATATATGATGGCATGAGTGGCACGCCAAAGGGATAGATTAATGATGTTAATGGCTTCCCATGTGCATAATGTGTAGTAGCTTCTTAATGGTATCGATGGGTCAAATCAATGAATACCTCTTATGGAATGCAAACATGAGGGCATGCCAATGCACAAAGGAATGTATTTATGAAGACATGGGAAAATACTTGAATGAACAATTGGGAATTCTATAAATCACATGGCCGATATGATGATTTATAAACTATGGAGGCATCAAGAGTAATGGAGATTCAATGGACATTACAGTGCCGAAGAATTTATTGAATGCCGGGGAATAAAATTAGATGAACTACTTTGCATTGAGAACCTTACCTTAATGCTAAGGTTAGGAGTATTACACTAAGGGGGCAGCAGACGTGGAATAAAAAAAAAAGTGAATGTTTTTCTTTTATTGAGATTTTCTGGATATTAAATGGAGGCAAGCGCAGCCCTTTGAAAATGGAAATGCCGATTCTTTAGCTGCAAAAGTTTTTGAGGCACCGCATTTGTTGCGGGAAAAAGAAAAAAATCAGAGGGTAATAGGAGGCGCATAACAGAGTTTGGAGGGAACGTCTGCAGAAAGCGCAAACCAGAGTGTTGTCGACCAGACATTTTCATTTGAAGGCTACATCTTCTGTTCATAGCTTGTAGGTGTTAGAAATGAAGGGTGAATCGAGTACTACATGAAGATATACTTTTTGGAAAAACCATTTTCATAGTCTGCGCTGAAGCGACTGCTGCTTCCCGCGTTTCTCCATCGCATAATCAGCTTTGAAGCGACTTTTTGAGACTAGCAAAAATAAAATCAAAGTGTAAATCCACTCAAACGTTCAGATAAGTTTATTTTTTTTACTACTTTATTTGATTTAGGAAAGGCGTATGACTCATAAATCCTTAAAGGATTTGGAAAATGAGTAAAGCTTGGTGAACAAGCTAATGGTTTTTGGAACTTGATGTTTTGTGGGAAAAAGGTATCCTCTTAGCACATTTAAATCACGGGAAGTTGGTCTTGCTTTTGCTTGATTGAGTTTTGGAAATCATGAGCATGTTATGCCATCTTTTGCTTGTGAGATGTTAGAATATTAAGGCAGGTTTTCAGGTGACTAAGAGCATCTTGAAATGATGGTTTTGATGGCACTGGATGTAAAGAATGTAAATGGTCACATGTATATTGGAAAAATTTGAAGGTTTTGTTATGCCTACATGTGAATGGTTCAAAGGATTTGGAGAAAGGAGTCAGTGAGTAAAGGAACAAACACTTGGTATGCAATTTTGTGCAATCATCAGGATGAATTCAAGGATGTATTGAGGTGAATCGACACATGTATATGTCATTGAAAATGGTGATGTTCAATACTCCTTGGGAAATTTTGTGTGTGAGTTTCCTTGTTAGATTTGGTACCCACTCTCACAGCTAGAAGTCTCGTACTTTCCTGGCTGTACGGCACACATCACGACAACGCAGCCATGCGAGCTTGCATCACTCCCATGCCAAGAAACATATCCAGGTGACCTTATACTTGTAGCCAATAACCCATGTACATAGTTGAATTTGCAGCCAAACAAAGATAGCCCATAAACTGTCCTCGAACTGATGTCAAAACAGTCCCGAACCAAAGTAAAGAGAAGCTGAAAGTTCCATCAATTGAACGCTATCGACATGATGTCTATGTTCATGAAAAACCAGCCCCTGTTCGCCTTTATGTCCAGAGAAACCAGCCCTCTTGCCACCTAGGAGAAGAGCATGCAACCCTGAGTGCCTGCAGTCCAGCCCTCCTGTGTACCAAGCGAGAGAGAGAGAGAAAAGAGCATGTGCCACAGCTTCAGCCCTCCTCCTACTATTCAGCCCTCAACTTTTGTGCACATAGAAAAACACCCAAAAACAGGCCGCCAGCCCCTCCACATAAGCATGTGTACCCCTTTAGCACTCAACCCAACTAGTAGCAAGTGGGGTAGAACCCCCACTTGCAGTTCAGCTTCTGTGTGGGCCACCTGCAAACAGCCCGACAACCTGATATTCGACTCTTTGTTTAGTCCACGTGTAGTCTAGCCACGTGCAATCCAAGCTGACAGTCGCCAGAGAGAGAGAGAGAGGTTCAGTCGGCCCTGTATGTACTGCAGCGCTGCCTCTTTCCAGAGAGAGAAAACGCACACCCTCCTCTGCAGCCCTGAAGCACACCTGCAATTCAGCCCACCTCTTGTTCTGCAGCCCTGCGCAGCTTTTCACCAAAGAGAGGGAGAGACCCACACACAGTTCAGCCCCCTGCGCAGCAGCCTTCTCCAAGAGAAAAGCGCACACTCTAGATTAAGTAGGCGCCTCCCAAAAAGCATGAGAAAGAAAAAAAACACATCCTCCAAAAAGTGGAGTAGCCTGCCAAAATAGCTTTTGGGCCACCCAAGGTTTTAAAACCTTTATAACTTTAATTTTTGCCCACCAAAGGTTATAAAACCTTTTTAAATTAAAGTCTCTTTGCCCCCTTCACACTTGGGGTTGTCCACACATGGGCTTCCTTTTTAACTCCAATCTGATGCCATTCACACTGTCCACCACGTCCCCGTGCACACCTGCATACTGTCCAAAGAAAAACACAGGGTTGTGACACACAACACAACTAAGCTTGGGTGCCATCAAGTTTGGCGTTCTAGAATGTTGCATTGGATCGTCTCAAACAATGGCATGATTAACGTAGAGGACGAGCACAATCAACAAGAACATTGGAATACTTGTGTATGTTTCATTTTTGGTGAGTATGGGGATTTCATGGAACTCAACACAGTCCCCACTACACCCATGCAATGGTTACTAACATGGGAGCATCAAATTGATCAAAGCAGTCAATCGTTTTACCCATGGACGGTACTAGCTCATGTAAACCCAATAGAAAACCCAACACAAAAAGAGGTACAGGTCAGGTCGCATGCGGAATCATGCAGTCAAAAACAAGCTCACTGGAGGCTATGGAATGCACAGGAAAATACAGGCTATGCCTGATTGCCTGGATCAATACATACATACACCGGCAAACCACAACAGCATACTATCAGCCCCCACTTAACATTGAATATTACAAATGGGGAGCCACCTGCATGGGATATCCAACAAGCAGCCACACACAAGATATATAGGAGACATAAGCCCGGAGGACATGCTTACATATGTCACACAATTGTATGTACATAAAGATGCCAAAGGAATGCCGGACATGTGCAATAACACTCAGATAGGAGAATATTTAGATTTCAAGATGGTTACAAAAGGCATAAAAAAATTAGCCAATGGTAAAGCACCCGACACGCTCCATTTTAATTCGGAGATGCTTAAATGGACAGGTAACCGGACACGGCAATGGATATGTGGGCTTCTTAATAAAGACATCACACAAGGGCTGCCCATAGATTGGCAAAAAATTGGATCAAAGCACTATTCAAGAAAGGAGATGCAAATCAGCCCACTAACTATTGCACTATCATGGTGGGGTCTTGTATGTCAAAACTCTTGGGGAGCATTCTGGAACAAACCATAAGCTCATGGGCAGATATATATATATATATATAGAGAGAGAGAGAGGGAGAGAGAGAGACGAACGCTCTCTCTCTCTCTCTCTCTCTCTCTCTCTCTCTCTCTCTCTCTCTCTCTCTCTCTTTGCTTCGCTTCTATCTCTTCCGCCGCGCCTTCTATCTCTTTGCTTTGCTTCTCTCTGCGCCCCCGTATCCCCACCCGCCTTCTCTCTCTGCGCGTCTTCTCTCTCTCTCTCTCTCTCCCTCTCTTCGCTGCTACTGGTTTCGCTCCACTTTCCCACCCACCCCTGGTCAGGCCCCCAAGGCAGGAACATAACTCTCCCTCCCTCTCTCTCTCTCTCTCTTTCCCACTGCCCATCTCTCCTGCTACTCATACGCACCTATGCACCTATTGCCCACCTGCGCACCTTAGTTGTAGGGTAGGGTTGTAACCCACCTCCAAGCACGTAAGGGCTTGCACCTCATGGGGGTGGGGTTCTGAAGAGCAACCTCTCAAACAGTCTAGCAGTTTGACATGGCCAGCAAGAAAACCTTCTCCGAAGAAACACTTATCTCCCCTCCTACGAAAAACCATCACCATGGGAGCAGTACCTCCTGAGCATGATTCAACATCTTCAGCAAACAAATTCAGCCTTGCAAAATGAACTACATCAGACAAAACAACATCTTTCAACCCTTGAGAAACAGATTAAGGAACAACAACACGAAAAAGAAAACAAGGAGGAAATCACACAGGTAAATTTACTTGATCCACAGCCTTAAAAAATTCTCATTAAAGAAGTAATATCACAGATTAATGAAGAGAACGAGCAGCAATGGATTGCAAAAGAAATTAGGGTGGGTGGTTTGTCAGAGGGTTGGGAACAGGTGGAGATATCGGAGGGACGAGGAGATTGCGAATGATACTTATGTCCTGGAATGCGAGATTCTACAAAGAAAGCTGTGCAGAGTTATCCCTTTCATCGACATTGGAAAACATGTGGTTTTGAGGTACGCAGATATGAAAGACAAAATTAAAGGTCACTTAAGGGAACGAAGGTGTGGATGGCAGATGAACTCACAGCGACACAACTAAAAAATAGGAAACAAGAACTCAATAAAGTATACGAAGCAAGGAAACAAGAAAAATGGGTAGTCTACCATAGAGGTAGAGCTGTTATTTTGCAGATTTCAGGACAACCAAACATGGTAGTAATGAAGAGTAGCTGCTAGAGAAATCCTTCATGTTATCTAGGATTCTCCTACGGTCATGTAGGGAATTTAAACTATTTTTAGTTTTATCTCTATTTTCATTTTGTTGCCCCCAAAGTGGAATGTAATCACATGGATGTATCTGATTAATCACATGAATGTAATCACAGGACGTTAATATAGTTTTCTTTCTTTCTTCTTTCTCTCTCTCTCTCTCTCTCTCTCTCTCTATATATATATATATATATATATATACACGAATGCTCTCTCTCTCTCTCTCTCTCTCCCTCTATATATATATATAGAGAGAGAGAGAGAGCGTGCGTCTCTCTCTCTCTCTATACATATATATATATATATGTATACATATATATATGTATACATATATATATATATATATAGAGAGAGAGAGAGAGAGAGAGAGACGCATGCTCTCAGTTGTCACACACATACATACATACATACAAACACACACATACATACCTCTCCGTGCTCTCCCGCCGGGCAGTCGAAGAGAAATGAGGTTCTGGGTGAGCGCGGGAGTATTAAAATGCGTAGCGTCGCTTAAGCGATAGCAAAAAAAAACATCGCATAAGCGAGGAGTTTTTTTTTAAAATTGTAACGTCGTTTATGTGACGCTAGTCAGTCTTTGCAAGCGTCACAAAAAACGTCGCTCAACAACATCGCATAAGCGATTGAAAAAAAAAGCATCGCATAAACGACATATTTTTTTTATATAATTTTTTTACATCGCTTAAGCGACGCATTCGTCATCGTTTAAGCGACGGTGTATATTTTTAACACCCTCGCTACATCCCCCAATGGCTAGTAGTGTTACTTTACTTTGAATGTGCGGATCTCCCGACAAACTACTAGTGAGTTGTGAGAGGAAGTAGACCACCTCACATCACTAGAGTGGAGTTGGATGAAGAGACTTCAAGTCATGATGCTCTCACAACTCAATGTAGAGAAACCTCTATCCTAAGATCATTATGGTCTAAGAGTAATTTGTGGCAGCACCCACTGCGAGCCCGGAAGTATAATTTTCTCTTTAGCTAGCCTTATATTCATCCCTTAAGACCTACTCGAGCAACAACAAATGTTGTTTAGCCATCAGCTCGGCCTTCCAAAAAGATTAAGCGTTGTAGAGCTTGGGCCATGCCACCATTCCAGGAGGAGGTATGTGCTACTTGAGGCTAGCAAGCCTCACCAGCTTCAAACATAGCCTCACTAGCTTCCAGGAGGAGGTACGTGTGCTACTTGAGGCTGGCAAGCCTCACTAGCTTCAGTAATCCCTTAAGACCTACCCGAGCAACAACAAATGTTGTTTAGCCATCAGGTCGGCCTTCCAAAAAGATTAAGCATTGTAGAGCTTGGGCCATGCCACCATTCCAGGAGGAGGTACGTGCTACTTGAGGCTGGCAAGATACATTTCAAGCGCCCAGATTTGTCTTTTTGACATATATAGGGGTGACACCAAGCCACCTATAGGGGGCATTTTTTAAAGTGATCTCACCCCTAAAGATGGCAATACAACAAAATAGCCCTGTTAAAATGTATCCTAAATGTCTTTCATGTCGGCACACTCGAGGTGAGAACATTTTATGGAGGCCAGGACTAGAGGTGAGGTGCCTTCTTGTTTAAGCCTTCAGAGGGCAGCAAAGCCCTTCAAAACTTCTCGATTAGGCTTGCTTGAAAATAGGTCATTGGTTTGAATTTTGTTCTAAATTTCAGACATAAATACATGTATTTGGTCATAGAAACTGATCATATAAGATTTACGAGCTAATAGAATGTTGTTTGTAATAGCCCTTATGACCTATTGCACTCTTATCAGCTCTTAAGAGAACTTATGGGCTGCCAAAGATCTTCTATAAGATTGTATCGTATGAGTTCTTATCATGAATTTGAGGGATCTTATCAACACTCATGCGTATACAAGAGTTCTTATGTTTGTAATATCCCTTATGAGCTATTGCACTCTTATGATCTCTTAAGAGAACTTATGGGCTCCCATGATCTTATATAAGATCTTATCGTATGAGTTCTTATGAGATCTTATGACATTGAGAGCTCTTATCAACACTCAAGAGTATGCAAGAGTTCTCACAGGAGTATACAAGAAGAGTTCTATACAAGATTTCTCAAGAGTACAAAAAGTCTCAAGAGCTTTTATAAGTTCCTACTAGATTGTACATGCTCTTGGAAGCTCGAAGGAGATTCTATCAGCTCATTTGGCATAAATCATAATCAAATATTATCAATTTTCTAGGTTATTAAACATTTGAGCCTAGGACATTAAAGTCTTATTAATACTAGACCTAGAAAACCTAAAAGTTTTATATATTTAATACATTATTTCAAGGCATTTGAACCTAATAGAGGTTTTTATTACCTCTCTTATGAGCTCAAATGCAAGCTAGGAGAAGAAAAGAACACTCATATCAGACTTTACCATTGCCATCGCTCAATATTTTGCATTCTACATGTTACTATAAACTTGGACTTGGGTATTTCACATTCTACATGTTGCTAAAGGTTGGATTTATGAGCATCCTTGAAAATGTAACTATGCTTTGCATAAGCCATGGTAAAAAGCTCTCTCATTCTCCAAATTGTTTAGTGTTCAGCATCATCACAAAGTTTTGTAACAATTATATACACTTGGAAAGTTCATATTCATTTCCCAACTTAACAAAATCCAACTTGAGAGTTTACTCGCAAAAAAGATTCAAATCATCAATTCCATCATGCATAGCACGGACTATGTGATGATGCCTTGCAAGAAACTAGGATTGGCCACTCAAAGCATGGAGTGACAACATGGATGTGGGTCACCATCCTAACATCTCAAGAGGGAGAAGTTCACCATGGAAAAACTTAGAGTTCCAAAAGAGTAAGTGTACTCATGAAAATGTATATGATCAAAAAGGTACAATGCCCATGAGCCCTATGTCTTATATATCCCAAGGCCCCCAAAGGTACACATGTAAATGACCCTAAGCCCAAGTACCTAGGGCCCATCTCCCATGTGCATGTGCAACCAAATCTACTTCATTACAAACCATCCCCTCCAATGATTTTATCCTCAAAATCGAAGGGTGGTCATGTACAAAACATATACAAGAGGCTATATACAAAAGCCAAAAATGCACTCATGGCCTAGGTGTATCCGCGATCAAAAACATGTCCCCACGATGCTTGCCCGGATCAAACAGAAAGGATAGGAAGATGTCGTCGACGGTGAGGATAATGATAATGATGCCTGGATCGAATGGAAATCCAAGCCATGCTTGACCCATGACCGTATCGATCCTACCTCCTCCTGGATCAAATGGATGGTGTAATGCACCACATCCACCGATGAGATGTATCCAATATCCCCCTAGGTCAAAAGGATAATGCACCCTTGCATAGAACCCTCTGGATACATGATAGTCCATATAGAACCACCCACTCAGATCATACGTGAATACATCATGATGGCATATCAATCCCACATACACAATGCTCCCCAAATGATACATTATCTCCAAAAGTGAATGCTTGCCAGACTTTGTTTGTGTAAATGCATAGGCATCCATGCACATCAAAGGAGAATGCATCAAACTCCATAGCATGCTCCATCAAATGTGAACCCATGTCCTCACTACATCTATCACCATGCATAAGTCCATAGGCATGATCCACGTCACAAGTGACTACGTGGGCATGATCCATATGTATCGCATGACCCTCATAGAGCTGACAATGATAGACTCTCCACTCATCTCTCAAGAAAGAGTCATAGACTAGGTTCCCATAGATCCTCCATAAGGTACTCAATAGCTGCTTAGTGCTAAATGCATAAGTAGCCTCATCATCGATGTCATCCACATTGATGATATCATCCACATCGATGATGTCATCCACATGCTTGTTAGCATCATAGAACTCATCCTCATCATACATAGCATGTGTATGCACACTACCATCATCCACATCAACATAGATGCTATCCTCATCACTTAGGAATGATGGTAGATGAGTCATCAACACCTACATGAGCATCATCATCAAGATGACTAATGTCACCACACGACCAAAAATGCATGTGTCTCCACCATGTGTGTAATTATCATCCTCATGTGCAAGTCCTATGTCCAATATTGCATCCTCATAGGCATGTACATCATCACATGAGTCATCATCCCTTGTGTCAACAACAATTGCATGCACATGTCTTCATGATCTCGTGGCATCATATCATAAGATGAAAATGTATCAGTCAAAGCCCCTTATGTAAGTAATCCAAGCATTTCCATTTTTTAGTTGTGTATTCTCATTGACCACCACCACAAACACATTAGTGATGACTTGTCGAGAAAGAACCGGTGTCGAGATCTCCTCATTTACTTGCTGTCCACAAATTACAGCAAGTGTCTCATCCACTTCAACACCCACAATGTGTGCATAAAGACCCACATAGTCATACTCAATGCAATGACCAAATGTGATAGTGAATGGAAGTCCTTGTTTGTCCTTATTAGTAAAGCCAACCTCTTTTAAAATAGAGTGTATAGTAGCTCTTCCATCCCCGCTCAAAGTAAGAGGTAAACCAAGAGATGGTACCAAGAATTCATATACATTGATCAATGATTTCTTGCCTTCACTAGTAGTGGCTCTACCATAGAACTTAACACATTGATTTCCTCCATCCATGGCTTGTGAAGAAGAAGGAATTTTACCATTGTTATCCTCAAACTCATCATCAAGATCTTTCTCAACATGAGGTCTTGAAGCACCGCCTCGATGAGTATTCCTCTTGAATGGAATATGAACATCACTCCTAGGGAATCTTGAGCCTTCATTCCTTGAGTTTGGAAATGCATGACCCTTGCCTTTGGGTTCATTAGATGTGTACGAAAACATCGGGTTGTACATAATACCATAAGTAGAATGAGAACTTAGGTGATGATTCTCTTTGTCTTCAACATGAGCTTGAGGAACATGTTGAGATGATCCACCCTTATGTAAATCCATGCTCTTTATGTTTTCACAAATGCCCTTAATCTCTTGCATCATGTTATTTACAAATGATTGCATCATGGTTTCCATAATGCTTTTTATCATCATCATTTGTGGCATGGCATTTGTTATAATGGTCATCACTGGTACATTTTCTCCTCCCAACTAATTTGATGCATTGGCCACATTTGCAAAATTTGGCCCAATTTGCATACGATTTGTTCCATGTACCATATTTGCATTGTTGTTGTCACTTTTTAAATTAATATATCTTCACCAATCACCATTCACCATTTCCCTGTTTTCCCTTATCTCTTGAAGTCCAATCCCTTGCTTAGATTGGCATAATGGCTGAAAATGGAAAATGGCTAGTAGAAGGCCTAAATGGTGTCAGAATTTGATGATCTAGGGCTCTATGGATAGATCTTGTTGCGTAGTGTCCAAATATGCAAGAATATAAATTTTTTGCATAACCCTAATATTCATTATTTTAGGGTTTGTTTAACACTGCTAAAAATAGAAATTAGGCTATAGAATATTCAAAACTCACCGGATTTAGATATAATTTGGTGTCTGAGCTTGTGATGACGAGTGCTAACTATGTCTAAAAGGGTTACCAAAGACAAAGTGCAAATATACTCTATTTTGACTTTTTGGGTCAAAGTCAACCACTTAGGTTTGACCATACTGTGGATTTTTGGAAAACTCTAATGATGTGCATCCACCTTATGATGTCATTTGTC
Source organism: Cibotium barometz (assembly GCF_041138505.1). Taxonomy (NCBI): domain Eukaryota; kingdom Viridiplantae; phylum Streptophyta; class Polypodiopsida; order Cyatheales; family Cibotiaceae; genus Cibotium; species Cibotium barometz. The sequence continues at coordinate 31,212,406 of NC_141050.1, forward strand.
CCAAATAACTTGTTTCTGATTGGGCCCATGTTTGACCTCTCGTAAAAAATGGCAAGTTGGGGATCCAAATGGTGTCAAAATGGAGAGGTTAAAGACTTGTTGGGAAGGTGTAAGGGAGTAAAAATAGCCTATATATTCACCTAAACTCTATCCATAATGTGATTTTACTGAATGAAGGTTTTGTGAATCTGTAAATTTTGCTCAAGTGCTCTTTTGGTACCCATTTGCCTCCTGCATGTTCCACCCTTTCTTCCAAGTAACTTTGGCATCCAAAAGCACCTTACATGGGTCCAAAAATTCCCTCAATCTAATCCGTGCATGTAATTTTTGAAAAATTTAGGCATAGTCTCCTTTGTATTATTAGGGACCAAATCTCAAGATTTCCAATGAACTCAATCCAACAATCAATGATCCCTTGGCATTTGGGATAGAATTGAAAGCATATCCTCATTGCATCATACATTGACCAATGGCATATTTCATGTAACCTTTGTGCCGATGAAGATTGCGTGTTTATGGAGAGATTTGCTTTCTAATCTCCCAGCCAAGCCTTCCCACCCCTTAGCGAGTATTGTCAAGCCAAGGGTGGGGGCCAAGTCTTTGCGCTGGTACCTAATCCTCTGAGGTACCACTTTTCCAAGGCAATCATGGCACACCAAATTCTTGGTGCTCCCCACCCCACCCCACCCCACCCCCACTCCCCCCCCCCCCCCCCCGCGGCCTCTCCCCCATATGCCGAGGTACCCTCACAAATTCTAGATTCAATTGGATTAAATGTGGGGTACAAAGTGATGTGATAGGTGTGACTTGAACTTCAAAAATGTAGATAGGATCACTTACAATGCTTTACATAAACTCATGCACAATCCATCATTTCATTACCATGTACTCATTCTATACTTTCCCTTCCAAAACTCCATCATCCAAATAATATCAACACCAATGCAACAATAAAGGTAAAGCAAGTAGCATGTGGTATCTTGACATTCCCAAGCATATAGATGGCTTGAATGTCACACCAATGATTGAAGAAGCATCAAAATGATTCCAATGGCATCCAATGGTATATGGAATTCATAAAAAAACTCCTAAACTTAAGAAGAATGGCTTGATCAATGGTCCATTTGAAGCATTAGCTTGCTTAATGACACCATTAGTGAACCTAATGATGATTAGACAAGGCTAATGACAAGCTGAAGTGGCCAATACCAAGGGATTAGGGTTTTAAATCTCAAACCCTAAATCACTTTCTAAATCAAGGAGAAATGTGTAAAATTACCCATGGTGGCAAGTTCTCATGACTTTCTACGGAGAGGAAATGTATAGGCTGAAGGTCTGTTTCTTTTACTTGTCCCATCCCTCTCGCTCAAAGTATGGTCTCTTGCCTCTCTTACCCAATGCAAATATCACGCTCACAAATCTATGGTTCTATGAAATCCTAATTATAGAAATCAAACTCACATATCTATATGGTGCTCGTATCTATGCTCAGTGTATCAAAGTGCTAACTTAATCAAATCTCTACATATAAACGCTATATCAAAGTTCCAAAAATAGATTTCATATGCTCAGTACTAACTAAACTGCCCACATTTCTATTTGTAAAGTAATAACTATATGCTTAGTACTAAAGTGCTGAAATTTCTATTTGTAAAGTAAAGTTCCAAAAATAGATCTCATATGCTAAATAAGTACTAACTAAAGTGCTCAAATTTCTATTTGTAAAGTACTATATATCAGTATCCTCTCACTTCCAAAGTGCTCAACTCAAAGTTCCAAATATGCTCGATACCTGCTTCATGAAATTTTCATTTCCAAGGGGCACCGTTTTTTGGCTCTCGTAATTTTTGGAGAGAAGTGTGCCCACACTAACAACAACCACATAATTAAATTATGCTTTTAATGCTTATAGATTAAATTGTATATAATATTATTATTAGTGTGTTTTGAGGAAATTCCAGTTTTAGACTCATATCAAAGTTTCAAAAACATTTTTTGTTAGAGATAGAGCTCAAAATCAATTTATTAAACAAGGAAGTAACCCTTTTACAATCCCACCACCTACATTTGTGTGTGTTCAATTCAAGCTATCTCCCAAAAGAAGAAGAAGAAGAAGAACTCAATTTGCTAATGTGTGACTGCGTATTCTTGTTTTTGAAATTTCCATCGGGTCTCTGAATAGCAAAAGCAACACTCCTCTCAAGATTGTGGCCTGCAAGATGAGATACTTGAGCCATCACACCTCAGAAACCTTCTCTCATATCCTCATATACTTGAAGCTTTCTGAATTAATGTTTTTCTCTAGCGTCTGCCACATCTAAAGCTTCCCACATGGGACAGGCTTGCGAGCTCGGCCCCAGTGTCACCACTCTGCCCCTTCTGCAACACACACAAGGAAATTGCATTCCACGTCTTATGGGCATGCCCAAATGCCTAGACGCTATGGAGAGGCACTAGGAGTTGGTGGCTAGAAAGCCGTATTACTCAACACTAATTTATATGGAAGCATGCGTTATTGGGAGACACCAAGCTCTTCAACCCAACCCTAGTGTGCATCTGACCTTGGATTCGCTATATTGTTCTCTATCAACTCTGAACATCTAGAAATCAGATAGTATTCCATCGATGCCCACACATGCGACGTCTTGAGTGGAAAGTTGACTCTTTTGTAGCAGAACTATGGGTTTTAAGAGGCTTGTACAAATTAGAGCTTCTAGATAGTCCTAAGATGCAGTTATTATCACCTTTGTGATATTTTCCCTTTTTGTAACTAAATCTTATTAATATGAACTCATCTTCTCTTGCAAAAACAAAAAGACTTTTTCTCAGACCCAATACGGCACCAAAATATTTTTGTGTTTCCATGAAATATATTCAGTGAAATTTTAAAAAATAAGAGTATTTTTAAAGATTTCATTTTAGTATGTAATGATTAATGCTTGAAAAAGTCAATGAAATGATGACCTCCATATCCGTTCTTTTTAAGGTAATGGAATGATGACCCTCACCCATATCCTTTCTATTTACATGCATTCACCCATATGCTTTCTATTTGCATGCATTCACCTATATCCTTTCTATTTAAGGTCTTCCAGTTCTCTATATAAAAAAAACCTTAAAAACTAATAGAAAGAAAGAGAGAAAGGGTGGGGGTAAGGTTGTATTAATTAAATGCCATGCAACTACAAAAAGTGTGTGAATATACACTTACGTAATGGAATCCACATGTTACAAAGCTCAGAATCAAGTTGAAACAACGAAGTGTTGAGAGAGACGGAGAGAGACGAGACAAGAGACACCACATACGCTCCACAAAAATGAATCATATTAGTGACAAGTCACATATATATAGGCAAGACCTAGAGTGAGTTAGGGCTAGCTATATATAGCTCCAACACCCCCACTCAAATAAAGGTCTCCATTGCGAGTAAAAAAACCCTTGGGAGCACAAGGGAAAAACCCGAGCTCCTACATATAAATGTACAATGCCACCTTAGAGTCCATGTGCAATGTGCTTCTATATACAAAGTACAAAGAATAAATGTGCATGATGTGAAGTAATGTGTGAAGTGTCCTAAAGTCTATAGGCTATGTACAAGTCTAGACAAAATTGACATGACGTGAGATGTGCTAATCTCCAAAAAGAGAGGCCGCCGCAACTCCAAGTTCTGATCATAAAAGTGTAAACCGAGCTTCATGGAGTCCTTTGGTGAGAATGTCTGCAATCATTTGATCAGTTGGACAATGTTCTACCATTATTGCTCCTTTCCTTACTTCATGTTGAACATAGTGATAATGAACTGTAATATGCTTGGACTTGCTATGTTGCACATAGTCCTTGGCTAGACTAATAGCACTTTGGTTGTCACATCTAAGAGGAGTGCTTGAGAAAGGAGAATGACCAATATCAGCAAGCAATTGTCGAAGCCAAACCAATTCACGAGCTGCTAAAGATGCAGCTACATATTCAGACTCTATAGTAGAAGCTGCTATACAACGTTGTTTCTTGCTATCCTAAGATACCAAACATCCATTGATAAAGAAGCAATTACCACTGGTGGATCGCATGGACAAGTTAGAGCTTGCCCAATCAGCATCTGAATAACCCAAAAGATTAAGAGAAGTTGATGAAGATATGTCTTCTTGACGGTGATATACAAGTCTAAAATCTGTAGTGCCCTTCAAGTACTTCAAAACATGTTTAGCTTGAGACCAATGTCTTGTAGATGGAGAGGACAAGTATTGTCCTAACAGATTTACTACAGCTGATAGAATATCAGGACGAGTGCTCATGCCCACAAATTGAAGACAACCAACAAGATTAGAATAGGGTTGATTTAAAGCTAATGCTTCAGCCTCAATATTTACAGAAGTACTCCTAGTAGAGCTTACAAGACAAGGAGTGTTTGCCGAATGTGCAGTAGCCAATCCAAACTTTTGAACAATATCTTGGATAAACTTTGTTTGACAAAAGAAGCAAAATACCATTGTTGTGATGATACCTTTGAACTTGAATACCAAGTCATGAATGGATGTCACCAAGGTCCACCATATCAAAGGCTGAGGATAAAACCTTTTTTACTTGTTGCATGAAAGATAGATTATTAGACACAAGTATAGCGTCACCAACATAAAGGGCCAATATCACAAAATGGTTATCCACACTACGCTTAATATAAAGATTTGGATTAGAGAAGCAAGAAAAACGCCCCTGCGATGTGAGAAATTGATCAATCTTGATGTACCATGATCATGAAGCTTGTTTTAGTCTATACAAAGCACGGTGGAGTTGGCATACCAGATGTTCCTTCCGAGGAATTGTAAATCCTTCAAGTTTCTCCATATATATTTCTTTCTTTAAGTCTCCATTAAGAAAAGCCGTCTTAACATCCATTTGATGTATTTTCAAATCAAACCGAGTTGCAAAAGCTAGTAGTACTACTCGAATGTTTGTACTACAAACTACGGGTGAAAAAGTGTCATGATAGTCAATCCCTGCAATTTGTGAGTATCCCATTGCAACTAAACGAGTTTTGAATTTATGAAAGGATCCATGTGCCTTTGTTTTAGTCTTGTAAACCCACTTACATTTGATAGGAGTACGATCAAAAGGGAGACTGGTGGTAAGAACCCATGTACCTTCAAGATCAAAGACTCATATTCAGCTTCCATGGCTTCCTTCCATTGTTCCTTTTGTGGAGAGGACATGGCTTTTGCATAAGTTGAAGGAGAAATAATGGTAGAACATTGTCCAACTGATCAAATGATTGCAGACATTCTCATTCAATGAAAGTTCAAAGAGATTACCATGTCGAGGAGCAACCGCAATAGTGGTGCCATCCTTTTCGATGCAACACTTTGTATTATCAAATCCAACAAATAGACCAAGATCCACAAGCCGTGCAACAAAAAGTGAGTTTCTTTGTAAATCAAGAACATATAAAACTCCTCGCAGTATTTTGGTTGAGGAAAAAGTTCCCAAATACAAGTCGCCAAATACCCATTACTTGGAAAGTTGTATTATCAGCAAGATAAACCACTTTCTTGATAGGAATTGGATGATAATTGTGTAACCATTGCAATTGATATGTCATGTTGCCAGTAGCACCACAATAAACAATAAAGAGAGAACCATCACGAATATGTAGTACCTTTTCTGGAGAGACATTATAATGAACCAAACTAACCTCTTGTGATGAACATTGTCTTCATCATGAGGATTTTGTTGGAGTAGCATAAGCTTGATTTCGAGCTTCATCATAATGCCTCTTGAAGCATCAACTGGATGAATGCCTTGTGCTCCCACAATATTCACAGGTTGCAGAAGAGGAAGAATCCCTTGATAAACGAGGTTTCTTATTTGTAATACTGTGTTCTTCATCGTACTCTCGTGCCCAACATTCAGATACCAAGTGACCAGTTTTGTCACAACAATAAGAACAACGCTTTTAAGGAAATCTCAAATGAGAAGAATTACCTCCTCTTTGGAAGCCACGAGATGTAAATTGGGAGGAGGAAGAAGAGCGTTGCTGAAATGGACGTCTCCAGGACAGCAAAGGTTGTCTCTGATTCTGTGTACTCTTGGGCAATCATGACCATTTCATGGGTTACCGACGTCTGACGATCATGACGTTGAGAATATTCAATCAAAGAAATACATGTATGCTCAAAGTCAATTCCATCCTTGTTAGATAATATAGTGACAATATTATCATACAAAGGATCCTTCACCGTATCAAGAAGATGTGTAACCAATTGAGTTCGAGGAATAGGATCCCCTGCAGGCAGAAAGTTGATTCATAATATCTTTGAATGATTCAATGTGACTAGACATGGATGTACCTGTCTTGAATTGAAGCTCGCCGAGAAGATTACGGAGATACAGAATCTTTGTAACAATTTTCTTCTTAAACATAGTGATAAGATAGTCCCATATAGCATATGACGTGGATAACGGATAAACATCTAGCATGAGTGAATCGTTAAGGGCAGAAAGTATATACCGACGAGCAGCCTTATCATCACGAGCGACGAATCTAGTGTGCATGATTAATTTTCCACTATTCAAAAATAAGACTTCGATAATAATAATATCATTCTGAAGTGGATCAATAGGTTGAGGAGGGCATGCAAGAATACTAAGAACAATATCTGCTAATTCGTCTCCTTTCAAAATATCTGCTAATTCGTCTCCTTCCAAAATATCTACCAATTCGTCTCCTTCCAAATATTAATAGCATCTTCTATTTCCAACCAGGAAATGCTTGGCCTTGAAAAAGAGGAATAGAACGCTCCCCATAAGGAAATCCGTTAACAAGTATGGTGTTTGCCATGTTGGGTTGTGAGAACACATACAAGATAAGATCGCAGAACTTGCAGACCATGTACGAGATATGAGAAACGTAGCCAAAAATAGGCATACACCAAACGACGAGCATAAAGTGATAGTGTAAGAAATAGAACGTGAACCAAAATTAGAACTCTAAAAGTGGAGACCCGTGTCTCATGCACGTAAGCAAACTTAGAGGTCCATAAAAGATGAAAATAATAATAAGAAAAAGCACCGTATTATGACACAACTTGCACGACAAGTTTTGTATCTAATTGTAGCTTGTACAGCAAGCATCCGTCTAAAGCTTTCAAGGAAAGCTTTGATGATCAAATCCTGCTTACGACTCAGAGAAAACTACCTGTTTGCTCTCACAAAGAACAGTTACCTGTTTTACTGTTTTAGAGATGCAATTTGCTTGAACTGTCCTAACTTTGGACTCAGAACTCCAATTGACAAACCGTTTTGATAGGATTTACAAGCACTGTACCATCTATGCACCAGTTACCTGGTTTTGGTTTTAAGGACGTGATTAAAAACAATTCTAATTACTACAAGTGGAGCTATAAAATCATGTAGGCAACATATAATCAAGGAACCAATCAACCCTACACAAAACTGTTACCAAAAATCAATCTTGTAAGACATGAAATCATAATCATAAATTGAACAAGAAGACGTAGATGCTTCTCTTATGATTATAATCGCTCTGATACCATGTTAAGAGATGGAGAGAGACTAGAGAAGAGACGAGAGAAGAGACACCACATACGCTCCACAAGAATGAATCATATTAGTCACAAGTCACATATATATATGCAAGACCTAGAGTGAGTTAGGACTAGCTATATAGCTCCAACACGAAGTAACCCTTCTACAAGTTGCAAAATTTGACATTATATTTGGCATTATATTCCACTGGGTCTCGGAACAATTCTTGCGTTTGACAATTCTAGCATTTGCTTTTTGCTTTCTGCTTTTTGCCTTTCCTAGCTCTTCGGTGTAAAAGCACACATTTCGCATCCAACTTATAAGAAGAGCTTCTCTGGCAGGCTCTTTACTCGACCACCCACTCTGCAGGTGATGAATATCCGTGCCCAACTAATCAGCGAGCCATTACAGCACTGGATGTCCGATGTCTCACGAGGTGGCCGGTTATTTCAAAGTGGGGAGCGGCCTGGACATCCACTACGTCTACGACAATCGCTCGCACATGCTGGAGGTGAAGGGATCCGTCCACGATATTGATGGCCCCCTTCAGCTACAGCCAAGTACTGATCGGGTGAAGATCAACTGCTATTATAACATTAATCAAGGCGTAAAAGTTCATGGCATAGGAATTGGTGGAAGAAGCCGCCATGAGGATATTGATGATGCTCCCATTGATTAGGACAAAGAAGATGAGAATTTGAAGGAAATCTCTCAACAGTGTGATGATATTGTTGAATAGGACGATCTCGTTAAGGAGCAGCAGCAAGAGTTTACGGCCAAGATAATTAATGATCATGAGATTATTGAAGATAATCATCTCCAGGAAGGAGCACTAGAGGAAATCTGCCAACAGCATGGAAGCCCAGTGCTACAGCTCCACTTGCTCGGAAATGATGAGAAGGTCGAGGTCAGCACCACCTGCATACCACAATCAAAAAAAGAAGAGCAGGATGCATGGAAGTATGTAGGAAGGAAGAAGAGAGGGAAGAAGCCCAAGAAAACAGAGAGATCCAATCCTAAACATGATACTAGCCATAAGAACAATGTTGTTATAGTACAATGCGGCAATCATGAGATTGACATCAGCAATGAGATTGAAAGCAATGCAACAAAAGCTCAAGGCAGTAGCAGTGATAGCAATGGTAAACAAGGCAGCAAAAGGCCGGCCTCACCCCCAAGCTGTGTGAATTTAGGGCAACTACAACAGGGGAAGAATGTCAAAAACCATGCCTTCTTCTCCACAGATCAGCTACTATCCTTGATGAGGCAAGCCGATGGGGAATACTTGGAATCTTCTGATGAGAAAGTTTTGGTCGACGCAGCAGTGGTATCTTGTGATTCTACAAAAGAGGAATATTCAGATGCTCTAGAAACACTGAATAAGCACAAAAAGAAAACTAACAAAAAGAAGAAGAAGTGGAACAAATATTTGGATGCAAGAGAATCTACAATAGAAGAGGAATATTCAGATGCTCTTATAAAGACACTGAATGAGCAGAAGCAACACTCCTCTCAGGACTGTGGCCTGCAAGATGAGATACTTGAGCCGCTCACACCTTAGAAACCTTCTCTCATATCCTCATGTACTGTTGGTGTTCTTAGAAGACTGTATTTTTTCATGGGAAGGTACTAGGAGAAGAAGACAAGAACACAATCATGGCAGTGGACTGAGACGAAGTGAACACTCATACCGGACTTTACCAATATTGCCATGGCGCAGGCATGTATTTTGCATTCTACAATATATTGCTAAAATGAGCATCCTTGAAAATATATCTATGCTTTGCACACAAGCCATGGTAAAAATCTCCCTCATTCTCCAAATTGCTAATTAGTGTTCAGCATCATCACAAAGTTTTGTAACAATTCATTTCCCAACTTAACAAAGTCCAACTTGAGAGTCTCTGCTCGTGAAAAAGCTTCAAATCATCATCATCAATTCCAACATGCATAGCATAGACTATGTGATATAACACACACTTGAACAAGAGTAGGTCCATGTATAAAGCCATGTCACCATACTAGTCTTTAGCACTGTGTCATGTCTTAGCTAAGAACAAATAAGATTATATAAATCCATCAGTCTAATACATTAATGGCATGTTAAGTTTCCCTTAAAAGTATAATTTTTGGTGCGGTTTTTAATAAGACAGTTCCACTGTACTAAAGAAGAAGGGCAAGGATCTTCACGTCCGCTAGAGACAGAGCTCAAATGACGAGGTTATGTACACTACTTTGAATGTGCGGATTTCTTGACAAACTACTAGTGAGTTATGAGAGGAAGTAGACCGCCTCACATCACTAGAGTGGAGTTTGATGAAGAGACTTCAAGTCATGATGCTCTCACAACTCAATGTAGAGAAACCTCCATCCTAAGATCATTCTGGTCTAAGAGTAATTTGTGGCAGCACCCACTCCAAGCTCGGAAGTATAATTTGCTCTTTAGCTGGCCTTATCTTCATCAACACAAAGTTAGCAGAGTCAGTAATCCTTTAGAACCTACCCGAGCAACAATAAATGTTGTTTAGCCATCAACTCGACCTTCCAAAAAGCTTAAGCGTTGTAGAGCTTGGGCCATGCCACTATTGCAGGAGGAGGTACGTGCTGCTTGAGGCTGGCAAACCTCACCAGCTTCAAACATAGCCTCTTTCACGGGCCAAGGATACATTTCAAGCGCCCAAATTTGTCTTTTTGACATATATAGGGGTGACATCAAGCCACCTATAGGGGGGCATTTTTAAAAGTGATCTCACCCCTACAGATGGCAATACAACAAAATAGCCCCATTAAAATGTATCCTAAATGTCTTTCATGTCGGCACACTCGAGGTGAAAACATTTTATGGAGGCCAGGACTAGAGGGGTGAGGTTCCTTCTCGTTTAAGCCTTCAGAGGGCAGCAAAGCCCTTCAAAACTTCTCGAGTAGGCTTGCTTGAAAATAGGCCATTGGTTTGAATTTTGTTCTAAATTTTAGACATAAATACATGTACTTGGTCATAGATGTGACCTTATGAAGTCATGTGAGCTCTTAGTACTGATCATATAAGATTTACGAGCTAACAAAATGTTGTTTGTAATAGCCCTTATCATTAGGAATTTTTTGGACCCAAAAAGGGCCTCCTAAAAGGATTCCTAATTTTAAGGGATTAGAGCTTAAAAAGTTGGGCTTAAGGGAGACAAAGGCTATGATGACCCCTATTTTTTGCCTTGCCACATCAGCCATACCCCCCTAGTTTCACTTTTTAAAGGGAATATTCTCACTCTCTCTTACTTTTTGACTTTTCTCATACTTTCTTACTTTTTGAATTTTTTATCTTCACTCTCTACAAACTGAATCTTTCTTGTCAGTTTGAAATCCCCTTTCTCATTAACTCCCACCATATCTCCCTTCCACATCAACAAAACATTCTCATATTTAGGTGGGCCCCAAAAAGTGATTTTTTTAAAAATTTTTACATTTTGAGGTGGAAAAAACACCACCCAACCAATATATATGAATTTTTTATCTTCACTCTACTCTACAAATTGAATCTTTCTTGTCAATTGAAATCTCCTTTCTCATTAACTCCCACCATATCTCCCTTCCACATCAGCAAAACATTCTCGTATTTAGGTCACTAGAGGTTTAGGGCCATACCGACGCTAGAATACCGACGCAAATGTCGAGCGTCGGTATGTATGTCCTAAACTTGGAGTATGGGCGGGTAATTTTCAAAAGGGAGTATATACCGACGCTTATACCATAGCAGATATCGACGCTTATACCGTAGCAGATACCGACGCATATTCCGATGCCCGTAACTTTTTTACAGCCGAGAACCTCTCATTCTCTATTTTGCAAGGCTTGGAATGTCAAGACAAGGTATGCGTGTCTTTCCCCTCATCTCCCTCAGGCGTTCGCCTTATTCCATCATTCGACCCACTCTTGATGTGTGTGTGTGTGTGTGGAGAGAATTAGTGAAGTGTGTGTGTAGATCTCCCTCTCTCTCCTTGGGCGTTTTGCCTCTCCCCATCTCCTCATCTTCTTATGTGTGTGTGTGTGTGTGTGTGTGTGTGTGTGTGGAGAGAATTAGGGAAAATGTGTGATGTGTGTGTATATCTCCTTCCCCTCTCTCCATCCTTCTTCTTACCTTCTTAATTATGTTTGGAGAGAGGATTTGTATGTGTGTGTTGTGAGAGATGTAGAGAGTGAGAGAGCTTGTGTATGTGCATCTATTACTAATGTATGCAATGTGTGTGTAGGTTTGTTCCTCCCACGTGTGTCCTAGCTTGGAGATCTGCTTCGAACGTGCACTATCCAATCCACATTTGAGAGGTAAGCACATTACCAATTATGTTGTTTTATTACTTCTCTTTTTGTTATGTTTTAATTTGTTCTCAATTTGTAATTATTAATTGAAATTATGAGTAGTTTTATGCACATATATGCTAATATTAGCATATATGTGAGTGCATAAGAAATTAATGTATGTGCTTATTTGTCTTTACACACACACACATACACTTTGCAAGTGAGTGAGAGAGAGAGAGAGAGAGAAATTTTCTTTTTGGCGCATACCCAAGGCGTTTCAGTCTCTTTTTCGACTTGAAATCTAATGTCTAAGACATGCATGTCAACGCTATGTCTATATGTATATACTCTAATGTATATGCCTAAAGCACATATCCATAAGCTAATGTATATGCCTAAACATCACTAATGTATACTTGATCTCCCTCAACGGCTAGGGAAAAGAAGCCCATTTGACGCTTTAAATGTTATTTTTAAAATCTCCCTCACGGCTGGGGAAAAGAAGCCCTGTTTTATGGTTTACATAATGCTTAATGATTTGTGTAATGCGTAATGATTTGCATTTAATGAGCTACATATACATGTTATCCTGCTAGATGGAGCCTCTCAATCTTGAAGAGAGAATAGCGCGTGTCCATGTATGCGACGTAAGTACCAAATATTTCGAAAACGAAGGATTTGCAACCAGCATATTCATGACGCTGGCATATTTCCAATGGAGCGCTTACAAAATTTACGGTTTCAATCGTACAACCAAGCAAGTGTGCAACCACATCTTGATGACATTGTGCCTATGAATTCTTATCCCTAACAAAGGATGAGAATATTAAAGGAGGGAGTGACAGATGGAGCTCAATTAACAGCACCCGAGGGAATGGAAGAAGGTCCAATGGAGGAAATGTTGGATGCCTTTCTCGAGCAACAAGAAGGTGTCTTCGAGGAGCATGAACATGAAGATCATCAACCACGACATTCTCAACGGTCAAATTATGAACCAGAGGAAGAGGTCATGTATAAACTTGCACGCCTTCCACTATACAATGGTGCCACTATACAATGGTGCCAAGATATCTGTATTGCGTACATCTCTTACGATGCTAAATTTACATTCAATTTTTGGATGGTCTAATACAAGTGTCACACTGAACTCTTCAATTACCACCACTCTGGAGCTGGTGTGTCACATACTCATAACGTTGCCATGGCACTATCTCTTGGTCACTTGTATCAAGATCTACCATCTGTAGATGTGCAAGTGAACCACATGATGTGCAATTGCTCTCCACACAAGGCATCCTATGGAACTGGGCATCCTCCGTGCGTGCACACAAAAGAGAGTGGATGAAATCACGAGGACTACGAGGCAACTCTCTATGCCCACTAAGAGAACGAAACACATCATAAAAAAGTTTGAACTCAACATGGTAGCGACAACATGTGTCACGCTGACGTGAGTACCCCACAAACCAAGGCTTACACCCCTAAATGACCTTTGCCCAATTTTAAGCTCTGGATACAAAGCCACAAACTAAGAATACAACTCAGTTTGGGTCATTTCAAGAAAGCAAGCACCGTGCTCACTGAACACTCCTCTTGTCACTCTCTTACGCAAAGCTTTCTTGAAAGCTGGCGAGGCACGACAATTCTCCTCCCAAAAACTTTCTAAGGTTCTAGTGGTTTCATCTAGTAGGCGATCATGCCTAGCTACACGACCACTACTCGCCCACAAAGCACCAACCTCATTGGCATCTAAACTTTGTCATCAGACCCAACTCTAAGTGCGTGTGGTGCCATGGAAAGGATGCGAGATGTGGCACTAACCTTACCCTTCATTTGGGAGGTACTTATGGCTGCCACAATAGTCCGTCGAGCAACCAAAGCGTCTGCATAGTTCCTCTTCTTGTTAACTATATAGGAATGATGAACACTTTGTAGCACCGCCATGCCAGCTCTCCTCTCTCTTTGACCTACAATGTCGGAAAGCACCCTGCAGTTGGCCATGTTGGGCAGATCAATCAAAGCATCAACCACACATGCCTGTGATGAAGGCATGAGGTCTTTGAAATAGGAATGGAAGATTGCATGGGCACGACGATGCATTAGGAAAAAGGGGAGCTCATTTTGGGGCCTTTTAAAGTTTGGAGAAAATGTCACGCAACCAATCAGGAGAAGGCCAACGTAACATAGAAAATCCACAAAAAAAGAGTGAAAAATAGAAAATAGAATAGTACTTTATGGTGGCAGAAGCATGCGAGATGAATAGGAGATTTGTGTTTGATTCTCTTCTCCAGCATGTCTCTATCATGAGATTTTAGTCCATCTTTGAGCGTAAGAGTCTGTTTGAAACTTCCCGCTCGTGACAATCCAATTTCCTTTCTTCTCAGACTTTCGAGGGACTATTCTATCTTCGACAAGCATCTCTCCTTGCCATAGATTTGTTGTAATTTGCTCTCTTCAACATTTCACCTGTTGTGGAAATCTTTTTGTTTTTTTTCCTTTAAGTCAATCTGCATTACTTAGAATGTTAGATTAATTGAAATCTAACATCATACTATCTTTCTTTTGTGTTGGTTTCTATTAGGGGTGTGTTAGATTCGGAGCCTGAGATGGCACCCAGAAACAATGGACGCAGCATTAGAAAACGTTCGGTGGGTTTAGATGGTGAAGACTCTGTTGATGTACGAAACATATCTTTGCCATGAAGGCCTATCACACAGATTTCAAGCATAGAGGTTTCCAATATTGTAACAGCAAATGCTAGTTGGAAAATGTTTGAGGTGGGAAAAGGAGCTTGGGTAATAATGCAACCTAAGAGGATCAGGAAGAAGAGCAAAAAGCAACAATCAACGAGTACTTTCCTGACATCTTGGAAAGGCAAAGTAAAAGGTTTTAGAGTGAAAGAAGGCAAAAGATGTGTAAAAGAGATTCTGGTGCAGCATGTTTATATGCATCGAGAACTTCAATTGCGAGAATATCCAACTTATCTTCCACATGATAGACCAAATTGTAAACACATAATATAACTTAAATTATTTTCAAGACACAATTGTTTCTCTCTTTCTAACTAAGATGATCTTTCTGAATGTTTCAGATCTGTATCCTTCATCATACGAGGAGTGGCAACTAGTGGAATGCATTTTAAGATTCTTCAATGTCATACATGGCACGATAGGAGAGCTACAGTACAAAGGTAGATCTATAAGAGACTTAGCTAAAGTGGGTATTTTTTTCTATGATCACTTCTACCAGCTATTGGACCATGCTCATTCTTATGGCATATTGCAAAGGCAAGATTTTTGGGAATGGAATATAATAGACCGGCTTGTTCCCGATGGAAGTATAATAGAGGCATATAGAGCCAAACTATATGCAGAAGTGCAGCATTCATTGAAACCAAATATTGCAACAAGAATAGTCAAAATCACAGTTTTTATGCCTGTCAATGTTTTCATAGATATTTTTCAAGAATATTCAATCAGAGTTTGTAAGACTATGTTTTCTTTTAAAGCAAAAGGCTGTGATGACATTCCAAAATTTTTGGATGATGGTTGGGATAAAATTATGGCCAACACTATGTATTGTGAGGTTGTCCATGACAATCAATCTCAAGTACATGTTTGCCTCCCATAATTTTATTTTCTCATTTTACTATAAACGAAGCAGGATGATAGGTACACAACTAGTACCAATGGAACAAGATGAGAGCTCTTCATGTCTAGAAAATGATATTATTGATATAGATGTTGTCGAGAATGGCATTTTAATAGCATCCATCACACGTAGAAGATACTGCACACTCTCTCGATTACACAATGACATTATAAACGAGACTGAAGGGAGTGTGTGCATGGGATTTTCATTCATTTTAAACAACAAAAAAGATAAACTGAGTTTCCTAAAGTACTCATTCAAGATTGGCAAAATTGTTTTATCAAAATTTTAATTCAAAAAATGTAGACATCTCATTTTCAAACTGTGATTTTGTTTCAGATACTGCAAAGAAGAGAAAACAAGATACAATGCAGAGATATTGCAAGCAGAATAATTCAGATAGTTCAATCATCTTGAACTCACGTACAATAGACAATTCATATATACTTTTAATAGACAGTAAAAGCATTCTTAACATTTTCAAACCAAGAAGTGATCCATAGAGAAAAAGTAATTGCATTTATCTTTGCATTTACTGTTGTTGTTCTTAGATGTACAGAGGAGGGTATATCTACAGATGTACAAATAATCCTATATTTGGGTTTCTAGCTGAGCCTGGCTTTGGTCCAAAGACTTAGATAAAGGCTCCTTGTCGATATGGCTCTCCCTCGGCTTCTCCTTTTGCTCCCCAGTTACATCCGAAGACTTCATATTTCGTGGGAGAGGCTCATCTTCCATTTTCATCTCCTCAGGCACCTTAGAAGGCTGCTCCTGAACTTTTTGGAACCCATCAAGAATGTTATCATTTAGATTGAAAGATTTCAAATCATCTTTCTGCTCAGTAATCACTTCTACATCAATATTGGAAGGGGATATTGGCTCGTTTAGAATTGGAGGAGATGCAGGAATAGGAGAAGCAAGTCGTAGCAACCTCAAAATTGTATTGGCTCTGAAACTATAGACATAGTCACAGCCTTCTTGCATCTGCAATAAAGAAAATATTATTTTCAGAAACTGACTGCATTTATGTTAAAAAAATTTATGATTGTAAATCTTTTGACTTACAAACTCAGGCTGCTTCTCTCCAAAGTAGGAGTCGAACATGTAAATCTTTTGACTTACAAACTGTTGAAAATACAAGTGAATAGGGTGTGTGCCGGAACAAGCCCTTGGTTAGAGACTGTAAAAGAGAATGAGTAAATGTGAAAGAAGCTATGAAAAGGTGAGAAGAATCTACTGTGAGAGAATAAAGAGTAGCATGAGAAGATTTAGGAAGTATGGAGATATTCTGAGAAGTGTGGAGATATTCTGGGAGATATTCTGGGAAAAGTGAAGAGGTGGAGAGAATCGTGGAAAAGAGGTGGAGTGAATCATGGAGAAATCAATGGGATTTGATGCTTTATGTAAACTCTATAAATTAAGGCATTGCCCTAATGAGAATTTGCTGGTTTTTGAGTATCCATGCCTATATTAATCTATTTACTAATTACCCACTAATTAAATCTTAATTTTTTGCTAATCACTTTGTTAATGATGTTGATTCTAGTGTTTGATCCACCATAGCTCATCACAATGCTCAAATTTCAACATGGTATCGGAGCCATGCCTAGAATCCATCAGATTTATGATTAAGATTAGTAGATAATTAGAAAATAATCAAAATTTTAGTTATTTTTCATTTCACCCCTTCACCCCCAGCCAGTGGAGGATCTCATTCACCTTGCACACATAAAATTAGGGCAAACCCTTCTAGCATATGGTAGCTAACCCACTTGCCTTCAAGCCCATCAAAATAGTGCAGCAAACCGCCAAGGCGTTTAGGAGAAATCGCGAAATTCGCTGGCACCTTTTTTCTAAGGATTTTTTGATATTGCAGCTTCCACAAATCAAAGGTCTCTAATTCCTCCTAGTCCAAGGTGTTTTCGAGCATTCTCTACAAGCTGGTGAAGACAGAATTCAGTTTCATCAAGTCTACAGTGAGATCCAAGCTCTTCATCAAATCTCTAGGTGACTTTGGTAAAATAGAGATTAAGCTTTCAATATTTGGTCAAATCTTGTGTTTCTTGGCTTAATCCTCTACTAGAATCATTGTTATTGATGCCTTTGAAAGCATTTGAGCTCAATTGAAGTCTAAAGCACCAGATCTGGACTCCCGCATACTCTATTTTTTGCACACAAAATAGAGCATTAATTTGCTAATCAGTGATTAATCAGTACTAATCACTATATTTTGGTGCAATTGAGGGTTCAAATTAACGATTAGGTATCTGATACAGATCCCTATAACTTCAAATTGCAATTCGGAGTTGGTTTGATACTCCAACCATTCCGTACAAATTGGTTACCCTTGATTTAATGTAATTTCTGGTGAATTTATGCTGATAAATTTGTTGTAATCATCTATTAAACACGAGATTGAGTTGTAAAAGGGTAGACACTGCCCTTGAATCTTGAAATTGGATCAAGAGGTAAGATCCCCTTCACATCACCATGAGTTCACCACAAGAAATAGCCAAATTTAATGGGCAGCAGTTTTATACATGGCAGACAAAAACCATGTATTTGCTCATGAGGAAAAATCTGTGGGGATTAGTTGAAGGGAGAGATGAATGCCCAGAGAGAGGAGAAAATGAGTGGAAGAGTAGGAATGAAAATGCATTGGAACTTATTGCACTCAGTTTAAATGATGAAATCATTCATCACATCACAGGGATACAATGGGCAAAAGATGCATGGGATGAACTCAATAAATTATTTGGTACACAAGAAAAAAATTCAAAGATAAATCTGTTAATGCAATTCTACAAATTGGACATGAAGGAAAGTGAACCTTTAATCACACACTTGAACAAATATAAAAGCATTAAGCAGCAGCTAGCAGCTATTGGCAAAAAGGTAGAAGATGATGAGGCACTAGCAGTGCTTCTGAAGAGTGTGGACAAAGGTGATTATGAAAACATTAAAGCAACACTAGAGAATGTACCTGAATTGAAGCTACACGAGATAGAAGCAGCTCTACTAGAGCAAGAGAGCAGAGGCAAAGAGAAGAAGTGGCTTCACTCAACAGCAGGAGAAGAAAAGGCATTCTTCACCCAAGGAGGATTCTCTCGAGGACGAGGACGAGGAAGAGGCAGAGAAGGAGGAAGGACCTTCACTTGCCACAAATGTGGAAAGCCAGGACACATGGCGAGAGACTGCTACAGCAAACCCAGTGGAGAAGGAACGACATCGGCAAACTTCATGGAGGCTCCAAAGGAAGTGGAGTCGGATCATCTTTTTTGAGAGAGAGAGAGAGAGAGAGAGAGAGAGAGAGAGAGAGAGAGAGAGACCCCACAACCCAATGTAAAACCACCTCTGAGCCACCGATGATGTAGGCCAAGTGGTAGATGTATGTGTGAGCACTTTAGTCAAGGTCGCGGGCACTTATAGTAGCCTTGGACACATAGAGAGAGAGAGTGTCAAGGACTATGGAGTTTAGGGACTTGAGGCACTGGTCGCGGGCTATCAAGTAGGAGGGAAACTTGGTATAGGGTCCAGGTGTGCTAGGA
Source organism: Cibotium barometz (assembly GCF_041138505.1). NCBI lineage: Eukaryota > Viridiplantae > Streptophyta > Polypodiopsida > Cyatheales > Cibotiaceae > Cibotium > Cibotium barometz. The sequence goes on from NC_141050.1 coordinate 31,231,435, forward strand.
TTATTCACTTGAGGGGAGGTGTTGAAAATACAAGTGAATAGGGTGTGTGCGGGAACAAGCCCTTGGTTAGAGGCTGTAAAAGAGAATGAGTAAATGTGAAAGAACCTATGAAAAGGTGAGAAGAATCTACTAGGAGAGAATAAAGGGTAGCATGAGAAGATTTAGGAAGTGTGGAGATATTCTGGGAAGTGTGGAGATATTATGGGAGATATTCTGGGAAAAGTGAAGAGGTGGAGAGAATCAAGGAAAAGAGGTGGAGTGAATCATGGAGAAATCAATGGGATTTGATGCTTGATGTAAACTCTATAAATTGAGGCATTGCCCTAATGAGAATTTGCTGGTTTTTGAGTATCCATGCCTACATTAATCTATTTGCTAATTACCCACTAATTACGTCTTAATTATTTGCTAATCACTTTGTTAATGATGTTGATTCTAGTGTTTGATCCACCATAGCTCATCACAATGCTCAAATTTCAACACAAACTCAGGCTGCTTCTCTCCAAAGTAGGAGTCGAACATGTATTTAGCTGTTATAAGTAATCTCCATCCACAAGAATATGGGTCTAATTGTTGTGGTGTCTATAAATAAATTATGAGAATTTAAATAAAGATAAACAGTTCTCTATACAGAAGATAAAATAAGATTGGTGTTCTTCCACAAACCTGCAGTGCAATTGGTTCAATAAGGTTGAGTAAATTTGTATTTGGAGGACATAAGTCCAGGGCATCAAAAAGTCTTTTCAAGACACTACAATACCAAAGAAAATGTGAGAACTATCAAATTTCTTTGATATTAGCATCCTCCATACTCCAAACTTTCATGAGAATACATTAAGGATAAGACTTACAGGCCTAGCTCCTGGTGGGTACCCTGAATAGAGTTAAATGTATAACATCTCTTTTGTTCAAGGTCAATGGAAACAAAACTCTAATGAGAGCTACAAAAAGAAGAATAATATAAGGACCAGAAAGATAAAGGAACCAAAAATCAAAGTACTGTGAAATCTAAAATCTAGGTGTACTTACTTGGAGTGGTATGGTAGGAAGATGACATCAACTAGTTCAAAATTGCAGTAATTGAACCATTTTGCAATGTCTACACTGCTCTCTGTGTGATCTCTGAGCTTGAAAGAGATTCCTGGATCAGTGATGAAGATCCTGTGCATAACCCCAGGATATGTAATTTGCTCTTGAACATGTTGCACAAGAAAAGACTCAAAGACTCAGTTTGAGATCGAAAAGGATTGATACTTTTGTAGAAAAAATAATCTTGGTAAACACTCACTAGAGAGTAGCCAGGATGAGAGTATCTGTCAGGTACGACTTCCTCTAGGAAAGAGCTTTTATACAGTCTCTAGTGAGCCTGAACTCCAAATCAGCCATATCAAAATCAGTGGTCTCTAATTTTATTTTAATTTTGGGCCCCAATTTCAGAAACCTCTCATGTATCTTCAACTCCTTAACAAGTGTTTCTGACTCTAGGTCTCCGAAGATGAATCCTTCACTTGTTGTTTCATTAAATCCTCATAGGCTGACTTACCTCTGGTCTCATAGTTGTGTGTGACCTCTTCTATCTTCACCTCATCCTTAGAGTGCTTCCTACTTGGTGGTATTAATAAGATGTCTCTCATCTTAATATCATCTGAGTCTTCTGCATTCAGAATTTTATCATATATGTACCTTACTCTCACTAATGTGTTGATATCCTTTTTCATTATTGTCACCCTATGTGCATGGGCAGCAACTAGCATGGTATCCTAGAAAAACTCTATGAGAAAATCTTCTGCTACCTCCTATAAGGTGAGAAGGCCAGTCCTACACCACCTGAATCCGACACCCCAATAGTCACATACTTGCCTCACAAGTCTCTGAAAAGGAGCCATGGGCATTGCGAAGCCTACAGCCTTTTGTGCCTTCCTGATCTCCCTGAGAACATTGGCTCCCTGATTGATTCTCGTCTTCTGGCATCTGTGCATGGGCTTGCCCTTCTTGGAGGACTTTGACCTCCCCTTTGAGGGACTTTGACCTCTAGCCACTGCCAAGTTAGGCCCACTTCCCTTTCTCCTTGCAGTTTCCTTTGTTCTTGCCATCAGAACTGAAAGAAAATAAGCAAAATAATTAATTAATTAACCTTAAAGATGACATCCATAAGGTAAGCTTCCACTCAAAAATAGGTACAATAATGAGAACTATCACGGAACAGGAAAATCCATATGTCATTAGATTCAAGTAAGATATGGAATAGATCGGAATCCGCCTTCTCCCACTAAAACATGTCAAAGGAAGAGTTTAGCCAGAAAACGCGATTTCAGAACGTTTGGTGGAAAATAGAATCATATCGTGTTTTCCCACTAAAACATTAGTAGTATCTAATCACAAATTATTCCATTTTATTCCATAGTGATGTATTATGATACATGACTCTAAGCTGAAAGAAGGGAAAAGCTTAAACCAAAAATTTGCAATCAAACGCGATTTTCAAGTTTTTCGCTGCCAAGACACAACGAAATCGTGTTTCCCGACAAAAAAGTGATCCAAAAACGAAACTTATATGTTCTTCATTCTCTGAGAAAATTCTTATAGACTTGTCTATTCATCGAATATATATAAGGAATAAAATAACAGGGTTTCAGTTTTGCAAGAGTATACCCTCTCAGTTGTTGGTACAATCCTTTCAAGAGGATCTATACTTGCTTTTGGTTGAGCTAGGGATATGACGATGGTACCTTTCAGTCGGAGAATGATATGCTAAATGCTATCCTTCATTCGGTGGATGCCTTTTTGTGGAGGAGATGTTGTACTGAACAGAGAAGTGAGGAGGGCAAGTATTCTAGCACATTGTATACTTTATACCTCGGAATTCATGCCACTGTGGCACGTGCCACTATAAATGCCACACATGTGATAAACGGTACTTGCCACGTGCGTCATGATGATGTGTCCTCGTTTTTTGTGCAGATTCATTTACCGTGTCCTTTTGCGTTCTCCTCCACACCAACCATCTAGTGACCACTTTCACCATCCCCTGCACATCAAAAGCACAATTCCAATGCTTCTTTCTTCAAGCGTTAGCCTCGTACCCTTTAATCCCAAAGAGACACAGATCATCTGCTTCAACCCTAAACTAAACCACATCTTGGTTTTCCATTTAGACAACTTTGATACACCTTTGATACACCTGTTCAAGGTCGTCCTTCATATACTTTTGTTCAGAGAGCATGGACAGAGGAAAAAGAGGTACAGTTCAAACTGATCCCAATTCTATACTATAGTGTTATATTCTGTGTTGTTGGACCCCGTGTTGTAGTAGTTCCAGTATCGAAAGGTGGTTTTGATAGAAAACGTGAAATAGGATGGTTTTGCTTGAGCGGGATAGAATATCGCGTTCTCTAGCGATTCCGCACAACTTTCTTTTATATCCTCTCCCTTAATTACCTATTCTAGTATATGAGTCTAGCATATGAGTTCTAAGGCATTCAAAGAATTTTCGCAAACAAAACGCGATTTCAATGTTCTGGCTGTAAAGACATGTCAAATCGCGTTTTTCGACCAAATAGTATTTTGTATGAGAATCGATGCATATCTCGTATTCTCTCTGTGTATCTTTATGTGCATGTACAGTTTTGGATAATGCTCCAGCCAAGAGAACATTGGACCTGTCAAAATACTCTATCAAAGATGAGGAAAGTCTAGGTGAGCAATTAATGAGTTTACTCTTCTTTATATGAGAAAATATGAATTATTTTTATTTCTGCTATTGTATTTTTCATTACAGCTAAGAGGCAAAGTACCAGTAGCAAAGGAGTAATCAAATCTGGTGAGCCAAGGAAGCTTTTGGAAGAGCAAAAGTCACCAGACCTACAGCTTTTTGAGTTTCTCCAAAAGTCCAATGTCCAAAAGGAGTATCCAACATTTTAGAGGATGTTCAACACTCCTTTAAAATTGACTGACATTGTGGCTCAGCACAAACACTTTTTGGAGGACCAGTTTGAGGTGTTTAGACAGATGACAAAGCTGATGGAAGGATTGTGAATAAGGATGAAGCTTTTGTGCATATCAAGGACTTATGCCAAAGTGATAAGCTGAGGTATCAATTGAACAGGAGATTTGATGTTCTACCTTGCTGCTTCAAGGGTATCTGCAATCTCCACAAGAGGGGCTGTAGGATATTAGAGGAGAGCTTTGCATTTGCCATTTATTTACATTATGTTGAGCTTGGTGTTTCTGAAAAGTCTGCTTAAGAACATGACTTGGAAGAACATGACTTGGAAGAATATGAGGAAAAGGAGGAGGAGTTGGCAAGTGAAGAACTTCAAGATGAGGAGCAAAGCATTAATCTAGAGGAGGAGAAGTCTGCTATTACAGCACTTGATCTTATATCTTTGAAATCAGAGACTTTAAGAGATGCAGTTACAGTGGAAAATTGAGCTTGATAGTTCCAGTTATGCTGTTCCCATCCTTCCATCATTCAAGATAGAAGGTACAGAATATGTTTTCCTAAATGACATATTGTGCATTTTCAATCTAAGAGAGGACTATGCACTTAGCCTCATAGCTCAATCATGCAAGGTGGACAAAGAAGTAATGATAGATGATCATCCCTTGCTAGAACTAGAAGACAAGTTCAATCCTGCATTGGAACTTTCTACGTGTTTTAAGGAGGCAAGTAATTTTGAAGAGGTGGATGATGAAGTCTTTAAAGAGGTACAAGCCTGTATGAATCTCACTGGAAGCTCAGCTCTGGCACATCATTCTGAGCAGACATCAGAACATAGTATCTCATTGTGGAAAGAGAACTTGCTTGAGCAGGATGAGAATATGAAGGTAATGGCATCTTATTTGTGTACTTTTGTGATATTTCAATCCCTGCTTTTGAGTTCTAGGGACCATTTAGGTAATCTAACAATATTGTCTACATGCAGTTAGATATTGAAGATGAAACCTTCCTCTTGAGGTCCAAAGGAAGTAGAGTTGCTGGCTTGGGTAAACTGTCAAGTCTTTCCCATTTCCTTGCAGACTTATGTAATGCCAAATTGTTAATATACCATGGGACAATGAGCAACAATGGGGAAGCAATAATTCTTTTTTTCAAGTGTATGTCAGAGGCCCTGGGTGGCCATTCCCTTTCATGGTCTGCAGACAAAGTGATATTGATAGAGAAGAGGTCTGCCTTACATATTTTTGGTTATTATTCCGGAAAATAGTGCTCTAGAGCAGGATATTTTTTATCATATAATGCCTATGCGCTCGTTGCTGGTGTAAAGAATCCTCTCAGTCTCGAGTCTTATGGCAAGCACGAACTTATACGGAATCGAGAGCCAGCACTATTGGGATCACCAAAGAAATTGGAGGAAGAAGAAAGTGCTCGAGAACCAACCTCACCAGAACAAGGAAGATCTCAGAGCACTGTGGTGTCATTGAAGAAAAAGAAGTCTCCAAGTAAAGTGAAAGGGAGGGTTCCCATTGGTAGACTTTGGGAGAAACCCTAAGGCCATTAGCTATAAGATAATTGTCATTGTATATTTAGCTTTAGAACAACAATTTATTTCCGCTGTATCTTTTGTATTCTGTATTTTCTATGCATCAAAATTTGAGAACTGTTTTCAATTATGCGATACACAATTTTTACACTGGTATTCTTCTGCATCCACCACAAAGGAATTGTAAACACACATTTTGTATTTCTATGCATCAAAATTTGAGAAGTGTTTTCAATTATGAGATTATGAGATACACAATATTTACACTTGTATTCTATCCACCCATTTGTGATCTACAAAGATCTTTGATTTTCTCCATTCAGCATGTCTCTCTGAGGCATTCGAACTCTCTAAATTTTATGTCTTCTCTGCTTCTGAGCTACTTGAAAGGCTATCTTGACTTGAGATGCATTGACCTTTCTCTTTGTTTCGATCTTTTGAAGTACACCTTGATAAAACCATTGAAACACTTCCTTTAAGCTGTTGCCGTTTTGTTTTCCTCCAAAATGTTGTGTATGTCTAAAGAAAGCATTATGGGCCATGTAGTGTGATTTTTCCATTCCTTGTGTAGACCAGATTGCAGGGCATCCATAACTTTTTTACAAAGAATGGAAGATGGTTGTAGATAATCTGTTGTTTGGACACAGAAAGAGTTTAGCATTAGAAAACACAGAAAATACAAATCATTTTGTTCTCAAAATTGAACAATTGGGTGGAAGTTAGTGTTGTCACCATGTAATGGGTTATGTTGCAGGTTGTCCATGCTTCCTTCATTGCCTTTCCGAAATTCTTAACCTCTTTCTCAAATGCGTGTTGATCATTTTTGTTCCAATAAACTTTGTCACAATAAACAAATAACTTGTCCAACGATTTCCACACCTCAGCCTTCACATCTCGTGCCATCCCATCTACCTGATGATCTTTTACTACATTGTGGACTTGCTTCCACACACTGTATTTTATTCTGGATACATATTGTGATTGTCTACCCCCTTTTCTTGTTGTATTTTGTGAACGTGATAAAAACCTTCGGGCCTTTACTACACCAATGGATGGCTTGATAGGTACCTCTTTACCATTTGTAGATTTCTTAAGATCTTTTGTTATATGAACATCTCCACCATGTAGACCAATTTCTGATAATACCGCGTCCAATGATTGTATTGCCTCTTTTCTTTTCACCTCAGGCCGAAGTTTCCAGGCAAATCTAATATATAGAAAAACAAGTTTCTCAATAATTCTACACAATGCATGCAATGTGCAAATGTGAACATTGCATAATGGAATATCAATGCCTGGAACATGAAGATGACCCCCTAAAATTTGACTCCTTACAGTTGAGGGTATATCTGTTTGGTGAAAAACCCAGTTAAGTGTTTCTTTGTCCTCTGTCTTCACCTGCCATTACAATAGAATGATATATGGTAGAAGTTTATTAAAAAATATACATGTATATTCAACAAATACTAACACCAAAATAAGAAAATGCATACCTCAAATGATCCCAACCACCATAAATGTTTTTCTGATTGAACGCTAAAGTACTTTGAACTGGTCTTTGTGATTGATGGATCAAGTGCCCGATTCATCAAGGTAATAGTAACTCTTTCTATCTTCTTTTCCTTTACAATTTTGCATTTGTCAAGCTTAACAACAAACTTTAAAACTCCTTTGCATTCCTCAAGTGTGATGTTATAAAACTCCACCATTCTTCTCTGTAATTGTTGCAGCTCCACAAAAATATTATTCAAAGGATCATATACAGTCCTTCCTTTGGCCCCTTCATATACATTTTTGATATGTAAATATTGTCCAATGAAGTCATCTATATTTAGAAGACCTCTTTGCCGCCACACTGCTGCTCGGGTGGGTAACAATACACGTTTTATCCGATGATCTTTGAGAGTAGAAGAAACGATGTTAAAGATTTAAGCATATCCTTTTCTACTCACCCCACTCATATCTAGGGCTTCTTGAATTTTTTCTACATCAACTCTACTTTCTAATATAAACTTTTCGACAGCATCACGTTTCACCCTTTTGAACTTTTTTTCATCTATCAAGCTCTGCACGACAACTTTAGAGACTAAACCTTTTATTTGCTTCACTGGAACAAGATTGGAATTTTTATTTACTTCACCAAGCCTTAAAATTTCCCTACAACAAGAAAGAAACACATCTACAATTATACAATGAGACAATTATAACTCACCTTTAAAAGTTCATTGATTTTACATTGAAATTTTTTGGAACTTCTTCATTCATTTAAACAATTTGGATGCTCATTAATGGAAGTTAACAATAAGATATCGTCATACCTTGCTTTTTGAATTCTGCGCTTATATCCTCCAGAGCCAGCCTTCAACTTTGCAATGTTCCTGATTTTTCTATTCCGTAGTCTCTCTCCTAATACAGTGCCTTTTCTCCTCGCTTTCAGTAGCACTGCCTTTGTCTTTTTATGTTCTTCCTTCTCATTTTCTAGAAGTTGCTTCAATGCCCCATACTCTATCTTATCTTGCCTTTTGCTTGCCTCCTCCTGTAGATATAAATTCTTGTACATATTTGCATTAGCACATTGAGCTGAGACGTATCCATACAATCCATTTACTCCATTGCCTACAAACTTCAATAGAGTTGTTGGATTAGAGAATGGAGGTGTTGAATTTCTAATGATGCATGTTGGATAGATGCCTCCATCACACCAAAAGTCTATATGCTGCAAACCTCCTTTCCACAGCATGTCTCTTTGCTCAGTGCATAGATGCAAACTCTTTTGGCGCTTCAATATCAGTGCATACTGTTGTTCCAAGTCGACATGGAAATGATGAAGTCGTTTCCTACTAGTTTCTCCTTCGGCCATGTTTTGCAACAATGCGATGTATTCTTTCTTACTATATATTGTTTTGTTTGAGAGTTGAAGAAGGCGCTAAACATTTTTAAATTCAAAATGAGAGAGATTAGTTATGTAATACTGACAAAAGAATCATTCATACATGTGTGAGCCAAACCTATGAAAAAGGTATCTTCTCAAAGCTTTTAATGATAAGACCTCGTTATTTGTGACCAACAGTATATTTATTGCCTCAAACTGACGATTTTGGACCTGTTGTGACTATTTTATGTAGTTTAAGAGCAAGATAAATAAGAAAATAGTGAATTTCTTATAGGGCCCCAAAATGAGCTCCGAGTTCTTCTAATGAATACCCCTTAAACACACGTGATACATAGGGTTTCTTAGTAGTGCACCTCCCAAGGGCTCGTACCCACATACGGCTTTGTCCATTATTAGGTGTGGCTCACACCCCAATATAACCTAGGATCCCCGGTCCCATCGAGCCTGAGCACCTCATTCTTGTTTTGCATAAGTTCAACCCTAGCAAAAGTGTTTTCTGCCCTAGATTCAATGTGAAAATTTTTATTAAAAAAACCACATGAGCTATGGGGTTGTACGGACCACATCCCCCCATAGGATCCATGGGTCGCTTCTCTTGTCCCTCACCCAAACTACGGCGGGGGCCACTACTATGCCACTACAGGAAGGGTCACTATCCCGCAATGTGCCCTCAGGCCGGTCTCCCCCTGGAAGTACCTAACTTGGAACCATTTATTCATTATCAATGCTCATTTTAATGATTGTGCAATGTAATGCAAATAATCCTTTTTGTAATCAAGGGCAAACATCTTGCACAAGTAGTCCGACTCATGGATTTCTCTCCTCGTGATTTCTATAACTCTTAATAGGGTTTACCGTGCCAAGACATAAAGATACGGAATAGCATCCCATCAATGCACATAAGCTTAGAAAACAATACCCCAATTCTCATTCTTCCTATTTCACAATGGAGAAGCAAATCTCTAACTTTGCGTTAAGATCTTTCTCTAATACTTCCATGAATGCCAATGAATTCCTCTAAAATCTCCTTAGAGTTATGTTAGTCAATCACAACTATTTTTGAGTCTTGATCTACTCCTTTATAAGATCTTGATTAAAATTATTTCTTAAGATGAGTCTATTTTCCTTAATCGAAGAGGACTAGATCGAGTTGAATTACCTAGACTTGGCTACACTAAAATTGTATGTATTTTAGAACCCTTTTTCATTAAAATTTTATTTTCTTAATAATCTCTGCTTCAAAATTTATGTTCTCTTATGCAAAAGGTATTGCTTCATTATTTAATCCTAATTTACTGACCCTAAGATGATTTGGGATTTTTCTATGGTTTTTTGAGTATTTTTTGAGACTTTACGTTACTAATTTAAAATATTCTAAGATAGAGGAGTTATAAAACTCAGTTTTCTAAACCCAAAACCTTTGGAAGTCGTCAAAAAGTTGACTCTTAACTTTTGTATGTTTTGAAGGTTATTTGTCCTAACTTTTAAGGGTCTTTTAGAATATTTTTGGCCTAAATAAATTTATCAAAAATGTTAAAAATACTAAAAATTATCACCAATCTTTGACAAATATTATTGGGATTTAGAAATACGAACAAAGCATCACCTAGAGTTAATAAACCTATTTTTAGATGCCTAAAATTTTCAAAAAATAGATTTCTTATTTACTAAAAACCATAGGATTGCAAAAAATACTTTCAAGGTTAGGAAACCTGTAAGAATATCTAATCTATGATTAAGATAATTTTTAAAACTTATAAAATTATAAAACTAATTTTTAAGAGCCAAAATATGATTTTTAAGTAGTTTTTAAGTCTTTTGGGAGATTAAAAAGTCATAATTATTAAATTTTACTTTTGGCTGTGAAGAACCCTCTCATGCCATTGACTGTAGAAGACAACATCTAGGCTTTACATGTGAGAGACATCGGCCTTTCTTCGAGGAACTCGTCAAAGGAGGTGGGCATCACAAGGATTCCATTCATTGACAAAGAAGGATCAAACAAAGGATCATCCCTTATTTTTTGTGTTCACGATTATGGTATCCACCCTAAACATTTCCAAAATTATTGTATCTGAGCATATGATGCTATTGTTGGTGACATCGTTTATCTACCATTGGAGAGAGTCCCTCCAGTAGGAAACTTGGAATGGATCAAGTAATGGAAACTCAAAAAGTGGGACAACGCCCAATCTAAAATGGCAATCATACGGAGTGATGAAAATATAATAGGGAATTGGTAATATGCTCCTCTTTTTCGCAAACATTGTAGCATTCTCCTCTCAAGGAGACATCCTCCTTTTGGGTGACTTCAATGCTCAAGCATCCCAATAGATAAGTATAAATGTATGATTTCCATAGGGATCCAATTGCGCTCTTGGCAGAGATAAGACGCAACGGAGTTGGGAATGCAATGGCCACTACACATCACCAGTTATGGGTGGCAAATACCTCCTTGAGATTAGGGCTATGTAGGAGGGGATGTCCCCATTGGCCCCCTTCACTGGTAGCTTGACTTGTTTTCCACATGGGGATTGCTCGAGCACTATGGATTATTTGATGGAGTTTCGTGTCTTTTAATGCAAGACATCCTGAAGTTCATCATTCCACACCATCACCCCCACCTAAATGCCCCCATCTCCAATTTTAACCGCATTCACTTTGACTGTGACCTTGACTTCAAGGCCAGAGTTGCCTTTTGATGGGCACCCTTGCCTGTCGAAGATGAGACTTGCAAGTATTTTACCGATGGCTGAGAAATACTTTTGCAAGTTTTTACATCCTTCCCTCATACCATTTGCTCAAATGCTAGATCCTCATTGGTTCACATTCTTAAAATGGGTGATATTATGATGAATCCATGTGGCTTCACCTAGTAAAGGGAAGGGTGTAAGGGAAGGGTGTAAACGTGAAACGCAAAGATCCATCACCCATCAAAAAAAGCGATCATTCCTGGCTCAGCATGGATTGGAATTATATCGACTCTTCTTTAAGCTGAACAATCAGCGCATAACCGCCAAACTATCATGATTGACCATGCTTTGGCCAAGATGTATGGTGCAGAATTTGAGGCCGAGATTAGCTCCTTAGTAGAGAGACGAAGACAGCGGTCCACATGGTCGGTATAATTCAAAAGAAATGATTTGACATTGGATCATATTTTCTCTCAAGATTACTACAAGATCTCTCTCTCTCTCTCTCTCACTCTTCACCGATGATGCAGGGAGTGATGGCACAACATGAGCCTATGATTGAACGAGTTTGGACACCAAGGGCGAATCAAGTGAGAGGAGAAACCTCCTTCTCAGTTTAAACAACAATATCCACTCTCCCTGATATGATGAGATATGATAGTAGACACCCTGATGCATTGCAAGCATATTGTGATGAATGGGACCTCACAATTTAGCTTAGTAAAACCAAGATTATTCTCTTTAACATTTCACATCAAGTTGTAACAAGATAATCCTCGTACGAGGTGCTGCGGTTGAGCTCATCCTATCATATGTTTACATCACCATATTACCTTCACTGATTCTATCTTTTCTACGCAACCAACCACCTAAGCCCGCTTGGTGAGAAGTTATGCTGCCTGATTATATTGCGGTACAGCCTTATTCCAGAAGCTTCACACGAAAATTCAAGATGTTGAACAATGTAAAAAATAGATCAAGCCCAGAGATTTTACCAGAATTATCATAGTAGATAAATGAAGAGTGTTGAGCTCATGACATCAATATATATATATATATATATAAAGCCTACAGAGGCCAACATAAAAGATATGCAACAATGTGCCAGAAATTTTGAGTCCTCGCTATTTCCCTCACTGGCAATAACAGCAAATACATCACCCTCCTGTAGCAAATCTGTCAGGTCATCATAACTGACCATGAACGCAGGACCTGTGTGCTCATCAGACACCACTGGATGTGAAGGATGCTCGGGGGAGAGGAATGTCTGTATCCATGCATCTGCCCATCCTCTCGAGGCACAATGTGACCAATCGCCATCCATACATGCTCCACAGAAGCATGCAAACCGTCGTGTTTAAATTGTGGGGGCCGCCATGCACGTGCTCTTGATGGAATGTAAGCCCAAGGTGCCAGGTACTGTGTCACAATCATGGGAGGCTCTACGGTCAATCATGCCACCATCCACATGCCAAAAAAATCTCCTGACAATCCGACCATCACGTTTGGGGTACGATGATGCTGCACTCCCACACAAATGTTGGGAGCACCACTCGACTACGTGGCTCGCATCTCTGAACCGCTGAGCATCCTGTCGCGCAGCTGATGACGCCTCAAGGCACGTTTCACACACGCGCCCGCACCATCATACTCACCCTTCCCGTGACCAGTCTCAAAGAATGACCAAATCACTGGGATACTAGACTGCACATGCCACCTATAAATCCATAAAAGATAGTCTTAGTTATTGTTTTCTTTAAGATGTTCTAGTGAATTTAGTTTAATTGTAAATGTAAGAAAGCCATAAGTACTACCTGTAGAGCCAATAGAATTGACGTGATGACTTGAACTGTGCGCCACAACCATCCGACCAAACCCATCGCTGGACATGTCTGATTCCACAACCTCCTAAAAAATCGTCATGGAGACGAAAACAGTGTTGCACAAAATGTGCATCATGTGAACGATCATCACTGATATAGAAATGATACTCTCGAATAATGACACGGGTCTCAGGGGTACTCGCTATCCCATCTACATGAGCCTCTGCATGTCCATAGCTAATGTGGACCAAAATAGCAACCTGGTGAGGTAAGCACTACATACGTTTAGGACACAAAAAATCAATTAAGTAATGTAGCTCAAACATAAAACAAATATTACAAAATACAACCATTACCTGCTCTGAGAAGTAATACTCAGATTGTATCTCCTGAAAAGGTGTGAAAGTGTAGTTCTCTGCAAAATCAATCACAGAGACGACCACACCGATAGAAAACTCTGCTAGGCATGCTCGGAACTGACGATCCTGCCACTTGGCACAATGACTATGCCGTATGTAGGGGTAGATCTGCTCCCTAAATGTGGCTGTGAAGTGACAACGTGGTGTATGTTTGTCCACGAGCTGCAACTTCCTGGACTGTCCACCACTCTGGAGCTAGTGTGTCACATACTCATAACGTTGCCATGCAACTATCTCTTGGTCACTTGCATCAAGATCTACCATCTGTAGATGTGCAAGTGAACCACATGATGTGCAATTGCTCTCCACACAAGGCATCCTATGGAACTGGGCATCCTCCGTGCGTGCACACAAAAGAGAGTGGATGAAATCACGTGGACTACGAGGCAACTCTCTATGCCCACTAAGAGAACGGAACACATCATAAAAAAGTTTGAACTCAACATGGTAGCGACAACAACATGTGTCACGCTGACGTGAGTACCTCACAAACCAAGGCTTACACCCCTCAAATGACCTTTGCCCAATTTTAAGCTCTGGATACGAAGCCACAAACTGAGAATACAACTCAGTTTGGGACATTTCAAGAAAGCAAGCACCGTGCTCAATGAACACTCCTCTTGTCACTCTCTTACGCAAAGCTTTCTTGAAAACTGGCGATGCACGACAATTCTCCTCCCAAAAACTTTCTATCAAGGTTCTAGTGGTTTCATCTAGTAGGCGATCATGCCTAGCTACACGACCACTACTCGCCCACATAGCACCAACCTCATTGGCATCTAAACTTTGTCGCCTAATAGACCCAACTCTAAGTGCGTGTGGTGCTATGGAAAGGATGCGAGATGTAGCACTAACCTTACCCTTCATTTGGGAGCTACTTATGGCTGCCACAATAGCCCGTCAAGCAGCCAAAGCATCCGCAGAGTTCCTCTTCTTGTTAACTATATAGGAATGACGAACACTTTGTAGCACCGCCATGCCAGCTCTCCTCTCTCTTCGACCTCCAATGTCGGAAAGCGCCCTGCAGTTGGCCATGTTGGGCAGATCAATCAAAGCATCAAGCACACATGCCTGTGATGAAGACGTGAGGTCTTTGAAATAGGAATGGAAGATTGCATGGGCACGACGATGTGCCCCTGACTTTGATAGTTCTTTCCTATCCACACACGAAGGGCGCCCAAAGGAGGGGGGGTGGGTTCTTGTAGAAGAGAGGACTCAAGAAGGGCGGGTTCATGTGGATTATCTAAACTAAGGGGTAGTGGGGGGGGAGAGGGCGAAGGGAGAGGAAGTGGAAGAGGAGGAGCAAGGCTTGGATCATCGCCAATGGAAGGTGTTGCTCGTTGACGTGCTCTCCACTCTCTCGCTTTCTCTCACGAGCTACCCTTCTCCTCTCCTCCTCTTGAACTTGGTGGATGGGGGGGAGTCTAGTCCTATCACGTTTCTGACTCCTACGACTTTGAGAACCCATTCTCAAGGAAGCTAAGAGAGAAAATATTATAAAGGCTCAATGATGGGATAGTACTAGAGATAAGTGTGGGATAGTACTAGAGATGTGTGATTATATAGGAAAAATAGGTTATCCACTTCAAATCTCATTGGATTTCCTATCTAAGATTGATTGGATAACTAAGATAAACATAAAGATAATTAAACTATTATCCACTTAAAAATTAATATTATTTATAATATTTATTAACAAGTCTAAATATTTATCATTACTAGATATATAAATATATCTTTAAAGATATCTTTTATTTTATAGTTATATAACTGCTTTTTTTAAATAAAGTATTTTTTTAAATTTTATTCAAAGGTTTATTCTACATAAAAAAATTTCAAGAAATATAAAATTAAAAAATTTATTTTTTTTTAAATTAATAATATGATCTTTAATAATATTTTTATTGATCTAATCCCAAAATATAATCCTTTAAAATTAGTGATTTTAAATTCTTTTATTTAATAAGTTACATATATTTTATTATTTAAATTTCTATATTCTATTTCTCTAAATTACTAAATTAACTTTTCCAAAAATATGTTTTTGAAAAAAGAGGGGAGGTGGGAAGGAGATGGCACGTGTCACAAGCGTACATGACACGTGGCATTCTCTTGACATGTGGCACTATTATGGTTGATGTGGCAATTCCATGATGTGGCATGCAATGTCACCATGTGGGAGGTGGCATGCAAAGGTGGCAAGATGATGTGGCATTAATGATGACTAGGATGATGAGGTGGGGAGTCAACTAGGTTGACCATGTTGACATGGAGGGTGGAGGTGGCAAGCTGAGGTGGCAAGCTGCTTATGTGGATCCTCTCGATGCTCACGTGGACATAAAGTGGCATGCATATATAAGGTTTGGGCCTACCCAAGCCTCACACATGGAATGAAACCTAAGCTGTGAAGTTTACCAAGCCTAGATTTCCAAACCTAACTAGGATTGGTTTTAGACTTGAAAAGGGGAGAGTGGACACAATATGGGAATTTTCACTTGGGAGGATTGAAAATGGACCTTCCCATACTCAAATCAAGCCAAATTTTTTTTAATAAATTCACGGCAACAAGAGTATTGATCCCTTGAGTTTTTAGATTGAAAGATTCAATATTTAATTTTTTAGAATTAAATTACTATTGATTTAATGGGCCTCTAACAGTCATAATAAATTTTCCAAAGTAAATCTACAAAAATCAAACCGTTAGATTTGTAATTTTACCTTATACCCACATTATACTAATCTTTCCCAATCTAATCATAACTAGATCCATACAATTTGAGCATTTTAAATGGTAGATGTGGTGGGAGGATAAAATAGTATGTTTTTTAACAATTCTAATATCTTTTAAATAATATAGAAAACAGTAGAACACATCAAAAATAACTCGATAAATCAAGTTAAGCTCAATGTTATTTGTATTTGTGATATGCAAAGTGGGAACATCATATGAGTAATAATGTAAAAGTTATAGGCAATTTACTCACATTCACTATACCTGTCTAAACCTAGGACAGGGCTTGTATACAAACTTGGTTCCCAAAGAAAAGGGGATTTGCAAGTATTGGATATTCCATCGGATTATAGTTTTAGGTGCCCAACTTTGCATATGATGTTTCATTAGAAGACCTTGAAGTGAAACTCCTTGGCTAACTATGAGAGATTGGCTATTCTTCTTGAAAAAATGCCTGTTTTCCAGCTAAAGCCAAGGGCGCCCACGACATGAAACTAGATAACCTCATCTTGCAACCACCCATTTCCTCATGCAACCAATCAACATGGATATCATTCGTAAGTGTTGCTAGATGCCTAGGGTACGCCTTACGAGAGCCATGTTGCCTCCAAAAGAGAGCTCTTTCTGCTTGCCTTTTTGTCTTTGCATCCTCATATCTTGTAACCCATGTGCTCATCACATCACTATTAAGGATGCAAGTGAAATTGATATCATCAATCAATGTTCTGTCAATTACTTTACTCTGTCCTTTTCCTTGAGGCACAATAGAGGTCATCCTCAAGTCCTCTTCATTGCTCCATAGTCGTGGCAAAGAGCTGTCCACCTGACCAAGAAATTCTGAAATATATGCAAGAGACTCTTGTATCAACCAACCCTCGGCCATGCTTCCTTCGGGCCTTGCACTTTGCCTCACAAATTCTTTTAAGGTCTTCATGAAGCGCTCTAGGAAGAACATCCAACGTGCATGCACACCGTTGATGGTGGAAGGTTGTAATTCACCAACACAACTGGCCACACGCTGTATGCAGTGCTTTTGAAACCAAGTGGATTCACTCCATCCATACCTAGGCCATGACATGAGCTCTTCTATGGATTTGCACTTGAACATGTGTTTGATGCGAGGAATTATAGGAAAGTGTCACAAGACTTTACGAGGTACATCAAAACTCTTCACATCTGTTCTATACCTTGCTTCACCACCAGGGATTTCATTAACGTCTTCACAATTTCGTGATCACGTTAACAAAACCTCGTGTTCACAAAAAAAATCTTGTGATCACATGCTATATTCACAAAGCTTCCACAAGGACCTAAAAAAACTATCTTCTCCAGGACTTTAAGATATTTTTAGGTGGCTGTTGACCTACTGTTATGTGAAGATGGTAACATAAGAACATGTGACTAGCTAGTTTCCATGTGTAGCCAAGCTTTTCAGGGGTTCCAAAATGGCGAGTGACCTGTTTATTTTGTGAACGGTAACATGTGAACATGTTAATAACATGTTAACACATGTTATTAACAAAAAAAAAGTTGTGATCACGTGTATAAAATCATTGTTCACCACAAGTGGGACAATGTCGAGCCTCCTTATGCGTCCCACGAAAGAGAATGCAATCATTGACGCATGCATGTATGCAATCATAATCCAATCCTCCAAGAGATGTCACATAGCACCTCGCTATGTATCTTGAGGTGGGTAGTCTATTTCCCTTTGGAAGCATGTTTGATAATAGCCTCCATCCAATATCATCAATTAGTCCTAAACCCTAAACCCTAAACCACTAATTCAAATTTGCAAGTTAGAGCGCTTACTTCAATAATGCGTCAAGACTTGCATTGCTCCATCCATAAACTGTTTGTATATTGAGTAGTTCAAGTGAAGCACGTAAAATAGAGAATGTGCACCCTTCAAAAACCAGTGTCGATGAAGCCTTGTAAAGATGCTCTTGTTCCATATCATCGTCGTCCATATCTTTGGGATCATCCCTAAAAAGATACCGCACCATATCATCAAACACTTCCTCTTCCACAACTTCGTGGGGTGCAGGGCTATTGTCATCCCTTTCCCACTCATCTCTGACAATAGATCCCGAAGCTCCAGCATCATCTCGTCGACGCTTTGCGTGCTCTCGCCGTGCATAGGGCACCATGTTAGGGTGTGGTACTGCATCCTACTTCAATTAGAGTATATATATTACAACTCCATTAATTTAATTTGGATACCATGAGTCATTTGAATACTATCAATTTACATCTACTCACCTCTAAACCTGTTTGATTCCATTCTCCATACATGAAGATGTGATCAATGATTTTATATTCATGTGATCACAATTTTTTTTTGTTAATAATATGTGTTAACATGTTATTAACATGTTAACATGTTCCCAAAAAAGCCGGTGGGAGGTTAACACATGTTATTAACATGTTAACACATGTTAATAACATGTGTTAACATGTTATTAACATGTGTTAACATGTTCCCAAAAAAGCCGGTGGGAGGTTCCTTGGTAACCGGCTAAAATCCCACCGGGATTTTTGCATTGCCCGGCGGTCCCGCCGGGAATATTAAAACCCCGACGGGTCCGCTCTGGGGTCGTCATTCAGCCCGGTGGGCTACATTTTTGTATATATATGGGCCCGAGGGGCCCTTTGGGAGTTCATTGCTGACAGTATACACAGGTAATGACAGTTGTGGGTGTGTGTGTTTGTGTGGGTGTGTGTGGGTGTGTGTGGGTGTGTGGGTTCATGCGGGCAGCCGCCCATGGTCGCAATGCGCGGCAGGATGTGGGTGGTCCGCCACACGAGGGGTGTGTGTGTAAGGCCATTCTTTGGAATGGTGCTTATCGTGGGGCACATAGTCGGTAACGCGGCTGGTTTGTGTCCTATGGTAATAAGTATGGCACGCCGTAGCGCAGGCCGTAGCGGTACTAGTCGGTAACGCGGCAAGCATAGTATCGTTATGGTGATGTCACCTTCCCTTCCCTTCCCTTTGTCAAATGCGGGCATATGGTCGGTAACGCGGCCAGTGTATGTCCGTATCCTATTCGTATTCCCATAGATTCGGGCGGCATTTTGTCGTTAACGCGGCAAGTTGGTGTCGTCCGCTAGTGCATATATTGTTTTTTGCATATTGTGGCATTTGATCGTTAACGCGGTCGGAAAAATGTCATAAATTTGCTTGATGCGGCTTGTATTGTTTTTATTGTGTATGATCCATGCGATACTTGGTCGGTAACGTGGCATGAGTATTTCATGGATCAAAGTTTACATCATATTGTCTTTAAGTTTAATTTCATGATATCGTGACTCATAAAAATGAATATCTCTCTCTCTCTCTTCCTCCCCCCTTCTCTCTCTCTCATGATACACTTCACAACTCTCTCTCTCTCTCAATACACTTCACAACTCTCTCTCTCTCTCTTCCTCCCCCCCCCTCTCTCTCTCATGATATAGTTCACAACTCTCTCTCTCTCTCGATACACTTCACAACTCTCTCTCTCTCTGTCTCTCTCTCTCATGATACACTTCACAACTCTCTCTCTCTCTCTATAGGTGTGTAGATGAGGAGTTCTTTTTTTTTTCTCTTAAAATTTACATAATCCCTAATAAATTCCCTTTTCTCCCTCTATTTTCTTAAAATATAAAACAATACTAAACATTATTTTCCTCTCTTTAGGAACTCACAAAACTATTAAAAATGTCATCGAATGTTTCCTCTCTCTCTATCTGTCACGCCTCTCTCTCTTTCTCCCCCTCTCCCTCTCTCTCTCTCTCTCATGCTACACTTCACAACTCTCTCTCTCTCTCTCTCTCTCTCTCTCTCTCTCTCTGTCACACGGTAGGTGTGTAGATGAGGAGTGCAACATGTATGCACTTGATAATAAGTAATGATAAGTAATGATGCACTTATTGCGGTTGTCTCACGTTCGATAATGTATTGCATGATATTGAGTTTAGTAATATTATTTGATATTCTGTTTTTGTTTGATCATTGAAAAGTAATGATACACTTGTTGCGGTTGTCTCACGTTTGATGATGTATTGAATGATGTTGATTTCAATAATCTTATTTGATATTCCGTTTTTGTTTGATAATTTATAAGTAATGATACACTTGTTGCTATTCTCTCACGTTTGATAATGTATTGCTTGATGTTGATGTCAGTAATGTTGTTTAATATTCCGTTTTTATTGTGTTTAGTGATATTTGCTAGATTTACGAAGACGACCACCATGCTTTCCCTTGAAGAGCGTAAAATCATTCTATGAGCAATTCGCATTGAAGCAGGTGTCACAATGTTCAGAAGACAGCATCAAAAAGATCAATGAGTCTGAGATACTCATGCGAGGTCTATTAGAGCAGATATGGGAAAATGCACAGAGTCGACTTTGAAGCGACTTTGAAGCGGCGGCAACTCTGAGTTGCTTGATAGACAAAAGATAACAGACTTCAACCATCAACATATAACACGAACTATTTTGGGGAGCATGCGTGTAGCATGCAATGATCTTAGAGATGCTACCCCGCTTGAAGCTAATATGCATCATCTATAGTTATGGGACACTGTATGGAGCGAGCAAAGAGCCAAGAGCAAGCGCATGAAGGCGCTGATGCAAAGTCACTCCCCAAAAGAGTGCGCATTGCCCAGGATGTCGCTGCAACATCTAGCCAGCCAGATGCGAGTGGGACGAGTGCCATTAATCGCACAATCTACAATTCTATGTGCACACACCTCATTGGCATCCCGCACGAGGCTCTGCTCGAAGGGCGAACAATAGGCTCTGGTGTTTTTGGCACAGTAAAAGAGTATACAGTTAGAGGTATATCATTTTTGCCAGAGCACATAACTTTTTGCGGAAAGCACTACAAAGGAGAAGTCAACGCCAAGTTTGAGAGCTTCCAGGCAGAGCAGGGCATGCAGGTTCTACACCCATCAATTGTCAGGTGTATTGCCTTCACAAAAGAATCTCCTTGGATCACTATTTTCCCATACTATAATGGCGGCTTGCTTGGTGATACTCTTCCGAAGGTCCCTTTCAGATTCAGTGAGTTCACCAGAGCAATTTTCCGTTTGGATCGAGGATGGAGAAAACCCCCACCCGATAATATTCCTTTAAGTCATCTAGAACTTTCTAAAAAAAACAAATAGTAATAACCATGCCACATATTATGCATGCCCTGGTGGAAGGCCTAGCGGCAGCACATTTGGCAGGAATTGTACATACCGACCTACATCCATTCAATGTAGTGTTGGATTTTAAAAAAGAGTTGAAGCCACGCGTAGGTATTATCGATTGGGGGTTACTGCTGAGAGTGCCCAAAAAACGGATGTCTCTCAATTTTGTATTTGAAGCAGAGAAGAATCCTGAGAAGGTGGCAGAGGCGATCTCCTACACAGACAGAGAGCGAAATAAATGGCCGTGGATAGCCCCGAAAATTTATGATCCGTTTTTGGCAGATGCATACACTCCTGCATCTGATGTTTTTGCTTTAGGGTATTTATTACAAATTTTATATGACTTTTGGCAAAAAGTACAAGAGTTGTGGATGGACAATAGTTCCTACGACAAAGTTACCATGGATACTATTATTTATAGAGTAAAAAATTGGATGTGTCTACCTAATCGCGACGAGCGAAAATCTGTTTTGCAAGTAGTGAAATTTTTTAGATCACGAAATACTGACCCAACAAGGGCACAACATCCTCTTGTAGAGCTATCAGTGTCATTCACCCCAATTTTGTAATTTAACAGTATCAGGAGATTTAGTTTCAAGAATGGCTCTTTGTTTGTCTCTCTTCAAAATTTGATATGTGCGCATTGTTTGAAATATTTTCTCATTGAGTCTTTGCAATATCTCTCTCCTCTTGTGGTGTTTAAGTTTATGTTTTCTCTTTAAAATTTGATGTGCGCACATTGTTTGAAATTTTCTTTGAGTCAAGTGGATATTTCTCATTGAGTCTTTGCAATTCATATCTCATCTCGTGGTGTTAAACTTTAAGTTTTTGAGGGTAATGGTCAATTTATCTTGATCTTTATAGTTCATCAAAATCCTAAAGTCATTTACGTTCATGCAGATATGGCAAAAGCACAAGCAAACGAGCATCAAGAGTTAGCCAAGAAGGCATATGAGCGAATGAAGGCCCTTGCACATGGACTGACAGCCCGCGAAGCTACGAGAACAGCATGCAGGTTGTCGAAATGGACAAATCCTACTTATGCCCAATGGAAAGACATAAATAAACGCGTAACCACAGAGATGATCAAGGAAATATGGCCATGTCCAGATGGCGAGATTAAGAAGGGAAGATGGAAGGTTTCGCGTTGCACTCATAATGATATCAAAATTAATGCCGAGCGCATTTTCTTGGAGGTGTACGGTCATCCTCTCCATAACGCCGACATTCCACTCTATTTTGCTAAGACGCTATATGCACAATTTATCCTAGAAACTCCAATGGACTTCGCCTCCAGAGAGGCCACTGTCAACACCCATGACATACGTGAAGAGACAGTGACATTCACAAGGGAGGAACTTGCTCTCATGGTGGAGGGCGCTGGATTGGAGTTAAACAAGGTCAAAGAAAGCTTAGGGGCACAGCTAGCAGAGAAGGAGAAAGAAGATGTACGATTATCTCAAGCGTCAACTCCTCCCCTGGCCAATAGAGGGATTCAAGAGCAGCTCACAAAGATCAGCCAAGATGTACAGACCATCTCTTCACGTATAGCTCCTGTGCGCCAAGGGGAACCACGTCTCTCATTTTTTGATACATCCTGATCTTGTGGGAGTTTCTGCTGAGGCTACTAGTTCCTCCACCCCCCAATGTCCTGTATGTTACAAAGTATTCGATGGGTGGAGCGGCCAGTATATACTTCCCTGTGGACACTACTACCACTTAATATGTTTAGTGAGGCAAATGCAAAGTACTTCCACATGCGCATTGTGCAGTGTCCCAATAAATCAAGGTATTTATACAGTGTTCGGCATGGCTAGCGAATATAAACCACCAGGACCTTTAGATGCAAATCCTAGTGCAATTTGTAATTTATTTCAAGACGAAAGCTAAGAAAGACATAGATCCTACTTTTGTATTGATAATTTCTCCAAATACAATCATTTGTACAAGTATTTTTTATGAAATTAATGAAATGGCTTCTTCCTCTATGTTAGTATCTTGCTCCAAAATTGTTTCACCGTTTACCCTCTCGTCTACTAAATGAAGCTCATCTAAGTCAATGTCCAAATTGTCTTCTATCTCAAGGCTAGTGCACGTTGTATGTCCAACATCAAAGTTCTCGTCTCCTACATCATCACAATCGTACATCCATCTGGGCATATCTTCTTCATACTCTTCGCTTTCAATGTCTCGCAAGATCTTTTCATTGCAATACATGTAAACAAGTTTATCTGCTCGATCTGCAAGAAGTCGATTGCGAATAGTACTGTTAATATATTTGTACATACTCCAGTTTCTTTCTGAGCGTGAGTTTGAAGAGCACTGACTTAGAACCTTCATCGCAAGGTTGCGCAATAAAGCATAGTGCTCACCACCATTCATCATCCACCACTTCCATGCAGGCTGCTCTTTAGCCATTTGTTGAACAAGGGAGTTGGAAAATAAACCCTCTTTCAATCAAAATGAGGTCATCTCCTTTATGCACTTTACACGATCATCAACATTATTATAAAAAGTGTTTACCACTTTATAAAAATCTTGAACCACCTCAACGTTGGACATCAAATCCATATTCCAGTATTCAGGATCTAGCATGTAAGCAGCACTGTGTGTAGTAGTGAATGCGCTCCAATCCATCTAGCATGGAAGTACTTCAATAGGACTTTTCTTTGTCTACTGGAGAATGGTACACGCCATTGCTTTTCCACCACTGAATGCTCTAATTTCTCAAGACACTCCAAACTCCGCTGGACAGTCCACCATTGCATCCATGCTTTCCCGAGATTAGGCACTCTTTGATCAAGACTTCGTACGGCATACATAACAGGCATCATTACATGGTATGCATCCATCACACTGTTCCACCAACTTCTTCTCGTAAGCGCTGCCTTCAAGACTTTGATTTTCTCTTTCACTTTTTCAGGTTGAGTGCTCTCCTAGTCATGTAAATGTTTCGCAAACTGCATCTTTATTTCAAAGAAGAGACTCAAAAGTGTAAAAGTGAGTGCAAAACCTAGTCTCCCCTGGAAGCTTTAACATGACTGCTGACATGCGAGGTCGAAAAATATCTACACTCTCTGTCTCTTGAGCATGAATCTCACAAGCTGGCGAGCAGTGTCGACGATTGAGGCAAACCATTTGGTATCATCACTTTTATACCAATCTTTCAATACAAGATTCAAACTATGAGTATTACAGCCTACTGAAAAAACATGTGGATAGTGCCGCTTTAGGATTTTAGATGTATTCTTGCAATTCTTTGCATTGTCCATGACGATTTGGACTACATTTTTGGCACCAACTTCCTTTATCACACAGAGCCAATGACTTGAGCAATGTAAGCCCCAGTTTTGATTGAACCAGCAGAATCCACGGCACGGATGAAAGTCTCACCTCTAGGTGAAATAACCGTTATATTAAAAATTAATGGTTTTCTTTGTACATTGGACCATCCATCACTTACTATACTACATCCAGAAAGCTCTATATTGCTAAGAATTATTCTTTGTACACGTTCTTTTACTTGCGCATAACATTTCTCTAATAGATCATTTCGCATAGCATGGTACCTAGGCGGTGAAAACCCTGGTCCAAACTCACCAATTTTCTTCCATGCTCTCTTCCAATGCTCACTGTCCACCATCATCATAGCACTCCCAGAAAAGTAAATCGCTTCAGCAAGGGCGAGTTCTGCATCATCGAGCCGACCTTAACGTAGGCTTTCTTGCAATGAAGTTTGACGCATGGGTATATTTCCTACGTCAAAGTTTCGCTTGCAGGAAATGCACTGGGTAGATTACTTTCTAGTTGCACATTGACGTTCGGAGTACAAGTAGGCGATGTAGCCAGAGTTTGATGATTAGAACAATAGTGTTCTTGCTGCCTTGATACATTAACGGTAGGAGTGTAATGTTTTCTTGAATCTTTCTTTTGAATTTCTTCTCTTATGCGTTTGGCCACTGCAGGTGCAGAGGGGTGGGTACATGACTTTTTCTTCGCTCCGCCTAAAAAGTGTTCTCTTAGTCGAGGCGCCCCACCTGATTTTAACCCAATTTTACTGCATGGCATAGCTTACACTCCCAATCTATGAATTGACCGACGTTAATTGCATATTGCCACTATATCCCAGGTGCCTTTTTTTTCTACTATTTGGAATTTGGACTCTATTGGAGGTATCACTGGATCCAACATTTTCCTCCATCTCAAATAACCTATTCAAGCAAACATATAACAATGAATACACAAATGAAAAAACAACAAAGTCACTCACGTATTACAAAACATACATCAGCAGACGAACTACTTCGAAACTATCTTGACAAACACAAAAGATCATCACATAACACAAAACTACTTCGAAACTATCTTGCAAGGTCTGACTACAAAACTACTTCGAAACTATCATGCACATTGCACCCCCAATGAAGGATGCCTTTTGTACCCAATTAAGGATACTTTACAAAATAAAAGATCTATGCTTGCCCAATACTCTAGTATAGGACAATGACCTTCTCCAACATTCACAAAGAAAATCAAAGATCTATGCTTGCCCAATACTCTAGTATAGGACAATAGACCCTTGTCTACTCTAAATTATATCAAGTATCAAGAACCAATACAAGCCCCTATAAGTAGGACTCTTGGCTCCATCAAACCATTCATAAAGCAGAATGAGGTAGATTACCTACGTAGCTCAAATGCAAAGCTGAATGACTCCAACTTTGTCCCTGGATCTCCGCAAGTATTAGCTACGAACCACACCCTGCCCCCAATTCAAAGAACTAAGGACGAGTGGCTCAATAGCCTTAGGAGTGCCTACAAGGAAAGACGACAGCTCCTAAGATAAGGACGTTCTTTCCAAGAGGACACTTCTAGCAACTCGAGAGAGCTCTACAAGTACTTTGAGGAGAGATATCACGCCCCCGGACTACCTCCCCAAAAGTTGCATGATGGGTGTCGGGTAATGTTTATAAACATGACAGAACTCTGTCAGGATTCTTTTGTTTTCCCGGCGGGCCCGCCGGGATATAATATATCCCGACGGGCCCGTCGGGAAAACAACAAGCCCGTCGGGGATACGAGACTAGTAGGTTTTGGCAGGTCATTGGCGCAGGTCATGTGAATATACAATGTGATCACAAGTTTTAATATGTTAATAACAGGTTTTGTTAACGTGATCACGAAATTGTGAAGACGTTAATGAAATCCCTGGATGTGATTCAAGGTAATTCGACGTGCTTGTACAATGCATCCTTGACATCGATTACACATACACTTGATCCTTTGTCCCAACCACACATCGCGATTACGATGATGCATTGTCTCATCCTCACCAGAACTGCTTGAGGAGGTTGATGACATCCTATGTACAAAAGAGTAAGCACAAAATCATAATCAGTTTTCAGCTAAACTATAAAAAATGCGTGTAATAACGTGGCTATATCCTCAAAATCGCGTGTATCAATGCAGCTACATCCTAAAAATCGCATGTATCAACGCAGCTATATCCTCTTCTTTGCGTGTATAAACGCGGCTATATCTTGAAAATCGTGTGTATAAACGCAGCTACATCCTGAAAATCGCGTGTATAAATGCGGCTACATCCTAAAAATTGCGTGTATAAATGCGGCTGATTTATTCTAAATACGAAAACACACGCGCTTTTACACGCGGCAACCTGTCCATATCTAAAAATAACCCGCCTTCTCCAAATAAACATTTTCAAACTCAAGATTTGCTCTCCTTCGTCACCGCCTCTTCCAAAAGAGCACTAAACCTAAGTACAAGGAGCAGACAAGGAGCACACACGGGTGAAGAAAACTAGCCAAAAAGAAGACTCACTTTTTCAGAGGTGAGTTAGTTTGTCCTTTGTCCTGTCTCTTTCCTTCCATTTGTTTATGCTATTGTCTCTTTCCTTTATGCAGTTGTTTCTGTCCTTCTCCTTCTCTGGTTGCCATCTGGTGAACAATTGTGACAGTGGGCGACAGTCAGCTTTTTATAAGTACGATTTGTCGAAGGTCGGTCGCTTTCAAAAAAAAAATTTACAGGCCACGTGTAGAAACGCGTGTATGTCTGCGTGTATGTTGTCTACAGAGACTTTCACGGGCACATACACGCATTTTTTGACGGGTGTATACACGCGTTTTTTGACGGGTTTATACACGCAACTGTGTTTCACCCATGCTTGCTATCCAGGTTCTTCAGAGAGATGATCCCATCTGCATATGGCTTGTCTTCACAAAATCATATGTGCTAGCTTGCATTTGTGCTTTGATGCAATCATGTATATACTTTTATTTTTGCAGATTCTTTATGGATCCAGGTTCTTCATCCGATCCATTTGCGTACAGCAATTGGCTGATGGAGATGCTAAAGAGTGATCTACTATGATGTGACGGATAGGGGCGGGGTAGTGATGGATGCAAGGGGGAAAGAGGTAATGAAGTACATGCGTGGGGTAGTTTCAAACTTGTATAGAAATTGTTTTATTAGATTTAAAGATCAAAATAGCCGATTAGTTGGGGAGGTGATAGATGATGTACATAGTCGGTACCCCAATCCTCCACATGCGACATTCTCGGATGTATGGGAAAGGACTCGAATAAGGGAGATCTTAAGTAATAAAAGATCTCACCTTAAGAAACTCGCGTACGATGATGGGCTAAATGTAGCTGCGGCGGGTGGCTATCCTGCCGAGAAACCTACCACTGCGCACAAACGCAAGTGCAAGGAGGCAAAGAAACGAGCAGAGGGTGGCGTGAAGAGCAGGTAGCATGTGGAGGCACGACGGATCCAGATGGAGACCATTGGATCTTCACATTTCGGATCTGGTGGCGTCGAGTCATGCGTCGAGTCATGGGAGGCAGAGTTCGTAAGTATCTTGCCACTTTATTTGATTGTTTACTTAATTCATTGATTCTATGATTGTTTTAATCTTACAAATTGTGTTGATTATGATACAACGATGGGTTACGGGGAGGAAGCCCACAGCCCAGGATACTGGGTATGCTCGTCGGCATAGCAGACATGACACGTGGGCCATCTTCAGAGCGGAGGGACGTATTACGGACGCGCAGTTTGAGATGGCCATGAGACCATACGGTCGACAGGTACTTGAAAACTCTAAACGAATGATTTTGGTTTATTGAATTACATATATATATATACTTATATACTATATATTACTTGAACAGGCACAAGCTGCTAATGATCCACCCGCCGCCACTGCAGAGGGTGGATGTGAGCACTACTCATCGGACATTCCGACCGATCTGAGCTCATCTGATCATGGAGGGAGCACCGAGTCATCATCTAGGTCTGAGTAGTACTCAGACTTATAGTATCACATTCCATATTGAGGATGTGTTTGTATATATATTTTTGTAACTGAAGCCATGGGCTACTTTGACATATGGACTCCCTTGTATATATGTGTACACATAAAATTTTGATAGTAATATTGAATCGTGAATCGATAGTATTGCATTCATGTCTGTCTTGAATCATGTATTGACAATGTATGCATTCATGTTGTTCTTGTCTTAAATCTTTCTCGTGGATGGTCCAATGCACCAAAAAAAAATTCCAGAGAGTGTTATT
Source organism: Cibotium barometz (assembly GCF_041138505.1). Classification (NCBI taxonomy): domain Eukaryota; kingdom Viridiplantae; phylum Streptophyta; class Polypodiopsida; order Cyatheales; family Cibotiaceae; genus Cibotium; species Cibotium barometz. Next base: position 31,260,256 of record NC_141050.1, read on the forward strand.
GGGTGCTGGAATGCTGGAACAGCATTCAGGTACCAAATAGCACTTTCTGGATTTTTTTTTGCTCTCTGTTCGTGTGTATGGATGCGTCAACTCTGCAAAAAGTCGCGTGTATATACGCAGATACTCTGTAAAATGCGCGTGTATAGACACGTCAACTCTGGAAAAGTCGCGTGTATATACGCAGATAATCTATGAAATATGCGTGTATAAGCGCAACTAAAATGACAAAACGCGTGTATACACCCTCCTATCAGCGCGTCTAAGTGCAGCTAAACTGACAGAATGCGTGTATACGCTCGTGTATCAGCGCGTCTGACTATTCCTATACACGCGCTTTTACACGCATATCTTTGGCCACGATGATACACGCGCTAATACACGGGCCCGTTACTTTTTTTCCACAAGTCATTTTTAGCGGCTAGGAGCGCGGGTATGAGCCGGATCCCTTGTAGTGCATGTGTAGTATGTGTAGTATGTTATAAGTCTTCTTTTTCATCAACAATTTTATACTTCTACCCCTCTTTTATTTATTAAGCTCTTACAAATGATTAGACTCTTGAAAACATGAGGATGTAAGCATATTCTCCCTACTATTGCGATATTTCTTTAATAAGCCCTTACAAATTATTAGACTCTTAAAAACATGAGGATGCAAGCATATTTTTGTTGTGTCCCTACTATTGTGATACTTCTTCACTAAGCTCTTAGAAGTAATTAGACTCTGGAAACATGAGAATGCAAGCATATTCTTGTTATGTCCATACTATTGTGCTAATTCTTTATTAAGCATATTCTTGTTATGTCCATAGTATTGTGCTACTTTTTTATAAGCATTTACAAATAATTCAATTCTTGGAAACATGAGGATGCAAGCATATTCTTGTTATTCAGTACTATTGTGATATATATCAAGTCATAAAACTAACCTCTCTTGAATACATTATAGCACCTCTATCTCTCTCTTTTAATAAAATGTATAAATGCTTTTGAAAAATATGTAGATTCTTGTCAATGTGACCCTTAAATCCAAATTTGTAGTAATCATTAATATTTTACTAGTGCCTCAAGGGATTTACTCTATAGAAGACCTATACATCACACATACATTTAAGGGGCATATATTATAAGAATACATTAGTTATAAATTTTGAGTATTAAAAATGACTCCTTTTCTATACGGTAACCCCTTTTTCTGTACAAACTTAAACTTTTCTATATAATGATCCCCTTCTTCTATATAAATATTAATTATATAAAATGACCCCTTCTTTTATATAAACTTACAATTTCTCTTGCAAAGTTCACAAAAAATCCATAAGTACACTTTCATAATTTATTTTACCCCAAAAAATTAAACTTACCCAAAAACTTAAACTTAAATTTATTTTACCCCAAAAAATAAAAGATAAGAGTACATACATAAAGGGAAAGTACTCTCGTACAATAACATACAATGGTCGTCTATCGTGTGAACCCGACCATATAAGTTTGCGTTATAAGTATGCCATAACTCTAGTACTCTAAAATGGCTATCACATAGCTTGTCATCCAATGGCGGAATATCGGCAATAATCTCACCAACCATGCTAGTGGCACAAGTGCGGAAGCTATCACCCACATGGGTCATCAATGTCCACCACCATAGCACTAGTTGAGCTCGATATATCAACATTAATGCATAAGCTTAATGCATTATGCATTAATCCGTGGTGCTATCTTCCTAGATATGCTAACAATGCCAATAGAAAATTAGTATCAAAAGGAAACATAGACACATCAAAAATATAAACCACCATCCACACATTTATTAATAATAGATGTATCACTCCCAATAGAATGAGAACATGATATAACTCAATCACGTTAAGCATACTTGATTAAGGATCAATATCCAAAAGATCTAAAAAAGCATACATATAACAAAAGTCAACATCCAAATAACCATCCTCCTAGTGTCCTGCTGAAATGCTGTTGTGCCCTCGACGTGTTGTAGAGAGAGAGAGAGAGAGAGAGAGAGACAAATTATCACATGATAAAATTTATTTTTGGTGAAGCCTTATGCAATGCTTTGTAAAATATAGAGAGAATGCATGTGTACAATGTACGATGTACATTATTATTATTTTTATCTTTTTTGCATCTTCTTTTTAACCATGTGCTTTATTTGCTATTGGTCTTTCTTGGCATCTCCTTTTTAGACCAAAAGCAAATAATGTACAATGTACATTATTTGCTTTTGGCCTTTCTTGGCATCTCCTTTTTAGCTCATAAAAAGCATGTTGTATTGTAAAATGCAGGTAGGTCACAATGAAACAAAAAAATGTGTGAGAGAGGGATCGTGTTGTAGTGTACTTAACAAGAGATATTGTTCAGTGCAAAACAATTTTTGACCAATGCCAATAATGACAGTGCTCAAAAGTAGCATGGATAAGCATTAAGAATTTAGATAAAATGTTGGAAATATTATTAAGATATATAATTTTTGTTTCTTGAAAATTAACACACTAACAAAATTGAACCAAGATCTTAAAATTTAAGCCATCAGCTTAGTACAAGACCCATATTTGGCTAAAAAATATGCAATATGGTTTTTTGAAAGGATACATAAGGATAAAAACATAGAGATATGAACCAGGTTGAGATTCCAATTGGTATTTGAGCTAGTTCGGGTAGATAGATGCAGCTAGCTCTCATCAAATCAATACGGCTAGCTCTCATCAATTGATGTTTGAGCTAGTTTGAGTAGATAGATGCAGCTATCTCTCGTCAAATCAATACCATGTTTTCTTCATGAATATGAGATATGTATAAAAAAGATGCATAAGGACAAAAAAAATGGTTAAATTTGAGATCGAGTTTCCAAGTGTTCCAACTCGAGCACATAGATTTTATAACTAGATAAGATTTTTAAATTCATGTTTTTGGGATTTAAAAATAATAAAAGTGTACTTACATTAGGGTTTTTTAATGGATTCTATAAGAAAATTTATAGTTTGTATAGAAAAAGGGGGTCATTTGAAATAACTAAGAATTTGTGTGATATTGTATAGAAAAATGAGTCACTTTAAATACTTAAAATTTATAACTAAGGGATATATACCCCTTGAATGCATGTGATGTATAAGTTTTCTATAGAGTAATCCCTTGATGCACTAGTCAAGTACTAATGAATATTACGAATTTGGATTTAACTACCACATTGCTAAGAATCTACATATTTTGCACAAACATTTATACTTTTATTAAAAGAGAGAGAGAGAGAGGTGCTATAATGTATTCAAGAGAGAGGTTAGTTTGATGACTTGATATGTATCACAATAGTAGGGACATAACAAGAGTATGCTTGCATCCTCATGTTTCCAAAAGTCTAATTACTTGTAAGAGCTTAATAAAGAAATATCACAACTGTAGGTTCATAACAAGAATATGCTTGCACCATCCTCATGTTTTCAAGTGGCTAATTACTTGTAAGAGCTTAATAAAGAAATATCACAACTGTAGGTTCATAACAAGAATTTTCATAACAAGAATATGCTTGCACCATCCTCATGTTTTCAAGAGGCTAATTACTTGTAAGAGCTTAATAAAGAAAGGAGGGGTGGAGGTACAAATTGTTGATGAAAATATCACATAGCTCTTCACTTTGTTTGTGTGGAATGTCCAAGAAAATGAATGGTTTGTTGATAAGAGAGAATGCTTGTGTATAATGTACATTTTCAACTTTTGGTCTTTCTTGGCATCTTCTTTATAGCCCATGCACATAGTTGTGCTCTCCAATGCAAGGAGGTCACCATAAACAAACAATGTGTGTGTGTGTGTGTGTGAGAGAGAGAGAGAGATTAAATGTATACATGATAAATTTTACTTTTGGTGGAGAGTGTGGTTATTCACGAGGTCGAGTATTCGAGGTTCTTACAGACAGATGCACCTACAGCTCAGTACGTTAAAGCCCATGTTTGTTTCAAAAACGTGCAGGATGGTATCAAGAGGATGAATAAGGATAGAAAGATGGTAAACTTTGAGGTCGAGTTTGTAGGTGTTCGAGGCCACTGAATCGAGTTTGCACATAGTATACACTCTTGCTAGCTTCTCCTCGCGCACACTCTTGCTTCTTCTCTCGATCCTCTCGCGGTTCATTCTTAATCTCGCCGTCCTTTGCCTCGCCACCACCACTTTCAATTATGCCGTCTATGAGGAGAACGGTCCGTTGGTGGTGGTCCAAATTTTCCAAACTTCGTTCTCAGCAAGAATCCCTTGCGTCGGTAGTACGACTATCATCGAGCCTCCTACGCAAAACCAAGCTCCAAGGTGCCTCGTTGTTGCTGTTTCACATCATACGTCGACTACCCCACTAGCACGCTTAATTTCCACGTGGCCTACCCCCACGGTTAATTTCCACGTTAATTGCTACAACTGCACCACCTCTGGATTCAGCAACTACACCGCCTGCTGCGGATTCAACAACTGCACACCGTCTGCCCATAAGCAAGCTATTTACGCATTTGATTAAAGCCCAAATCCAGCTGCAGATTTCAAACTCCATTTGGATGTTTCTTCATGGTTGCTTGAGCACCTCTATATATCACCTTGAACCATTTGACATCAAAGATGAATAGACTAAATGCTCTAAATCCAACCTCAAGAATATCCTGAATAGTTCCACAATACTCAAGATTCTCCTCTATGACACTGGTATCATGTCTACTGGCTCAACTTTCTTGCTCAAAAGCTACCATCACACCACAATCAAATGTATTTCTTTTAGAATCCACACGCTCCGTGCGAAAGTGCCTTCCCTCTCGCACCATATTACATTATATAGTTTCTACTAACATTAAACAAAAGCATGACATTTAGTATATATAGTGCATTAAAGAAGGTATATACGTGAGATAGAGACGAAGAATGTACTTACTTGAGAGTCACATCCTCTTGCATACTCATGCTCTTATCTTGTGATCATCTCTCCATTTTGTGATGCTATCGATATTGCCATATGAAGCCATTCTATATTTATCTCTCATCCTTTCGTCTATTGATTGCATCCTTGTATCTCCCAATCCACTTCTTCATGATGGGACTATTTAGAATGCAGAATATATTAAACTTGTGGCATAATGCTTCATCTAGTCTTCATTGCCTTCCTTTTCCCTGAGGCACATTAGTGATTAGTCGGTCATCCTTCTCATTTCTCCATAATCGTGGCATGGAAGGATCTATGCGAGATAGATATTTTGAGACGTACACAAGAGACTCTTGCATCAACCATCCCTTTTCCATGCTTGCTTATGGCCTTTCTCTTTGTCTCACAAAGTCCTTCAAGGTTTCATGAACCTTTCAAGAAAAAACATCCATCAAACATGAACAATGCCACACAATGTCAATTCATCAACCAAATGCACCACAAGATGCAATTGGCTAGTGAGAATTGTTCTAAGGAAGTTGTCCTCGATCATACACACTGCCTCAATATAGCATTGAAACGAACCAGCTTAATGGATGTAGGATCTATCTCCTTTAAGGATATATACCTACATACATAGCAATTACGTGTACTATTTACCAATACATAACTTGTGAGCGCATAAGAATTCCAAATAAACAATATAACTTAGTGAATTGAGGAGAAGATTCATACCTCACCAAGCTTCCCATTTTGTAAATAGCCTTTCTCACCTTCTTAGTGATTCATACCTCATCAAGCTTCCCATTTTGTAATGTGATATTTTTATCTCTCCTCTCTCTTGAAACAAACCAAATCAAAATGGAACCAAACCGAATCAAAAAAGTAACCAAACTAGGTCCAAATCTAGTCCAAATTCAACCAAACTGAATTTAGAAAATTCTAGAATTCAGTTAGCTTTGGTTAGAGCTTCCCTCTCCTATAAATAGAACATGAGTCCTTTGAAAAAAAAAATATAGAAGAATTTTACTATACTAGAGTTATGCTGAAATAATGCTAATTCCTACTATTCTCTAAAATTCTCTCCAAATTGAAGAAATTAGAGCTTCCCTCTTTCTTCAATCCCCATTGGTGGCTCCATCAACATACTTAACCAATTGATTGGTTGGGGGCCTCTACCGTGAACAAAGAATCAAGCAAATTGTAAGGTAAATGGTGAATTTTGATCTTTTTTATAATTTCTCAATGCTTCTCTCTTCTCAACCCCTCTCAAGCTTGAGAAGCTTAATTGGAATGGTTTTTGGATGCTATTGAAGTTAATTGATGAATGGTAGTGAAGAGTTACATAATTTGATGAATGCTATTGAAGTTAATTGATTAATGATAGTTAAGAATTACATAAATTTCCATTTATGCTTAATTCAAATGGTTTTTATGTAAATTCTCTCTCTCACTCAAGAAATGGTCATACTCATGACCCATTCTCAATCCAAATGAACTTTTCATAAAGCTTTTCCTTAATCCAAGATTAATCTATGCTTGAGGCCAAATTCATGGCTTTTTTTTTCTATGCTTTTAGTTTATGTATATTGATGATTCAATCCATTATGGATTAATGATCCAATTAGGGATAATTCTAATTAATTCCTTAATGATAAGCTTTATCCCTTAAAAAAATTGAGATTTATCAGTCATAGCAGCGGAGCTATGGCAAAATTTTTATAAAAATTACGCATAAAATAATTTCATTCAAAGCATAAAAAGAGGACTTCCTACCATATTCTAGGAATTATCATCCTAGATTAATTGAAAGATATTCATTGTAATCCTAGAGAAATTGATTTTTATATTATGCATAATTGATTTTCATGCATAGAGATATGCATAAAAGATTATTATTTTAACATAAAAGTGTTACTTTTATCATAATTAGATTTCATGCATAGAGGTATGCATAAAAGATTATTATTTTAATATAAAAGTGTTACTTTTATCATAATTGAATTTCATGCAGAGGTATGCATAAAAGATTATTATTTTAACATAAAAGTGTTACTTTTATCATAATTAGATTTCATGCATAGAGGTATGCATAAAAGATTATTATTTTAATATAAAAGTGTTACTTTTATCATAATTGAATTTCATGCATAGAGGTATGCATAAAAGTTGATTATTTTATTGTAAAAGTGTTACTTTTATCATATTGGATTTCATGCATAGAGGTATGCATAAAAGATATTCTTTTTATACTAAAAGTGTGATTTTTCATCATAAATGGATTTTATGCATAACTTAGATGCATAAGAGAAATTCTTTTATTCTGAAAGTGTAATTCCTACCAAATGGAATTTATGCATAAGAAGATGCATAAAGATTGATTTTTAATTCAAAAGTATCATTCTCATCTAAATTGAACTTATGCATAGGAAAATGCATAAAAGATTGAAATTTAATTCAAAAGTGTCATTTTTATTTAAAATGAATTTATGCATAGGAAGATGCATAAAAGATTGATTTTTACTTCGAAGGTATTAATCTCCTTAAATAGAATTTATGCATAAATAAATGTGTAAAGAAATCTTATATCAAATATAAGAATTCTCTTGTATTCTATAAATAGATATGAGATGTGATAGGATGTGATAAGAGGTGTATAAGATGTGATAAGATGCTTATGAAATAAGTTAGGAGGTGATAAGATGAATTAAGATGTGATAAGATGTGTATGGGATGAGGTAAGAAGTGTATGTGATAGGATAAGATGTATATGGGTTGTGATAGGGCGAGAATGGATGTGATGTAAAAGATTAGATGTGAAGGCATATGGGGTTATATGAATGGGAATGTGGAAATGAATGTATGTATGTGGATGTGTGGATGTGGAGATGGGAGTGTGGATGTATGAATGTGAAAATGAATGTATGCATGAAGATGTATATGCATAGATGTGAATGTGGATGTGGCTGTATAGATGTGAATGTGGAATGTGGATGTGGATGTATGTATGTATGTGGATGTATAGATGTGAATGGGAATGTGGATGTGGATGTATGTGAATGTGGATGTAGATGTGGATGTATAGATGTGAATGTGGAATGTGGATGTGGATGTAGATGTGGATGTATAGATGTGAATGGGAATGTGGATGTGGATGTATGTATGTATGTGGATGTGGATGTATGAATGAGGACATGATAGTGGATGTATGCATGTGGATGTGGATGTATGGATGTGTATGTATGAATGTGGATATGGGATGTGAATGTATAAATGAGGATGTGAAAATGGAGGTAAGCATGTAGATGTGGATGTATGGGTGTGAATGTGGATGTGGATGTATGGATGTGGATATGGATGTGAATATATGATATGTGATGTGAAGGAATCTGAAGTGAAGAGATGGAAAATGATGTGATTTGATGAGTACACATATAAATGGAATGTGGAATAAGTAATGTGGATTAATGAGGGATAATGTGGAAAAATGAGAGTTAATATAGAAATTATATTTGTAAACTGTTTGTAAATGCTGTTTGTAAATGGCTGTTTTATGTCAAGAATGCTGGGGAAGCATTTTGACCGTCTTGTGATTAAGGTCGTGAAGACCTAACTGATAAAGTTGCAACTGTTGACGGAGAGTCAATGGAGGACGTCTCGCGTAGCAAGGTCGGCCGAGGTCTTGACCAGCCTCGACTCGATTAAAATGGTGAGCTTCCGGTATGGTGGATGAGGGACCAAGGAAGCGGCCTATGAGTGAAGCGCTAGGTCACCTACGAAGGATCCTAGAGGGTGCTCACCATACGGTGCTCGGGCTCTGGGTCGCCTAGGATACCCACGCGTGCGTCGAGGAAGATATCGGAACAAGGAGTAAGAGTTGTTTTCTGAAATCGGGCATGGATCTGGTTGATTGACCTTGCTGGTCTTCAATGGATGAGTCCATGGCTCTTTTTATGGATCTGTTGGTTGATCTTGCTGATCTTCAACGAGAGTCCATCTTGATTTTTATAAGTGATTATATTGCCGAGTATTATGGGCTAGGAACTATTGAAAAGGCCCCTGAGTGGATAGGTGGTGAGTGTTCTAGTTGCCGACGATGCCATAGATACTCTGATGAAGGAATGATGGGAAATTATGAATCAACCGGATAAATTGGAAGATTGTGATCAGTGGTACTATGGTTTCATTAAAGGATTGTTTTAAAGTTAGCTGATGCTAAGAAAAAGGCAATTTCATATTGGGTGTGTAAGTGGTGTGGCTAGTTTTATATTTGCATGAACTTCCGGCTAGGGGGCCTTGGAACTCTTTTCCTTGGTACCCGGGACAAAACCTAACCAAATTCCAAATTGGATCCCATCACTACAGTGGTTGGGCAGTTGACTAACCCATGGGATCGGATGGGGTTAGGCTGGACTGATGGATCCGTAAATCGAGACTTAATTTCTGTTACTACGATAGATAAAGTAAATCCCTGATAGTAATTGTTCTATGGATAGGAATCAACGGTTGTGCCTCTTGATGGGGAAAAAGCGTTGATCCCAATGATCCAAGTGCAAGTTTCTTCCTTGATCTGACCGAGTACCTTTGTAGGTGCAGTCGGATCAGTTTGATCAGTAATGGTCTTGACTACGTTAGAGTAAAAAGTTATCCTGGTGGAATCGTCCGTGCTTTTCGGATAACGGAAGTTTTTTTCGGGTTCGGTTTTAGAAAAACCGACGGATTAGTCTCTTGTCCGAATATCCGGACGAGGCCCCGAGTGTGGGACCCCTGTCCCGTGCGAGAAGTGCTACTTCCGCTGCTAGTACCCCGAATCCGTTGCTCGGTGGGAACAGGGATCTCACAGTTGGTATCAGAGCGAATTGGCTAATAAAGATCAACCGAGAAGCCAAATATGTCAAAAATTTATCAAGAAGCACAAAAAGGTTGTAATTGTGTGATATAATTCATACAATTTGATATTCAAACTAAAATTTGTAATTTGGTAATTGGGTCTTCAAATGGAAGTACCGCAATTATATAGAATCCCTCACTTGCTTGAGGATCAGACATGATGGTATTTACCTTATAATTCCAAGGGCCGTGACTACCCGTATATACCGAGAGTATAACTGCAGCTCTTTACTGACAGTATATACGAGTAAATCTAAAACTTGAAATTATAAGCGTTAATGCTATCTAGAGGATGATTTCGAATGTGGTTGATATGATTTTTAATTCTGTTTGAGAATTGATGAATTGATTTGGATTCTAATTGAAAAATGATGATCCCTGAAATTTGGTTGAAATGTAATAAGCTGAGTGAAACCTCAATGAGGATGAATGGGACGAGTCCCTGTGATGATATTCATAACTGAAATGATGATAATGATTTCAGCAAATCACTATGAGATCACTGGATTGTGCTGTCAAAGTGCTACTGTTAACACTTGACTCGGTATATCAAGTTAAGGGATGACAAATTGAGAACTTGCTTGACTGAAATTCCCATTGAGGAATGTTCAGAAAGAAAATTTTTCGATCTAATGGACCATTATCATGTTAAAGATATAAATGATATGATCTGAAATGAATTGTTATTTAATGATGAGTTCTATATAAGGGATATTTATCCCCGTATTCTGTTGGGTTGACCAGAATATAAGGAACCCCAGAATAAATTGGATCTTAAGAAAAAGAGTTGTCCTCTACTTTACGAGATGAGGACATCTCGCACTTTTTAAGTGGGGTAGAATGTAAGATTCCTCCCCAGCCTTCGAGGTATGCAGGAGTAAGAACCTCCCTTTCTGATCTTATAATTATTCCCTCTCTAAATAAAAGAAAGATTCTGTTTAAAAAAGGAAGACCCTTTCCCCAGAATACTTCTCAAAAGTCCCACATGTTTTAAGGATTATGAACGATGAGTTCTAAAGTGAGAACCGATGTTTTGGATGCCAAGGTTTTGGTCATCAATTAAAAGACTGCCCAGGATCGACAGAAGCAGTATGCAGATAAAAAGAGGGCAGTCAGAGAATTCAAAGAAGTAGATATGGTCTTCATTCGAGTACGGCCCAAAAGAAGTTCTTTATCTCTTAGGAAGTATAAGAAGTTATCCCCCAGATATTGTGGGCCATATCGGATTTCAATGAAAGTAGGTGACTTAGCCTACGAGCTTTTTCTACCTCATCATCTCAAAGTTCATAATGTATTTCATATGAACCTTCTATAAAAATATGTGCCAAACCCAAATCATGGAAAGACGGTAAAACTTCAGTGACAAGATACCGTTGGCTTCTAAGTTACGCTAGCTCCTTTCTTTATATAAGTCGTAACTTTTACTTGTCGCTCACAGTAATCTTACTTCCATCGATCTCCTTTCTTTCTTAATCTCCTTCATGGCTTGGCAACAGGAATTAGTTTTTATCCATGATGATTTCTCACCTTCAAGAGGCAAGCGAGTCTGTGAAGAAGGATTTTATAGAACTGTATGAGCGTTCACTTTTCCCTCACTTGGGAACTTCTGTAGCTCAGACCAAATGGCGGACCTGTCGAGATATAACTAGGGTAACACCGTGGTGGCGACAGCATTTTCGTAACAATGTTTGCTTGGCGATGGTTATTGAAGCCTTCGGTTTGGGTCCCCGATACTACTGTGTGATGAGATCAAGGCATGGTGGATTTTCTGAGCGGGTCTTCTTACTAGCATGTTTTCTTCCTCACCAGAAGATATGCCTTTATCCCGTTTTTGGCTTGCCTCTCAGAGGTCCTTTTAATAGGTCACCTCATACCACTGAGATAGGTGCGGCAATAACCAACAGAATTATTCCCATAGATGAGTTACCTTATACGTGCGCAGCTTGTGAGTGCTGCTTTTGTGACCATATGATGGACGGGCTTATGGAAGTGTAAAAAGTTCTTCTATCTTTACTGTATATGTTCCAAAAATGAATAAAGTTGAAATCTTTATTCTTGTCTTGAGTCTTGCTCTCTTTGAGGCTTTTCTTGGTGGTTGATCTTAATTAAAAAATCTCTCAGTCTCATATTCGTGCATCTTGCGAAATTACCCCCAGTTTGCGAAATGAGGGCATCTCGCGTTTTTCAAGTGGGAGAGAATGTAAGATTCCTCCCCAGCCTCTCAAGATGTCCAGCATCTTCCCCTGTAATCAATCCCCTCTTCAGAAATATAAAAGATCTTGTCTCTGCCTATTTTGACATAGAGAGAGAATATTCAGATTTTGAATATTTTTAGATAGAAAAATTTCTCATATTATTAAAATGAATTCCCCTGAAACAGAAATTCAAAAAGGACTTTCTAATGTGCAATTAGAATTTATTGGAAATGGGTATAAAGGACCTTAGCCTAAGGGTCTAGATTTTAAAAAAAAATTGGATTATGGTCCAATTAAGGTTCCTATGGGCCAATAGCATCAATCCATGTGTAGGGAGGAGATAAATCCAATTTGTAAAAGAAGATACCTAAAAATGAGTAAATGCTCACATAAGATGAAGAGTTGAAAATGTACAAGGTTTATTAGTAAAAAAAACTATGAGCAATATTAAAAATATGAGATATTTTGGGTATAATGATTCCATTTTGAGACATATGTAAGGAAGGGGAGTTCTTTAAAGGAGGTGCATATTTCACATAAGATGAAGAGTTGAAAATGTACAAGGTTTATTAGTAAAAAACTATGAGCAATATTAAAAATATGAGATATTTTGGGTATCCAAAAATGAGTAAATGCTCACACAAGATGAAGAGTTGAAAATATACAAGGTTTATTAGTAAAAAACTATGAGCAATATTAAAAATATGAGATATTTTGGGTATAATGATTCCATTTTGACACAAATGTAAGGAAGGGGAGTTCTTTAAAGGAGGTGCATATTTCACATGCTTGAATGAGTTTTAAACTCAAAAATAATGTGATATTTTTATCTCTCCTCTCTCTTGAAACAAACCAAATCAAAATGGAACCAAACCGAATCAAAAAAATAACCAAACTAGGTCCAAATCTAGTCCAAATTCAACCAAACTGAATTTAGAAAATTCTAGAATTAAGTTAGCTTTGGTTAGAGCTTCCCTCTCCTATAAATAGAACATGAGTCCTTTGAAAAAAAAAATATAGAAGAATTTTACTATACTAGAGTTATGGTGAAATAATGCTAATTCCTACTATTCTCTAAAATTCTCTCCAAATTGAAGAAATTAGAGCTTCCCTCTTTCTTCAATCCCCATTGGTGGCTCCATCAACATACTTAACCAATTGATTGGTTGGGGGCCTCTACCGTGAACAAAGAATCAAGCAAATTGTAAGGTCAATGGTGAATTTTGATCTTTTCTATAATTTCTCAATGCTTCTCTCTTCTCAACCCCTCTCAAGCTTGAGAAGCTTAATTGGAATGGTTTTTGAATGCTTTTGAAGTTAATTGATGAATGGTAGTGAAGAGTTACATAATTTGATGAATGCTATTGAAGTTAATTGATTAATGATAGTTAAGAATTACATAAATTTTTATTTATGCTTAATTCAAATGGTTTTTATGTAAATTCTCTCTCTCACTCAAGAAATGGTCATACTCATGACCCATTCTCAATCCAAATGAACTTTTCATAAAGCTTTTCCTTAATCCAAGATTAATCTATGCTGGAGGCCAAATTCATGGCTTTTTTTTTCTATGCTTTTAGTTTATGTATATTGATGATTCAATCCATTATGGATTAATGATCCAATTAGGGATAATTCTAATTAATTCCTTAATGATAAGCTTTATCCCTTAGAAAAATTGAGATTTATCAGTCATAGCAGCGGAGCTATGGCAAAATTTTTATAAAAATTACGCATAAAATAATTTCATTCAAAGCATAAAAAGAGGACTTCCTACCATATTCTAGGAATTATCATCCTATATTCATTGTAATCCTAGAGAAATTGATTTTTATATTATGCATAATTGATTTTCATGCATAGAGATATGCATAAAAGATTATTATTTTAACATAAAAGTGTTACTTTTATCATAATTAGATTTCATGCATAGAGGTATGCATAAAAGATTATTATTTTAATATAAAAGTGTTACTTTTATCATAATTGAATTTCATGCATAGAGGTATGCATAAAAGATTATTATTTTAACATAAAAGTGTTACTTTTATCATAATTAGATTTCATGCATAGAGGTATGCATAAAAGATTATTATTTTAATATAAAAGTGTTACTTTTATCATAATTGAATTTCATGCATAGAGGTATGCATAAAAGTTGATTATTTTATTGTAAAAGTGTTACTTTTATCATATTGGATTTCATGCATAGAGGTATGCATAAAAGATATTCTTTTTATACTAAAAGTGTGATTTTTCATCATAAATGAATTTTATGCATAACTTAGATGCATAAGAGAAATTCTTTTATTCTGAAAGTGTAATTCCTACCAAATTGAATTTATGCATAAGAAGATGCATAAAGATTGATTTTTAATTCAAAAGTATCATTCTCATCTAAATTGAACTTATGCATAGGAAAATGCATAAAAGATTGAAATTTAATTCAAAAGTGTCATTTTCATTTAAAATGAATTTATGCATAGGAAGATGCATAAAAGATTGATTTTTACTTCGAAGGTATTAATCTCCTTAAATAGAATTTATGCATAAATAAATGTGTAAAGAAATCTTATATCAAATATAAGAATTCTCTTGTATTCTATAAATAGATATGAGATGTGATAGGATGTGATAAGAGGTGTATAAGATGTGATAAGATGCTTATGAAATAAGTTAGGAGGTGATAAGATGAATTAAGATGTGATAAGATGTGTATGGGATGAGGTAAGAAGTGTATGTGATAGGAT